>NW_012267244.1:7267316-7327171 GCF_000151885.1 Dipodomys ordii | reverse complement strand
ACACACACACACACACACACACACACACACACACACACACACACACACACACCCTCATGTTCCCATTTCCTGCAATTCCTTTCTACAAATAGTAATTTATATGTTCAGAAGCATTGCACCTTTGGGTTTCTCTTCTAAAGAGAGTCCTTCTTTACTCTGACTGTGTGTGAATGCCTTGAACCCTTTATGATTTAATTTATCCTGGTGTATGTACCTTTGGCTTATGAGAGAAAACATGTTATATTTATCTTTCTGAGCTTGGCTTAGCTCAGTTATCACAATTTGTTCTAGAGCCATCCATTTCCCTGCAAATTACATAATCTTATTCATTCTAATGGATGTGTAAATTTCCATTTTGTATAAGTACCACAATTTTTTTGGATTCACTCATATATTACAGGCTGTTTCCATAATTGGCTATTTTGAATAGCACAGCAGTGAACATAGATGGTATCCTGGCTTGTGATGTTCTGGGTAGAGTTGATGCTCAAGAGTAGTATGGCTGGGTCATAGGAAGATCTATGTTTATTTATTTATTTATTTTAAGAAACTCCAGATAGCCAGTCAGAGTGGCTGTACTAATTTACATTCCCAACAGTGCAATAAGGTTCCTTTTTCCCCCATATCCCTGCCAGCATTTGTTGTTCAAATTCTTAATGTCCAGTCTAACTAAGGTGAGATGGGATCTCAAAGTTGTTTTGCTTTGCATTTCCTTTCTGGCCAGGGGTTTTGAGCATTTTCTTCTTGTGTTTATTTGCCATTCTTACCTCTTCCTGTGAGAAGTCTTTCCTTAGCTCTTTTGCCCATTTAATGAGGCTTTGTGAGGGATTAATTTCTTGAGCTCCTTGTATATTTTGATATTAGACCTTTGTGAGATGTATTGCTGGTAAAGATCTTCTCCCAGTCTGTTAGCTGTCTTTCTAGTTTAGTAACTATATCCTTTGCTGTGCAAACCCTTTTTATTTTGCTATAATCACATTCGTCAAGTGTCTCCTATGTTCTGTGCTCTTGGGACTGTTTCTAAAAGGTTTCTTCCTATGTTTATAAGTTTTAGTGTTTCTCCTATTCCCTCTTGCACTAATTTCAAAGTTTCAGGTCTGACATTGAGATCTTTGATCCATTTTGAGTTGATATTAGTGTCTCAGTTATTTTTGAGCATGACATAATTTTTGCATGACAGGAATATACCAGATTTATATTGTTTTCTCTAACCCAACCCTATAGTCAACCATGTTGTCACAAGCCATGATTCCTTTCATTTGAAATTGCATTTAGTAATAAAGCTTTGAGTGTTTCACATGCTCATTGTTAGTGAAGTGCTATTTTCTGGGTTCTTTCAGCAGTCTAGCAGGGGAATGTGGCAAATATGTGTGTGTATGTATATACATATGTATATACACATATATACTCATACATGTACAGACATACATACATGTATATACACATATATGCATATACATATATAGTATGTTCATGCATTTTTATACTCCCATGTTAAATAGTTTATGGCATGCTCTCTCTCTCTCTCTTCCTCTCTCTCTCTGTTCTTGGAGCCTCACACTGGCTACTTCTAAGCTGTATCCCATCTCTCCCAGGTACTGATTATTTGGTTATTTATGAGACAGGTATCTGTTCTGCTATACTCTTAGTTTCTACTTGCTGTAGTAGCTGGGATTACAGGTGCTTGCCAGCATGCTCAACTTCTTCCACAGAGCTGAAATTTCATGAATTGATTTGCCTGACATGATCAAGCTTAAACTCTCCTGATCTAAGCCTCCAACCTAGCTGATATGACAGTTATGCACCACCATATTCAAAAATTAATTGAGGAGAGAGTCTTCCAAAGTTTTTAACCTGGACTGGCCTTGAATAGCCTTAGGCTGGGGCGTAGCCAGAAGTATAGGCTGAACTACTATATCTAATTTCTTTTTTTCTTATTTGTAGCTTGTTTGGCAGTAAAATTTTGATTTTCATTATCCACAGTATACATACCTATTGAGTCAGATCTGGCTTATGACAATTGAATTCTTAAATTAACAATTAAAAATTGCTAATAAATTTCTGTATAAAAACCTAATTTTCTATGTAGTACAATGCTTTTATATTTATTCTTTATCCATAGAGTTGGTTCAAAGTGTGTAGAACTAATTATTTTCTTTCGTATCTTTTGAAATGTTTCTGTTTCATTTTATGTGTATCCAATGTCTAGTTGATATTATTTATTTACTGGTGTGTGAACACTAACAGAAGAATCAGAACTGTATAGAAAGATATGTTCAGAAACATTTCATTTCCCCATTATCCTTTCAAACTCCTTCCATATTTTTATTTCTTCATTGCATTCCTCAATCCTTTAGGCAATCATGTTTGCTAGTTTCTGGCTTATATGTCTTGTACTTCTGGGCAAATTAATACATATTTTTTAATTCTATTTATATAAAAGGTAGTGCAGTAGAAATGCAGATTTTTGCACTGATTTCTTTTCCTTTTTTTTATAGAATCAACATGTCTTTATTAATTAATAAAGATCCTTTTCCTTTGTTTCTTTAAATGTCTAATTCTTCAATATGTGGATATGCCAAGTTTTATGGCTAGGCATTTATGTTGTTTCTTGTATTTTTATAATAACCTATGTGGTTTGTGACTTTGGAGGTAAATCTTTGTGACAAATTTCACATCCTTATTGATAGGTTAAAAAGCAAGTATATATATTGTTTTCCTGGATGTTGCTAAATTTCTTTTCAAAGGAGTTAGACTAGTTTTTATTACCATACTTCCAATAAATGACATTATCTAGTTTTTTTCCTATCTGATAATGAGAAGTGCTACCTCCAAATTTTAATTTACATACAGTAAATTTACACATTTTTTCTTATATCTGAAGGTTAAGTATATATATATATATATATATATTTGTGTCTTCTCATGTCTTTTTATTTCTATTGAATATTAGTATTTTCTCAAATTTTAAGTTAGTTGTTTAAAAAATATTAAAACATTAGCACTTTGCCTCTTAATAGTGTTAGAAGAATTTATTTGGTGTATTGTTAGTTTGGAATAGCACAGGTGATTGAGAATGCAGATACACAATTTTATATTTAAAAATATGGGACAGTGTTGATTTAATATTTGGAGGGTTGATTTTGCTGTTATCATAACCTACTTCCATATTGAAAGCACTTAGTTATAATAATGTTTTAATTTACTATTTACATGTTTATAGGTGTGCCTGTAACTAGAAGGAAAATATAGAAAGGTAATTAATATAATATAGTTTCCTGACCTAGTTTTAATGGATTAGCTCTTTCACATTGGACATTAATCCACTTTTATATCTGTTCTGTTTTAATTATAAATAAGGAATGCTAAAACCAAATTTAATATTATGAAACTATTTCTTTAGCTTTCTTTTTATTAATTTCTCCTGATTGAAATGTTCAACTGGTATCATTTTGTTGTAGATGAATGTTTCTCTAACATTTTATGTAGTACTATAAGTGCTAGCAGTGAATTCCATAGATTTAATTTTCCTTAAATGCCTTTATCTTAAAATGCCTTCAATCTTAAAGTTTTCAAAGAATCTTGGATTAAAGTTTCTTTAAGTTTTTTCAAGAATTTCAGTGTGTTGATTTTTATTTAAAAAATAGTTTTGAGTAGTTATACGAAGGGGTTTCAAGTCAACCTTTCAGTTTGTTGAGTTTTTTTTTTTCTGATGAGTGAGTTAACATTCATTTGGATTATTATTCTGTAAATATTTGATTTTAATTTATATGTAATTGGTTTTAATCTTTTCTGCTTATCTTGATTCTTAGCATTTTACCATAATGTGATTGGGAATGTACTTTTAAAAGTCTTAAGAAAGTTGACTGAGTTTCTTGTTTGCATAGTTTATTTCTTTTGCCAAAATCGGAAAATTCTTGGGTATTTCTCTGTTTTTCTTCTTTTATTCTTTCTACTTTCTTTTTGAAAGGTCTTAAATCCTTTTTTCTCTCTTTGCTCCAAAATTGATCTTCTTGCTCATACCCACTTTCATTCCAATTTTTAAAAAATTTCTAATATTTCTATCTTTTTTGTAGCTTTCCTTTCTTGAGTTTCTCTATCTCTTCACTTGCCGTCATCATATTTTACTTGTCTTCCAAAAAAAACTACTTATAGATAATTTTTTAAAAAGTGCTGTAAAAAAACAGCAAGTGATTTCTAGTCTCTTTCTGCTAATTCCAACATTTGGGTAAACTCATGCCAATTTCTACGAATTATTTTTTTGTTAAGAGCATCTATATTTTATATTGGACATTGTTAATAATATGTTCTAGAGACTATCTTCTGTGAGACACATTTGATGACTGCAATGTTATTTTTTCTGTTTCCAAACTAGTTAATTTGGCTTTACTCCAAGGTCAGGTTCTATTTTGCCTTAACATGCTGTTAGCTGAAGCAGTAGGTCAGTTCTTTTCTGCCTGTGAGTCTGTCTCATATTGATGACTTAAAGGTTTAGCAAGAGATTTGAATTATTATGTCTATACAATTTAGAGCTTACTTTCTGTGGTTCTTCTCTTACTAGAATTATCCCTCCCATTCATATTTTCCAGATTCTTAGAGTTTGTCTGCTAAGTCCTCAAAAGTATAAGTCTATGATTTCAATTGTTTTAACTACTCTATATGAGAGATTGGTTCTCTTAAGGTCCTAAAATAGTTATCATGATGAGTTACTTTTATTAAAATCAGCTTTGCATTCTCTTTCCTATTAATTTAGCTGTTTAAAAAGAATTCTTTGTTTAGCGTTTGTAATTATTATTTATTGAAGAGTTGATTCACAGGAAGGACCTGAGCATGATTAGAGGCAGAGCACTGCATTACCTTTTGAGCTTTAGTTCTCCATGTCTGATGACCTTCTCCATATTTCACCGAAAGTATATTTATACTGTTGAACATTCTGCTTGTTCAGAAATTGGTTTTCTGACAGAATTCTTCAGAATCAGTTTCGCTGCTGTTCTAATTTATGCCTTGTCTAATTAAAGTCATGCCTGTTTGAAAAGTGAAACATTTGCAGGGTAGCTAAAGCAGTTGATAAGTGACACTGAAATGTTTTATGAAATGAAAGTAAGCAAAGATTTAGTCAGACTGAACATCAGTTCATGGGCGAGACTAAACAACTGAGCTATTTCACACAGAATTGGAAAAGCTAGGGGCAAAAAATAAAATTAAAAAAATGAGCCAGAACATGAATTAGCAGTTAGACAGTTTGCATGATCTCATTAATTACTTTTCCTGGTGGCCATATAACTGTGTGACTATTAGCAAAAGGGACTTTAGATTTTGCAGTATTAATATGAGTGTTTGAATTGGAATGCAAAAGTAGATTTCTCTAAAAAGATAATAATTGTTTAAAAATCATCTAGATTGGTTGGAATTGTATAGTACTATTCATTTCTATCTTGTCTTCATGAAATTCTGTTTGAGCAGAGATCTGAAATGTCTTTACATATTTTACTTTGGGGACTCAACAGATTGCCTCATTCATATAGGTATTCAGTAGTACCTACATCTTCTGTTCGTACTCTGCTTAATTACAAAGTCACATACTCTTAAAATGATGTCAGTTATGGAAAGTGATAATTCAGGTTGGTTGTTTCCTGTTATTTCTCTTATTCTTCTCAATGTTTTCTTTTTTCTACTTAAGTTCAGAAACATAACTTTAAATGTTTAGTTTTCTTTGTAGTTTTGGCAACAGTAAAAATAATTTGTCATGATTGCAAAATGTATCAAAGGAAAGCAGAATATCAAAAGCTTTTGCTAGATGAGGGAATATTAAACAAAGTGATTAATCAGACTGAATCTGAAGTTAGAGAGTCTTGACCTTAAATTCTGGCTACAACTATCCCTAGTCCACTCTATATACATATTCGAAGACATCATCTTATGAATGACAAATATGTGCAATTTTAATATTAAAAATGAATTATAAGGTGTGAATAATATGTCTATTATGAAAACATTGAATTTAAAATGAGGATACTAATATAATCATTATTACCATATATACTAGGTACACAATAGATACTCAATAAAAGATGCATTTGTAATTGTTATTGTGTTCATTTTAATCCCCTTTGTATTTTCTTATTTTAGTTGTTTTTATTTGTTTAGATAGGATTTTAATCTGTAGCATAGGCCAGACTTGAACTTGAACTTGTCATCTACTAGCCTCATACTTCAAAATTCTAGGTTCACAGGCACACATTACCTTACTTACCTGTTTATATTTTTTAGAGAATTGATTTTTTAATGTGGTCAGTTATTTGCCCTATAATCTTGTTCATTTTTGGCTTAATTTTTAATGCTAGTTAAGTTGTTTATGGAACTAGGCTTTAGTTAGGTTAGATATTGTCCTTTGTGCCAACTTTGCTTATTGAAACTTCTTAGAATGATGTTCTTTGTGTGTACTGAGGTTACTTTTTGCCTCCCTGAGCCTGACTTGATAATATTTGGTAACTTGATAGGCTCAGTGTTCAACTTTCACTTGATGACAAGATAAAACAATGAGATTTTAAACATGTTTAAAATATCTACTATGCTTTTATAACAATATTTAATAATCCATGATTACTTAAAACATTTACCAGCCAAAGTGAAGGCTTTATGATATTTTATTTTTTAAAACATTGTACACTGAGTACCAGTAAAAAACTGTATTATTCATCCAGAAATTTGTATTTCTTTATCAGACTGTACCGCTGGCCTGTTAATCTAACTGCAGTGATTTATATGATTTAAGTTCTTGTTTTTGAATGGTTCTTAATCCATACATATATTTAGATCAGCTCGTTGATCCTCTTTTTTGATAGATCTTGAAATATGAAAAACTCTCCCATGTATATTCTCTTCTGTTTTTCACAAAGCTTAATTTTGGCTCTTTTGCTGCTAATTAGTAAGTATTAAAATGGTTGAACTATAATACAATATTATACTTTATCTTCTGGAGAATATTTTTAAATTTTTTTTGAGATTTAGGCTACATATATATGTATGTGGAATAGATACGTCAGTATGTGTTATGCTTTTATACATTATAGTTAATAGTACATATAGTGATCAGACACAACTTTAAAGCAAAATGAATTATTCATTCAATCCAACAAAATCCCAAATATTTCTAGCATTCTTCATTATCCCTTTTCTCTTTTGAACTAATTATCAAAGAAGTCAAATTTCTGTGTGATTCAATATTTAAATACTTAGTTCCAATTCAAAATAATATTTTATACAAAGAAATAATGCTGTTAGAATTGATTTGTAAGTATACAAATAAACTTAACGCTATAACCTTCTATTTGGTAGGTTGTAAATGTTCTATATGATTGCCCCTTTTTATCATTTCGAGTTGTGAGAATGCCATGTTATCGTTCTGTTAAAATAACAGTTTGTTTGGTATACTGTGCTTGAAACCAGCTGCAATACCGTAATGGACCACCCACAGAGAGACTAGGGAGGGTTTATTGAGCCTTGGCTCCCTAAACTACTGCCACCTAAGTAAATACCATTTCCCATTCTGTGATTTAGTGCTTGATCTAAGTGAATACTTAGAAGTGAATCTTTCCAAGTGCTTGAGCAACTGAGATTCTTTATTAAAAATAAGAATAATAAAACCTTTATAATAACAATAAAAAGATTTTTAAAAAACCTGAAAGAAACCTCTTTGATACAATTTAAAGTCTTTAAACTTTCAGAGAGGCTACAGTACAATATTTTGTGTCAGTATAGGTTATTATGATTGTTTTAAATAATATTTAATTAGCTTATGGACAAAATAATTATTTAGTAAATGCTTCCTTTATATTGTTTGTCTATAGTTTAGTATTAGAGTAGGGTTTTGCAAATATAAAAAAAGTAATTGTTACTCTTTGATCAATTTTATTGGATATACTTGATTCAAAGAAATATATCACAGTGAATAAGTACATTACTTTTCAGGCCAAACTTCTTGGTGTTAAAAAGTTTCTAAGCATGATTTGATAGGTCAGAGTTTGAATGGCAATGTAGTTTTATGGCCTGATGATGTATTCTTTGAATAGCAGACATAATTTGTAGTATACAATTCCTCAGGTAATTTAACTGCTCAACTGAGGGTAAGATTATATTCAAAGTGTTGTGTCCAGTGGTCAAACAGAGATGTAGTGAAGACTGTACTGCATGAGAATTAAATACTGACTGTATCTACTGCTTAGTGAAGAGTCACCACACACACACACACACACACACACACACACACACACACACAAACACTTAGGCTGATAGAATATAAACATACTAAAACATGAAAATAAGGGAAACCATGGGACTTACGTTTCTTTGGGCCTGGCTTACTTCACTTAATATAATTTTTTTCCAAGTCTTTCCATTTCTTAACAAATGGGGCAATGCCATTCTTTCTAATGGAGGCATAGAGTTCTATTGTGTATGTGTGTGTGTGTGTGTGTGTGTATGTGTATATATATATATATATATATATATATTACATTTTCTTAATCCATTCATCTACTGAAGGGCATCTGTAGGGCAAGCAGAAAAGGCCAAAAGCTATGTACATGTGACCAGATAAGATGATGTTAAGCAAAATGAACCCCAAGATAGGGACACAAATATCTTTTTTCTTTCTTGCTATTGGTTCTAACGTATTTATAATGTATCATGTGCTTTTTTTGTTGCTTTATATGTTCCTTCCCCACAGTATAACCCCTATATCAGTGCCCTGCATCTTGTATACACACTTCTCTAATTCAGAGAGGGGAAGGGAAAAAACAAAATTCTTAATAGAGATACCCAGTGTAACAATGAAATGTATAAAATGCTATGTTGAAAATAAACTTTACAGCTTTGGCTTGGAGGGGGGTAGTTGTGGAGGTGGAAAGGAAGGGATGGTAGGGGGAAAACAAAGGAAGAGGCAACAATGCTCAATAGGAAATGTACTCATTACGCTGTTCATGTAACTCTAACTGCTCTGTACAGCATTTTTACAATAAAAAACATACAAAAAATAAAAAGCAATCATTTGTCAATATCATGTATGCATATATTTAATTCCAATGTGAAGTTGAATCATCTAGCTTATACTAGAGTATTTTAAAGCCTATGCCAAAAAACAGTAGCTTAGATTGTAATAGATGAAATACTTTCCCAACATATCAAAATATGCAGTTAAATTGCCATTAACACAGAGTAGACATGATTAAAATTTAATTAATATATGAAAGGAATTTCAGCATTTACAGTGCATGAAAAATCTGCACAATTTTAATTATTTGTCTAAAAAGATTAAATTTAAGAAAACTTCTTAGAAGAATGATTTGTTAGGAAAAAAAAAACCTTTTGACCATAGCTATTTCTAGGATATTTGGCTTACACCTATTGTTATTTTTACTTGTTTTTCTCTAGCTTATATAAGTAACATAAATTGAATAGATCTTCATGATTTTTTTTGATTTATTGATTGATTTTTTTAAAATAAGTTTTTTATTGTGAAAATACTGTATAGAAGGATTACAATTACATGAGCAAGGTGATGAGTACATTTCTTTTTCTTTTTCTTTTTTTTTTTGGGTCCAGGCATGGGGCCTGAACTCTGGGCCTGGGCACTGTCCCTCAGCTCTTCAGCTCAAGGCTAGCGCTCTACCACTTGAGCCACAGAGCCACTTCTGGCGTTTTTCTTTTTGCTTATGTGTTGGTGAGGAATCGAACCCAGGGCCTCATGCATGCAAGGCAAGCGCTCTACCACCGAGCCACCGTCCCAGCCCCGAGTACATTTCTTATCAAGCATTGTTAGCTCCTCTTTTGTTTTTCCTCTCCCATCATATTGAACCAACCCAGATATCCCTCAGTAGATGAATGGACCAAGAAAATGTGGTATATATACACAATTGAATTCTATGCCTCCATCAGAAAGAATGACATTACCCTTTTGTTAGGAAGTGGAAAGACTTGGAAAAAATTGTATTAAGTGAAATAAGCCAGGCCCAAAGAAAGGTCCCATGGTTTCCCTTATTTGCAATAACTAGTATATGTCTTCTTGATTTTTTACATATTGACTTGTCATGTAAATTGCTTTGTAGCTTACAAAAAGTAAACTCTTTTCATCTTTATTATGACTGATATTTGTTTTGAAATGAAGTTTGTGTAATGAAAAAGTACTATTAATAATTTTATTTTGAAAATTGTCAAAGGTGAAACCAACAGAGACTACAGTATTTTATTTGAAGTGAGGTTTTCCTGAATTATTCATTTACAGATATGTATATTCTTTAGGGAGTGTAACCTATTTTTGCCATTTAAGTAATAAAGATAGTTGAAAATTTAAGACATTCATCAAAGTAATTCCCCTGCCAACACTACTCTTGTATCTGTAGAATTTTCTTGAGTGCCTTGTCTGAGCTAGTTTTCAACTTCAGAGAAAGTTTTCATTGCATTCCTAGGGAGATTATTTTTTAAAAAATCATTCAATGGGCTTTTCTTTAAATGAATGTTTTTTCTTCGTTCAGTTGCATCCTGTATGTCTTTTTACTCATTTTTTCTCTCTCTCTTTTGCCTCCATTCCTACATTTGTATTTATGTGAAAATGGTTAATTGTAAAGAAAGCAAATGTCTTATAAGAAATTATCTATGTAGTGTATATGAGCCTAAGTGAATGAATTTATGTTTTTAGGATATCTAAATTCTAATAACAGTCCATTCTATTAAGTTTTGTTCTTAAATTACTTTTTCTCTATATTCTTTACTTAAGTATGGATTCTAATTTTTTTTGTTGAATTGAACCATTTGGTTTCAGGACTAGCCATACTTTTCCTGTATACAGGCATGGAATATAAATGTGTAAGAAAAGGACATTACAACAGGATAAGTCAGGGAGTCCTACTAGAAAGTATGCTACTTAATTTTGATGTATTTTGGGAATTCATGTTATGGCTATATCATATAGTTATGTAATTGCATTATGAATCTATGCAAATATCATCTGAAATAAATGAACAAATATAATGATTGCTTTTAACAAATTAAATTTATAGTTGTAGGAATAATTACATAATAAATATCTCAACCCTAATATATTATATTTGTTATTTTTAATGATATTTACAAAAATTTATAATATAATTACAGGATTATATACATTTGTGATTTCAATAATTTATTTTTTCCAAAGCACAAAATGGAATTCTATACACTTAGAAGAGTTTTACACACTTTCACAGAACTAAGTCATTTATTAAGTGAAATATGGAATAATAAAACGTATCTTTTTCCCTCATTACCTGGAGCCTATTTTGATAAATATTATTTTATATGATCAGAGTTGCATAGGCACTGCATCTTGTGTTCCTCCTCTAAGAATATCCTACTTTGGTATCATTGTATAAAACTTGCTTTTTTTTTATTATTGTGGAAATACCATACAGAGGGGTTACAATTACATGGGCAAGATAGTGAGTACATTTCTTATCAAGCATTGTTGCCTCTTCCTTTGTTTCCCCTTCCCCTCTCCACACCCTTACCACCCTCCCATCACCCCTCCTCCCACCCTGCCGAAGTTGTAAAGTTCGTTTTTCGACATAACGTATTGTACATCTCATTGTTTTAATGGGTCCACCTGTATCCCTATTTAAAGTTTATTCCCTTCCCCTCCACAAATTATATCAACATCAAATACAGTGAAAGCAGGGGTTATACCCTGGGGGAGGTACATACAAAGCAACAAAGAAATAATCTTATAAATATGTTGGAAACAATCACAAGAAAGAAAGAAAACATTTAAAACTTGCTTTTTGAAAAGAGTTGTTGGGGAGAAAAGAAAGATGTTAAGTGTTAAGTTAGTATTAAGAATTAACATATAAAAGCTCAAAAATCAGATTTCACTATTATGTGCAAGTAGCATTTATTAACTTGAAAGTTGTAATTATTTTAAAAGATTGTAGGATTTCTTTTATTAATTTTTATTATCTTTAAGTTGTAAAATGAATTTCAATTAAACATATTAATTCATGAGTAAATGTTAACTTTATCAGTGTGACTCTATTTTACCCCTTATTTCTCCCAACCACATGCATTCCCTAGTATTTCTAGTATTTCTTGAGTGTTATACTTTAAATTATTCCCAATATATACTTTAAAAATAAATCAAGTCATTCTTGAGAAATATAAGCTTGTTACAATCTAAGTTTTTGCTCTCCTCCCCTCCTGTCTGTCCTTCTCTCCCCTTAGCTTCCTTTCCCCTCCCCCCTTTCCTCCCTTCTCTCCTTTCCCTCTCTTTCCCTTCCCTTCCTATCTCCTATCTCTTTCTTTCCTTTCCTTCAGGTTCATCTCTGATTCAGGACTTAGCACTAGGTAGGCAGGTAGCCTGTCACTTGAGCATTGTCCTCAGTCCTTTGTTTTTCACTAGTTTATCTTCAGAAGGTATCTGACATGGTCTCTGACCATGATCTTCCTATGTATGGTGACCTTCTCTATACAATGACCTTTCAGATACCTGGGATTTATGGATTGTGCCACATACATTTAATGGATTGAGATTGGGGAGTGGGGTGGCGGGTCATAGTTAGCTTCATTGCCTGGGCTACCCTCAAACTGCCGTCCTCCTGATCTCTGTCTACCAAATCATTGAATTACAGGCACAAGCCACACATCCAGCTATTCTTGATATTTCCTAGCAAGAAAATGTTTTTGGAAAGTAGAAGCGTGTATTAAATTTACCATCAGTTTTTATCGTGCTAAAAATAACTTCTTACTAATTGAAAAAAAAATGTGCTGTAACTAGGAAGTATTTCAGATCTCTGACATAAACATAGCTAAAACTATTGTCTTCAGTTTTTATTTGGTAAAATATGAACTATGATAAAAACATGTATATTAAAATATATACAACTTCACTATATTGATAATCTTGTTGCAGAACTTTTGTTCATTTAACTAAATGTAGATATGCACACTTTTTTTTTTTAACCTTATTCTGTTTTCCATTTTTTTCTCTCTGGGCAAATAGTTACTTTAGTCAAAATATGGGTATTAACATCAAGTCAGATGGATCCCCATGCCATTGGCATCCCCTATTGGCAAACACTCTTCTGCATTTTTTCTTCCAAACTAATATTGCCTGTTTCTTTACAGAAATAGTCAAACAGTATGCGATGGGATGTAATACGGATACTATATCTTTCAACATAACACTGAGATTCATCCATGTTAATGCTGGTTTCAGTAGCCTTTTCCTCCTCATTGTTGTACAATATTCTATACTATTATTATACCACAATTGGACTATTCTACCAGTGGAAGGACACCTGCATGAATGGCACTATTATAAATAAACCTACCATAAATACTCATGTGTAAATATTTTCATGAATGTATTTTTTTCTTTTTTTTATTGTGAAAATACCGTACAGAGGGGTTTCAATTCCATGGGCAAGATAACGAGTACATTTCTTATCAAGCATTGTTGCCTCCTCCTTTGTTTCCCCTTCACATCCCTTCCCATACCCCCACCTGCCCCCCCCTACCCGATCCTCCCCCTGAATGTATGTTTTGAATAAATACCAAGGAAGGAAAATAGTTTGGAAAGTAGGTAAGAAGAAAATAGTATACTAATTTTTTTGGGGGGGAGGGGTCTGGTCGTGGGGCCTGAACTCTGGGCCTGGGTGCTGTCCCTCAGCTCTTCAGCTCAGGGCTAATGCTCTACCACTTGAGCCATAGCGCCATTTCCGGCTTTTTTCTTTTTGCTTATGTGGTGCTGAGGAATCGAACTCAGGGCCTCATGCATGCAAGGCAAGTGCTCTACCACTGAGCCACCTTCCCAGCCCTAATTTTTAAGTTTTATAAGAACTAGTTTTTAAGTTTTCAGTTTGATAAGAAACTGCTTCCCTGAATACCTGGATTTGTCTCTTCTGCCCAGTGTGATCATCCTTCACTTGGTGAGAGACTGGGTTTTCCCTTTCTTCTTTGTGGTAGCCAGTATCCTGAGAAATCTGCACAAGTTGGGAGTTCAGTTTGTGCATTTCCACTATCACAAGGATCGATTCACGTTGCATCTACTGCCTGAAACATGACTTCACAGGTTTTTCCACATTTACAGTATATTATGTATTCATATATTGTCATACAGGAATACAAGCCTGGTACCAATTCTCTGCATTGATCAGAATAGAAGTCCCTATTTCTCAGCCTTGTTTTAGTTTAAGTCAGTGCACTTGAGGAGTTTGCTTTGCTTTGATCTTTATAGTGACATTTCTGTTCAAATATTGAATCGACATAAACTCAATTATCATGATGAATATGCATTTGGTAACTAGTTTATTTTGGAATTAAGGATTTGATTGTGTTTACAATTCATACACAAGTATTTGAACTAATTTTTGTAAACATAAGTGGTAAACCTAGGGATTGATTATACCTATAACTTACTTTTATGTGGCTCTCCTGTTTGAATTCTAGAAAGAAAAATATGTTGTCAAAAGAGAAATGTGTTGGCATATTAAAGAGAAGGAGGGGGGAGAGAGAGACAGAGTCAGAGACAGAGAGAGACAGACAGAGAGAAACAGAGAGAGAGAGACAGAGAGAGACAGAGAGAGAGATTAAAGAAAAATTGGGGACAGTATATCCAGGTGTGGTGTGGAAGTTTGGAATTATAAACCTATAAATGAAAGGAGAGGAAAAGAAAAAAGTAAAATATTCCTGGAAACAAAATGTGAGCAATTAGATTGTGTCAGTATTATCCATTAGTTTTTAAATGTCAGATACTGTTTATGCAGTGATGTAGTCTTCAAATTCTTCCACTTAACTTTATTTGTTTAGCTAGAGAGTATAAACTAGGTATATGGTCTATTAGCTCGCACAAATTTCTTTGAGTGTCTTTTACCCCTCTAATAGCTCATATGGCCTTTTTTGTAACATGACAGAAAGTCAATAATTTAAAAAAAACTGGAAATAATAAAGGATATATAAGAAATAGCTGTTGATTTGGGAATATTGCAGGGAAATGAACAACTAGTGTTGTGGAAACAAGATCTTAGAGCTATTAGGGATGGTTGAGGAGCAAACTGCTTGCTAAGTAGAGAGCCTGAAAAATTGAGGTTTTAGATAATCTGAATGTGGGGTATAGAGCAGTGTGGAAACCATGAAGCTTTAAGGCTTATCATGGACACTTAGACCACCCAAGTAGCTAGGAGCCAATTTCTATTTCCTCTCACTTTCAGAAAAAAAAAATCTTCATTTACAATACCAAACACAGCTGAAGAAGGACTACACAAAGTGCACAAGGATTAAATAGGATTTTGTATTGTTAAAAAACGGAAAATGTTTTCTTACCCTTCCTCAATTGCAAACACAGTCGCAGCTACTCCTAATAATTCTTAAATACAAGAAGGAGCTGATCAAGAGAAAAATCTCAGATACTAGTACCTGAGGAAGGGGGTATCCTTGAATGCAGTACAACAATAACTAAAACTAATATGTGAATAAAAAATGGCTCTAAAATATTTGGTCATTCTATTATGGAGAATGCCTATCCCTATTTTGAGATTTTATATCTGTTCTTCTATCTAGCATAGTCATATAAGCGAACAGTGCATTATATGACTAATATTTACTCAAATGTAATTTAGATTTGATCGCTCCATTATTATTCTCTGTATTTGGAAGCACTCACTAAATCTAAATGTTTTGTGTGAGATAGCTCTTGAAATTAGAATGAAACAATCTCATTCACTAACTTGAAATTTGTCAAATGGTGAGGGTTTTACCAAGTAAAGGATTTGTACAGCCTCTTCTTACGGTCTTTTTCTATGGGAGGAGGAAAATACTACAACAAATTGATCATATGCTCTGTTTTTCTGTTTGAGATTTCTTGTTTTCTTTTTAATAAAGTCATGCTACCGATGATAACAGAGACTGGATGTCTTTGTAGCCTGTGAGACTCATTGACTTCTAGTACCAAGAGAAAAGGATTTATGTTGACAGTCAACATAAGACTGTATTGAGGAAACATTATCCTGGGTACATATAAAAATAAACCAATTAAACCCACTTATTATACATACATCAAGTAAAAATATTTTATACAAAGATGTTAATGTCAAATATTGTGAAATTATAGATTTTGAAAAAACAAGGAATATGAAGTGAAAGTAATTATGTGTCAGACAAGGATAATTTGATGACTAGTTTTTATCATTCTTAATATTTTTTTCTTAATAATTATTTTCCTTCAGAAGAAAGTAGCACATTAGGTTAAATCTATCCAAATTATTGTTATTGTTATTATTATTATTATTTGGTTGGTCATGGGGCTTGAACTCTGGGCCTGAGCACTGTCCCTCAGCTCAGCTCAAGCTTAGCATTCTACCACTTGAGCCACAGATCTACTTCTGATTTTCTGGTGGTTTATTGGAGCTAAGAGTCTCGTAGATTTTCCTGCCTGGGCTTGCTTTGAACCATGATCCTCTGATCTCTACCTTCTGAGTAGCTAGGATTACCAGTATGAGCCATCGGCACCTGGCCCCATTATTTTAACTATACAAATGACAGGAAAATTTTGCCTAGTTTTATAGAAAAGAACTGTAATTTTCTTCAGTTATGAAATAGAAAATGATTATCATGATGAACTAATCTTGCATTAATTACATTGAGAAAAATATGAAATGTTTATACTTTTTAATATATATTTTTATTGTAAAGATAATGTACAGAGGAGTTACAGTTATATGAATGCTTATAGTTTTTTTAATTGGTATAATTATGCTCATCTTTATATGATTCTCCTTATGGTTCCCTCACTGAATTGCTTCTCTTTATCCGTAATGTATGTTACTGTGAAGTAATATCAATAATAACTGA
Organism: Dipodomys ordii; assembly: GCF_000151885.1. NCBI lineage: Eukaryota > Metazoa > Chordata > Mammalia > Rodentia > Heteromyidae > Dipodomys > Dipodomys ordii. The sequence goes on along the minus strand of NW_012267244.1, from coordinate 7,310,296 downwards.
AGCTCTTCAGTATCCTACTTATACAAAATAAAAGAAGAAATATATTAGGTTAAATTTCCGATCTAGGTGTCAGTGACTGAAGATCTGCAGTTCTCACCATTTAGGAGGCTGAGATACAGAGGGCAATCTATGCAGAAAGGTCCATGAAATTATATCTCCAAAATAACCAGAAAAAAGGTTGAAGGTATTGATCAAGTTATACAGAGCCAGTTGAGTGAGTGGATATGAGATTGGGTTTAAACCTTTAGTGCTGTTAAAAAAGTAAAATAAATAATGATAACTTACTGAATTTTGTTTGTTAATATAGACAAAATAAGGAAATAAAAGAATGCTTGGAAATGTAAAAATGTTTTATAACTTCAGAAATAATTAAAATTGTTATATTATTTTATTTAAAAAAGTAATGGTTATTTATTTCAATTTTGTTTCTATTTTGAAATCATATTCTCATCTATTTTAAAAACAGATCTTATCCTTTGGGAAATTATAAGCTAGTAGATTTTTCGATTTTGTAGTCATAAAGGTGGGGGAGAAAGAGTTGAGAGGATTAAAAACTTTCATATAAAATGAGAACTTAAATTTATGATGATCAGAGTCTCCTGGAACAATACATTGGAACATTCTTGGCAACAAAATCCACATTTACAGAAGATATCAAACACTTCTATATCATTTCCAAATAAGAGTTCTAGAGAGACATTGATAGGATTGAAGAATATATTGTTTAATAACTACTGTAAAAATTTAAATCTTGTGGTTTGATTTTCTTTATTATATTATGAATATTTCAGACATGTAATTTTATTATAATTACAAATCATATAATTTTACATAAAACAATTATACATGAATAGAATTTTAATTAAAATATATAATTACATGTGAACTTTTAGAAGAGATCCTAACTTAAAGATCTGTTTTTTGTTTTTTGATTTTTACTTTGATAGTGGGATAGAACTCAGAACTTTGCACATGCTAAGCCAGTGCTCAATCACCTGATTACTGACAAATGCTCCAGGGCCTTTGTTTGCATTTTGTTTTTGAGATAGAGTCTCTCAGATCTTACCCAGGTTGGCTTTGGACTTTGTCTTCCTGTCTACATCTAATGAGTAGCTGGGATTACAGAGATGCAGCACCTTGCTTTGCTTGGTGTTTCTTCATTTTCCAGTGTTCCATCAGAAAAAATAAAATAAAGCAGAGATATTTCTGATTTTTGTCTTTTAATTTTTAAAAACACTTTTCTGATATTAAAAGTAGATCTGTCAGATTATACTTTCAAGAGGCTTATAAAGTAATAACTTTAGTGAAGCATTAGTTTTAAAGTGAGAGAAAAAAATAGCCCATATATGAGTAGCAACTTTCAAATTCATGATCAAGTATATTGATTGTATTTGATAACTTTTTGATAACTGTTATTAAATGCAATTATATATGTGTTGTATCAAATGGGAAGGTAGTCTTATCAAGCTTTATCATATATACCAGATACATTTTTACTGTGAAATCATTTTATAATTTTGAGCATACTTTTCCATGTGAATTTTTCTCTGAACTCTAGAACTCAGTATTGGCTTTCTAGAAACATAAATGAAGAACAGATGGTTGTTCACACCTTACCCTGAATACCAGGGGACAGAAGAGTTTCATCATATCTCTCATGGTCCCTTTCTTAGCTGTCATGTGGTGGACATCTGTGGCTGTTTGAAGTTGTCTCTATGGCTGTTTGGGGTCTCCCTGGTCTTGTGTCAGTCCTCCTTACAGAGCCTTATTTTCAAGCACCTGCACTTCTTAGTAATTAATTAGTCTGAAAAAAAAATAAAGACATTTCAGAATAAAGTTAAGTTAGTATACCAAAAAAGGATGCTCTTCTTTTTGACTGTCTTACAGTCCTCAAACTTTTACTTATTATTAAAGTGGAAATTTAACTTCCTAGTGAAACTTTTTCTAGACATATATATATATATATATATATATATATATATATATGTTTATTGACACAGTATTGTAAAGCAAAATAATCCATTTATCTTCCTTGGGGAAGACCAAATGTAAATATTTATTTATTTTTTTTTGGTCCGGTTGTAGGGCCTGAACTCTGGGCCTGGGCTCTGTCCCTCAGCTCTTCAGCTCAAGGCTAGCGCTCTACCACTTGAGCCACAGCGCCACTTCCGGCTTTTTTCTTTTTGCTTATGTGGTGCTGAGGAATCGAACCCAGGGCCTCATGCATGCAAGGCAAGTGCTCTGCCACTGAGCCAACTTCCCAGCCCAACCAAATGTAAACATTTAAATCATGGATTTATGTTAATAGATTCCTGGTATTTATTGCTTTATCCAAATTATAGTAATTTATAAGGGCCAATTATATGGAATGGTCCAGCATTTTTACATAGTATGGATTTTTTTTTTACATAGCTTTGAATTTTAACTTCACCTCTCCAGATTCTTAGGTGATGGGAATGGCTTCATTCAGCCATATACATGAGACATTGTTCTGGCTTGTCATTGAAGTAACATTTCTAATGTTCAGGTATTGTGACTTTCTAGATAAAGTGTCATCAAATAAAGAAAATTTTAGAGAACGTTGAAAGTTCTCTTGAAAAGTAACAAAATATAGTGCATTTTCTTTCTTTTTTTTGTTGGTTGTGGGGCTTGAACTCTGTGCCTGGGTGCTGTCTCTGAGCAATTCAGCTCAAGGCTAGCGCTCTACCACTTGAGCCACAGCACCACTTCCAGTTTTCTGGTGGTTTATTGGAGATAAGAGTCTTACAGACTTTCCTGCCTGGGCTAGCTTTGAACCATGATCCTCATATCTCAGCCTGCTGAGTAGCTAGGATTATAGGTGTGAGCCACTGGTGCCTGGATGCATCACATTTCTTGAGAGCAATGTTGCTTTGAAAATACCATAAGCTAAGAGAAAAGTTTCTGTTTTTGTCAATGTGCAGAATTGCCAAAGTTGTAGGATATTCAGACCGCATATCAAAGGTTTTCTGTATGGAATTTGAAAAGAAATACTATCAGTGCAGATGTTAAGTTTTTTTTAAAAGATCTTTTTCATTAGCATACATTATTTGTATAAGGACAGATTCACTGTGACACGATGTTCCAACATACACACAATGTACTCATCACTCCATCCTCCCTCCTTTATTGTTCTATTTTCTTATATGTCTTTAAAGTATTTTTACCATATTCATCCTTTAACAGTCTATTTTATTCATTCTTTTTGTATGTGGTTTTGAGTGCATGTGTCGGTGTTTGTGTGTGCATGCACGTGTGTATATGTATCAGTTATACCAAGAGTTTTACTATGGTATTTCACATGTGCCTATACTATATTTTAATCAGAGTAATTAGAGTAAGTCCTTATATTGCTCTCTTTCTCCATCCCTCTACTCCCTATTATTCAACACCTGTCAGGGTCATTCTGTCTGCTTTTTTCATACATAGATCCAGTGTATTTCTGTAATTTGATATTGCTTATCCTACATAATTTTCTTCCCTCTCCTGTATCTCCCCACTTCTCCTCCAACAGTTGTCTAAGTTAGGTATTTTTTTCAGGACTTGAATTATATTGTCCCATGCCCTCCTTGCTTTTAGAAATTTTGTTGATAAATGTGCAGTTTTTCTGATGTGTTTACTTTGATATATGACTTAGCACTTCTCTGTTGTAAATTTTAATATTATTTCCTTATTGGGTATATTTGGTGTTTTAATTGTAACATGATACAAAGAAGTTCTTTTCTGATCTTGTCTTTTTGAAGTTCTAATGCGTGAGTGAGAAACCCTTTTTTTTCTGCCAAGGTCCATTTTAACATAAAATCATTTGTGGGTCATACAAAATTATCAATTGCTATAGTTGTCATTAACTCATTCCTAATGTGATGGCTGGAACTCCTCCTCTTTGGAGAAGCATATAATTTTAGCTGATATTGATGATTTTGCTACTCATATTTCTGTATTAACATTGGTTCATCTGGAGTACAATCAACTCTGTGATGGTAAATTTAAAAAAAACTACTCATAGCAATAAGTTGTACCAAACACAAATGTGTATTTCAATTTATATCTTCTCAAAGTGGGAAATTCAGCATTGCTTATGTAATGTTTCTACAATTCAAATAGTGGGTGGTTGTTTTACCTGGCTTTATTTTTGCTTTGCAGCTGAATGTTTTCATGTTGTATATTTTCAGGTATATCATCTGCTTTGCGTATCATCTCATTAACTGGTTTCAAAAAGTCAATTCCATTTGTTTACTTTTCATGTCCTTTTTTCTTTCATAAAATACCTCAACTAGGTTTTCACATTAACCAGAATATTCAAATATTGTAAAAAGCTTTTATCTTTCCAGAGTGGGGTACCATGTTATTCCTTTTGAGCTGCACTTTCCACAATCTTAATTTAGCTTCAGATGACTTCCTGTTTGAAAGCAGAGATTTGAGAAGGGTGTTGTGGGCTTGAAGCTTGACATTTGCTTTTGGTACTTGGTAATGCCCATCATGAACTCTAGATCACAGAGCCATTTTCTTTCATTGAATTAGTTCCCTGATAATTTTCACCTCATCTTTATGATCTTCTTGACTTAAACCTGTAAATGGTAAAACCTCTTGAACATGTTTCAGTTATTCAGCTATTGCACTTCACAGTGATAAGCAAGATCACTATATCAGTATTATTCAGTGGCTTCATAAAGCAGCTGTTAAAACCTCTGCTTTTTCAAAATTATGCATGGCATTACTGTTGATATGACATTGTTGAGCTGTAATGGATGTGCATAGAAACGTTCTTGGTATAGGATGGTGTGGTACATAATTAAAACACTTTTGTCAAGAATAAGGCAATTCAATTCTTTCTTGATAAATGCAATTAAATCTTTTTTGCGTTTCAATCATGAGTGAATCTTTGTCTATAGTTTGGTCATTTAACTCTTCAGACGTTGGCTTAAGTTTTTTTCATGGGTAAAACCAATCTCTCAAGTCTCTCTTATGAGTTATGATGACATGCATGACTGTTACTGGTGACAGCAGTTCCTCTTGCATGTCTCACAAAAGATGCCACTTGGGCATTGTGTGTTTAGTCTGTTGTCTCATCACAGGCCAAAAAGGAAAAGTGGAAGTGTGTGTGTGTGTGTGTGTGTGTGTGTGTGTATGTGTTTACATTGCATATGCTAGTTCATATGCAATGATGCCAAGTTATTGGTTGGAAGTTTTCATCACCTGTAATTTTTCAGTTGAAATATTCAAAGTGTACAGTCAGGGCTGGTAGTGGAATGGTTAGTGAAAAGCTTCTCACCACTGGACTAAAAGGCTTGACTCAGTAGTCAAGAATTTGCTCATATGGTCGTCACTGTGAGAAGGAATCTAGCTGAAATATCTTCCAGTTCCTAATCAACAGGCTAGTGTTATGTATGTGTAGAGAATTGGGCCTGTCTACAGAGAATTTTCTACTTTAAGACTGTTTTCACCCTAGAAGATTTCCTTTTTTGTCTACCAAAAGACATTAGTGACTACAGAGAGCTCTGCACCCTGTATATCACTTATCTTCTTACTTGCTCCATAGCCTAAGACTGAAGATATCCCTTGAATGTGTGATGGGGTGAGGAAGCAAACTGAACCCTGAGTTCTGGGTTAGAGTGAGAGAACTGACTTGGCATGTCAGTCTTCATGCCTCACACCCTCATCTAGTACTCAATATCCCTGGGAAAGAGGAGGGAAAGCTACATGATTCCTGGGTTCTAGATTAGATCTGAGTACCTTCTTGTAACAACTATCATGCAACAGGAAGGCAGAAGTCAAGCACTCCACCAGCCCTGTGCTTGAAGCTCTATTTTCACAGTATCCTTTGGCTACCAGCCTTGTTCCTTTCCAGAGATGTAAGGGCCATTATTTACCAGTGGTCATTGCTCCCTTTCACTCTACTTAACCTTCTCAACAAGTCCACATCATACCATCGAACTCTCCTCATCTTTGTGATCCGTCTTCTGGCCTCTTATGAGTGGCTTTATCTTTTACTAAACTTAAAGTACTTTAGTTCCATTAAAAACATATGTTAGCTGGGCATAGTAGTTCATGCCTATAATCCTACCACTTAAGAAATTGGCGACAGGATGATCATGAGTTTGCCAACCTATACTACATAGTGAGATTGAGGTCAGTCTGGGCTCTATATGAATTCTCTGTCTGTCTGTCTTTCTCTCATACACACAGACATAAATACATAACTGCTAGTATCATGAATTTAAATTCTGCTTGATTTATCAGAGATTGATTTTCTTGTACTATCTGATAGGTTAGGATAAACTGTTGCTTTTATTTGAAAAAGAAATGATTTTCTTCTCCTTGGGAAAGAGAGTTGAAATTGACCAGAGAGATGAAACACAAGGCAAGTGCTGCGTTTCCTAATGTAAAGTGAAGAAAATGGACGTAGTAATCATAGGTTGCTTGTCTACCTCAAAAGAATAACGAGACTCAAAAGTGAAGAAAATGGACATAATGAATCTTAGGATTTTTGTCTACCTCAAAAGAATAACTAGGTCCATCTGGGCCATCCTTCTATTAAGCTAGAACAGCTGGAGTTTGACATTTTTCTTAAAACTAAAGACTGGAAATGGTCATATTGGATCTAACTTGTCTTATAAATATCCAGTCTCCTGTGTTCTTTTTAGCTTAAGAACTTGGTTAGTGTGCAGTTGGAATGAGAAGGAAAAATAACCATCTCATTTGAGGATTCAGTATTTAAAATAAACAGACTTTGTATTTATTACTGTAGAAACCAGACAGTAAACACGAGCATAAATAGAATGATTTCAAAAGCCCAAGTGACTAAATGCCAAAAGGAGTGCAAGTTTATTTCTTCCCTAATTATTGAAATGTGCTTTATGAAATAATCTTGGGATGTATATGTCAATATTTTGACACACACTTTAGTGGAAACTTAGTCATCTTTTCTGTTGACTAGACAAACTTGAAGGTTTAACTTGTTTCAGCAATTCATGTCTAGAACCTCTTGGAGATATTAAATTACCAGGAAAACATTGTATTTTGTGATCATGAGCTACCTGTGAATAGCTGAATCCATCTTCTTTCCTTAGTCTTTTCATAGGTGAACACCATGAAAAACTAGTTAACTGTCGAGCTCTTTACCTTTTACATGATCACAATGATTATTTCTATTTGTATTGAATTATTTTTTGCCTGATATGATATTTGAATAAAGCATGGAGAGCCCAAGATTTATTTTCTAGTTTATTGCTAGAAAATAAGCTTAGTTGACTCTCATTCACGGAAGCTTAATAATTCATTTTTGTAGTTTTATTTTTTAATCTATTTTTTTTAAAAAACCCACCTATTTTTATGTTAGTTTTACATGGAAGGTTAATGATTTTTTAATAGACAACATTATAAATCTATAGCTATTTTTAATGCCATTTTTTGTAGGTAAGTCAGTGGGGTTTCTGGACAGGGACTCTTAAGGTTGAAATCAAAGTATCATCTGGGCTACACGTCATCTGGCAGTTATATGTAGTTGCTGGCAGGATTCAGTGTTTTGTTGCCTGCTAGCTGAAATTGGCTCTCAGCTCCTAGAAACCCATTCTCATGATACTGTCTGTCTTGAAGGCCAGCAACACAAAATTTCCCTCCAGTCTAATTTCCACTCTTCATTTAATTGTTTTGGTGATGCTGCTGCTTGAACTCAGGATTCTCTGCTCACGAAGGCAGGTACTCAATCACTTGAGCCACATCTTCAGATCTTTTTGCTTTTGTTATTTTTCAGGTAATGTCACTCATTTTTTGTCAAGTCAGCCTTAGATCCCAATCCTCAAATTCATCTCCCAAGTAACTGTATAACACGTGGAGACTGCTATACCCAGCTTGTTTTGGATAAGATCTTGGTATTTCTGTCTGTCTGTCTGTCTCTGTCTGTCTGTCTGCCTCTCTCTCTCTCTCTCTCTCTCTCTCTCTCTCTCTCTCTGTGTTTCTCTCTCTGTGCTTGTCCTGGGGGCTTGAACCCAGAGCCTGGACACTACCTCAGTTATTGTTGTGTTGTTGGTTTCCTTCAAGACTAGTGCTCTACTTTCAGCATTTTGTTGGCTAATTGTAGATAAGAATCTCATGGCCTTTTCTGCTTGGGCTGGCTGTGATCCTTAGATCTCAGCCTCCTTAATAGCTAGGATTACAGGTACAAGCCACCAGTACCTAGCAACTTTTTTTTCTCTTAACCTGGCAGTCCTATGTCTGTCTCTCAAGTACCTGGCATTACAAACATGAACCATTAAACCCAACCTAATTTCCACTCTTTAAGAAAAAGACCACGGCTTCCTTAAAGCTCACTTGATAAACATTCTTTTTTAAAATAATTTTTTGTGAGAATATCGTACAGAGGAGTTACAATTACATGGGCAAGATAATGAGTACATTTCTTATCAAGCATTGTTGCCTCCTCGTTGTTTCCCCTTCCCATCCCTTTATTGTCAAGATGATGTGCAGCGTGGTTACAGTTACACAAGTAAGGTAATAAGTACATTTCTTATCAACTTTTTTGCCCCTTCCCTCATTTTTTCTCCTACTTTGCCTCCCTCTCAACCCCCACCCCAAGTTGTACTGCTCATTTCCAACATATTGTTTTGTGAATGTCACTGTTACATTGTCCTTTGTCTCACCATTCTGTTGTTCCCCTTCCCTTCTCTAATTCAGATAAACGTACATATAATACCAGAGTACCAAATCAAATACAGTGACAACAAGGGATATCCATTCTCAAATCTAAATCTAATTATAAGAGTATCTATCCCATCCAGTTCATTACTTTTGCACAAAAAAAGGAGGGAATATAAAAGATATACCTGATGGTCAGAGTCGTCAGAGCCATTTGAGAATTCTGTGTAGTCACTATGGTATTATAAGGCAGTGATATGTTTTTATTTTTATTTTCCATGTTCAAATGTGGCTACATTTCTTTTTTCTTCTAATTTCAGAAAATGAAGGAACCTTATTCTAAGTCTAAATTCTTCCCTATATACAGTTAACCCTACATGTACTTCTTTCACATCCACAGATTCTTCCAAATAGACATTTTAAAACTATATCTCTTCTGAATATATGCAAGCATGCTTTTCATGTCAGTTCCTAAAGTGTACCAATTTTAGATCATGTGATATAAGGGACTTGTGGATTTTAGTATCCATAAAAAGTCTAATAGTAAGCCCCTGTAGAAACAGATACTTTGATTGGCCAAAAGTCCACATAGAATTATGTATCAGATCACTAGCATATTTGAAAATCTCAAAGCAAAACTTTATACCGAAAGGAATCAACAAGGTCATTTTAATTACCATAGTGGTACTGTGCTGGTTCAATGAAATCTCTTCAGCATTATCACTGTGTTGATTCTTTCATTCTTTGAGGGAACTGTGAAAACTGAGACTTCCTGACAGTGCTTATGCTCAGTCCTTTGGAGCATACTACGAGAAAATAGGGCTTCTAGTTGCTTTTGATTCTTTCTTGGACAGTATTGAAAGTCATTCTATTTTTGATCATTGTAAATCAATGCGTATTCCTAACTTTTGGTCATTACTAGTCTTCTATTTATTTGTTTATTATTATTATTATTTATTGTTGTTGTTATTGGTCATGTGGCTTGAACTCAGGGCCTGGGTGCTGTCCCTGAGCTTTATTTGTGCAAGACTAGCACTCTACCAATTTTAGCTACAGCACCTCTTCCTCATTACTAGTCTTTTAAAGTACATTTTAAGTGGATTATTTAATATCTTTTTTTGAAATGAGGGGTTTGGTTATTGGAGAATTAAGTACAGGTCATTAATGTAATTTTCACAGTAGTATTTTGTGTCTTTGGTTAGTTAACACATGAACATGTACATGAAATTGTTAAACTAATGGTAGCTGGGTAAAACTTGCATTGTATTCTGCTTACTTTCATTGCCCCTTAGCCGACACTTCTTCCAGTGAATTTAATTCTGATTTTCAGAAATTTTGATTGAACTATAAGAATATATATCTTTTTTATCAGTTTTTATACAAAGTATTTTTTATGAAAGCTGAGAGCCTACATGTGTTACAAAGAATCATACAATGCTGTTAGCAAGCAAAAAGGAATTATATTTAACCTCAAACAGGCTGGCTCCTCTCAGTTATTCAATGATGAGATAGCAATGGAACACTTTCATTGATTTTTAAAAATTCTATCTCTGTTATGTTATGAGCAAATTCATTTTGTGTTTAACAGATTCAAAACCTTCTTTATGTTTTTTCTGTTCTCTTTTTACAATGATAATAGTGATGAGGTAAGATACCTCCAAGTCACTGTTTTCTGCTATGTTCTGGTACTAGTCATTCTTGGAATAACATTGATTTTGTTTTTAGATACTGTTCCAGGATTTCTTCTGTTACTTCTACTTTTTAATCGACATCCATAAAAAAACAAAAAAACATGGATAGACGTAGCTCTGGTGCTTTTTACATTATTCTGTTGAATTAGCTAGAGGTTGGCCAAGTCAGTCACAGAGTGTAGGAAATGAGGAATCTTAAAAATATCACTGTTGACTCTGTAAAGCTTCAATATGAGTCTTGTATATTTCTAGTCCTATTGGAAGTCTGAAAATTGTCCTGTATATTGGTATGTCTGGTTTTCATACTGCTTCTTATTATCCTTATTCATCTTTTTTTTTCTTTTTCTTTTTGCTGATCTTGGGGCTTGATGTCAGGTCCTAGACACTCTCCTTGATCTTTGTTGCTCAAGGCTAGTGCTCTACCCCCTGAGCCACAGATCCACTCCTAACCTTCTTTTTTGGTAGTCAATTGAAGTTAAGAGTCTCTTGGGCTTTCCTCTCTTGTCTGGCTTCAAATCATGATGCTCAGTTATCAGGCTCTTGAGTAGATGGGATTATAGGCATTTACTACAGGCACCTAGCAAGCTTAGCTATTTAAAATTAGTGTGCTTATGAAAACCATTAAAGTATTAATGAACATCTTTCAATAATATTTGTTCTGTATAAAAGTTAATTCTTCACAAATCTTTTTGCATGTTAAGCTGAATGTTACTTTGTGGGAGCCAAGAGCATTGATTCAGGAAGTTTATTTTGAGGAAATTATTACAGATGCCCAATTTAATATCAAATTTATCAGATTTCCTATGATCGAACTGAAGAGACTTATATACGTGACCTTTAAAGGTGGACATGTACTAGAAATATCAAAATAAATGAGACTATGTTGGTTGTGGTAGGTATTCACAAATGGAATATGGCCTTTTTTGGCATATGCCTAGCTGCTAGTTTCTATAAAAGTAATATGCAATGAACTGATATATTAGTTTAGTTTCATCAAAAATAATTATGTAACCTCATGGGAACCACCTGAAGTTTTTGCTTTTTGGTTTTGGTTTTTTTGTTTTTGTTTTTTGGTCAGTGGTGGGGCTTGAACTCTGGGCCTGGGTGCCATTCCTCAGCTCTTCAGCTCAAGGTGAGCGCTCCATCACTTGAGCCACAGCATCACTTCTGCTTTTTCTGCTTATGTGGTGCTGAGGAATCGAACCCAGGGCCTCATGCATGTGAGGCAGGCACTCTACCACTGAGCCACCTTCCCAGCCCTGAAGTTGTTTTTTTGTAAAAGTCACCTCTGCTCTGATAATTCAAGGGAAGATAAAGTATATCTATATTAACTTAGTTTATAGAATCCTGTAGGAATGAGTTTAGGTCATGACACTTTAGAAGCAGTCACCCATTCTGGGACTCAATTGTTACAGCCTCCTTTCCTCTCCCTTCCCCTCTCTTCCCCTCCCCTGAACTTTGGGCCTGGGCACCATCTCTCAGCTCTTCAGCTCAAGGTGAGTGCTCTACCACTTGAGCCACAGCACCAATTCCGGCTTTTTTTGTTTATGTGGTGTTGAGGAATTGAACCCAGGGCCTCATGCATGCCAGGCAAGCATTCTACCACTGAACCACCTTCCCAGCTCTTTACAGTTTTCTTGACTTATACATTGATCCAGTTAGCAATAGGTGTGTGTCAAATATGAACTTGTAAAACTGTTTTTATGAATTTTCATATTTTTATTTATCAGTATAAAAATTAAATCAAGCTTCAGGAGTGATCTTTCTAAGAAGGGACTGGGTAGGACACAGACCCACCAAGCATCATAGTCCCTCTTTCAATTTGTAGCCAAATATTGATTTATATACATATCTGATAATATTATAAGAACCTATATTCCATAGATTTTTGAATTGTTTTATTTCAAGTGGGATGCACTTACTCTCCTTACTTTATTGTAACTATGGCCATAATTACCAAACATTTCTAGTAGTAGAACATAAATCTTTGTTCTGACCTCATGAATCATTCAAGAAAAAACTTAAAAATTTTGTCAAATATTTATTTCCATAGTCTATTTATCCATTGGGATGTGTTTTTCTATAATTTTATGTCTTAGTATGTATTGTGTTTTCAAAAGCACACTTTCCTTTTGGGAATTCAATCTTAACACCCCATGGAATGAATTATGATTACTTTAAAACACAACAATGACTGCTATACTATTTGAAAATGTTTTTGGCAATGAGTGAGTGTTCTCTGTTGAGATTGCTTCATAGGAAACAGTTCATAGAAGTGGAAATATGGCATGCCAAAACAGTTGATTTCTTTTTGGGCATAAAAGTACATTTCTGGTTTTAATATTGCTAACAGCAAGGTGCTATTCTTTGTAACATGACTTATTTACATAGTTACCACATAACATTTGGTATTTTATGTAGTAAGGGCATTATTTCATTGTAAACAGTAAGTTTAGTGCAGTAATATTTCAACTCTTTTCTCTATTTATATTTGGAGCTTTAAATGTTGAACATTCATGGTTGTGGTATTATGTTTTTTAATAATGAATTTAGTAACATTGTAGGCCTTATAAATTGTTACTATCTTTTCCATTATATAAAGAAATATTGTTTCATCTTTCTATAAATATAGGTTGTTATATTCATATACATGATAGAACTAAAGAAATAATTTCAAGTTTTCCTGTAGAATTCTGCAAACTTTGAACACAGTCTCTATACTATTTTTCTCTTAGATCCAGAACACAATAATTTTTTTTTTTTGGTTGTTTGTGGGGCTTGAACTCTGGGCCTGGGCGCTGTCCCTCAGCTCTCCAGCTCAAGGCGAGCACTCTACCACTTGAGCTACAGCACCACTTCCGGTTTTCTGATGTTTTTATCGGAGATGAGTCTTATAGTCTTTCCTGCCTGAACTTTGATCCTTAACTCTCAGCCTCCTGAGTAGCTAAGATTACAGGCGTGAGCCACCAGCGCCTGGCGAACACAATAACTTTTGAACCTAAGGCCTCATGATTGCTAGAGAAGTGCTTTGACACTGAGCAGCATACCTAGTCCTTTTATTTCTTATTTATTTATTTATTTTTTGAGCGGGGGGGGGGGGGTCTGGTCGTGGGGCCTGAACTCTGGGCCTGGGCACTGTCCCTCAGCTCTTCAGCTCAAGGCTAGTGCTCTACCACTTGAGCCACTGGGCCACTTCTGGCTTTTTTCTTTTTGCTTATGTAGTGCTGAGGAATCGAACCCAGGGCCTCATGCATGCAAGGCAAGTGCTCTACCACTGAGCCACCTTCCCAGCCCCTCTAATTTATTTTTTAAGTAGGTTCTTGTTTCTTGTTGAGGACTGGCCAGAACCTGTAATCCTCCTCTCTCAGCTTCTATAGTAGCTTGGATTACTGGTGTAGGGAATGTATATTATTTAACTCCTGAAATGTTAACTGACATATATTCTTGAAATATAGTAAATACTCAATATTACTTATCTTTAGTAATAATATATTAGAACAAATGCAATGGTAGTAATTGCAATTTCCCCACTTCATTCCAGTTATACTTCCATAAAGTTATGCTTAATGAAACTAAAATGATAGATTTTATTCTCTTCCCATATTAATAATATTTGGAAAAAATTAACATATGCATATATATATATACATATAACATGGAGCATCATAAGTGAATAGATGTTATTAGACTTTTTAAATATTAGATAAACTACTTGCAATTCGAATTATTTTTACCACCTTAAGTAACACTAATTACACCTAAGTAAAGTTGGCAGTATAGCCATTTCCAGCCTTTTAATTAATGTTAAATTATGATCTGTATTAAATATGATTTAATATAGTTTGAAGTGAAGACTATACATGGTTTTTCGGTTTTTCCTTCTCTGAACTTTCCTTCTTTCCTTCCTTCCTTCCTTCCTTCCTTCCTTCCCTTCCTTCCTTCCTTCCTTCCTTCCTTTCCTTCCTTCCTTCCTTCCTTTCTTCTTTCTTTCTTTCTTTCTTTCTTTCTTTCTTTCTTTCTTTCTTTCTTTCTTTCTTTCTTTCTTTCTTTCTTTTTTGTTATCAGGCTTGAACTCTGGGCCTGGGTGCTCTTCCTCAGCTCTTCAGCTCAAGGATAGCGCTCTACCACTTGAGCCACAGTGCCACTTCTGGTTTTCTGGTGGTTTATTGGAGATAAGAGTCTAATGGACTTTCCTGTGCAGGCTGGCTTTGAAACATGATCCTCAGATCTCAGCCTCCTGAGTAGCTAGGATTACAGGTGTGAGCCACCAGCGCCCAACCTAATTTTTACGTACATGTTGTATAAAGGAATTTCTTTTACTTGGTCTAATTTACAAAGTTGTATACATGTATGTATTTGTGCGTATGGTGTGTATTCATATATTTGTATATATGTAGAAATGGTTTTCAGAGAAAAAGGTCACACAAAATAATGGGACATTACCTTGCTCATGTAATTGTAACCCGTCTGTATGGTATTTTCACAATAAAAAAAACTTATTTTTAAAAAAGAAAAAAAATAATAGGAAACAATCCTTGCAGTCAAGGTTAATGAAATTATAATATAAATCAGGTTTCCAGACAAAATCATTAAAATTCTCTTTGCTAAATATGAAAATGTTAAATATGAAAGTGTTTTTATTTTTTTCATAATAAAAACCACCTAAGTTACTCACAACTATATCATTTTTCCATGACTGACTTTAAATGTTGCTTCTAGCAAACAGAGAACTAAAGGTTAAATATGTAGCTTTCCTACTCTGTTTATAAGTTATTGTCCTATTTTAAAACAACCTTTGAAGTTGTATTAAAAAATACATAGAGCATTTGCAGAAGCAGTGAGTTTAAAACAAAAGGCCCAAATCAAGACAGGTAGAAGAAGAAACTCTTTCTTTGAACAGCTTTAGTTTTAAAAATTATAAATATTAATTTTAAAGAATTTTTTTAAAGATTCTGAAGAACAATTTATTATATTGATCTCCAGGTCTATTAAATTGTAAAACAGTAGAATTATCAGGCTTGTGGGGTTTGTTCATTATAAAATGTTTTTTTATTGATTTTGTTTCTCCAAAGATATTGATTATGGTTCCAACTATATGAAGGATATTGAGAAATACAATGAATAATAGTTTATATAGAAATTTTGTAGGTGACCCTGCAAAGAGCTTTTATTTGTACTTTTGAGCTTTTATTGAAATCTCTGGATAAAAGTAATTCTGAAAGGGTCTGCATGGTATAGTTTAATTATACAATAGATAGATTCACCAACATACAAAGCATGAGAAAATAGTACAAAGATTACAGTAGGAGTGGCAGATTACAAATATTTTAGGAAAGAGAACCAGTTGTTAGAGATCAAGCTGAATTGATAAGCGGACTACAGCCATGATCAATCTGGTAAATGTAGAGAATGAAACAAAGGACTGGGAGTGTAATTGGAAGGCTGTCACAGTAATCTAAATGACATAATGGGGACCTAAGTAACTAAGATAGAGATAAGGTGACATATTTGAACTTTTTAGGCTGTGGTGTTGATAGAATTGGTGATTGAATGGATGTTGTGATAAGGCAAAAGAAAAAAAAACAAGGATGATTCTAGAGATTTTAATTTGATCCTACTAGGTGGCTTTAATTTGGTCTACCAGGGTAGAGGCTTTGCTTATGAGACCTTAAGCAGTCTGTGGGACAAATAGATGATTTCTGTTTCAAAGATGGTAAATTTGAGTATTCTGAGACTTAGAACTGTTGACAGCAGTAGCATGTTTAACCTATGGGTTTGATGCTCAGAATACTGAACTGAGTTAGATACACAAGTGGAATAGGTGGAAGTTATCCTCCTATTGTCACTAGATGAATCACAGACTATTTGAACTTACTTTCAGAGTGAATGAGGAGAAAGAACAGGAGTTGGGACAGTATAACTTATTAAGGAACTGGCACAAAAATAGAAGTTTTCAAAGAATACTGATAATTGATAGGGAGCAAGAGGGCATAAAGGATGAAAACCAGGAGGATTTGATGTCATAGATTCAAAGCCAGTACAAATAGATAGAAACTGTGGCATGTTCTCTTGACAATGGAAGTCTCTGTTTCAGTGGAGAATGGAGAGGGAAGTGAAAGAAGTCAGTAATGCTACAAATAATAATATTAAGGAAAGTTTTTAAAATACAAAACTTTCAAACTAAATTATATGTTGGCAAGAACAAATACTACAATGGATAAGGATTTCTAAATTCCAAAGAGAATTTTTTTGTTGTGTTTTGTGTTTGCTGTTTTGTTAGCCTATATTAATTTTACAAGTGTGTTTCCTTAGGATATTTCCCACCGTGTATATTATATACTTTGATCAAATTTCCCTTTGTTTCTTATTTTTCCCATCTCTACAATCTTTTAGACTTATTAGTAGGCTTCCTTATGCTATTTTCATATACATATGTGTGTATGATGTATTTTATCACCTTTATTCTTTATTTTCCCTCCTCTCATTCGTTCTCACCCAGTAGTCCTTTCAGCACGATTAAGGATTAGAAGTTCTTGTAGTTCACTTTTGACTGGGCCTACAGTTTTCAGAAGATGAATTACCTCTTACATATGAAAGCCATGCTTATCAAACTATAAAAAGATACTTTTGATAATGCTAGATCTATAGAAAATTCTGTATCATAGCAAATAGCCTAAAAATAGAAATAATTCGCTTCATCTGTTTGTTTTTATTTTCATTTTTATTTTGTCGAAGTTATAAATATTTCACTTTTTTTAACAGTCAAATCGTTTCCACAAAACTTACAGAGCAATAGGGCATCTCTCACTGTCTTACTTTCAACTCTTTTTGCCAATTTTTATTTACCACTGGCTTATATTTCTATTTCCACTTTTTTGTTGTGAATATTATCTAATGACATTATTATGATGCATAATAAATGTTACTTTTCAATTTTTTCTCTTTTGTTTTTGAAAGGGCACATGTATTTTTAATCCAGTGGCTGAATGTACTGTGGCCTTCCTCTTCAACTTTCCAGCCTCTAAACCTGTGAACAATAAATTACTTTTGTTTACACATTATTTAAATATATTATGTCAGTAGTATGAGTCAACTAAAGAATGGACCTTGTCTCTCTTTTTTATTTATTTTTTGTTTGTCACAACTTCTGTGTATTGTGTGTGTGTGTATGTGATGCTGGTCTTGGGGCTTGTTTTCAGGGCTTGGGTGATGTCCCAAACTAAGCTTTTGTGCTCAAGGTTAGCCACAGGATCATTGCTCCGTGTGTGTGTGTGTGTGTGTGTGTGTGTGTGTGTGTGTTTGTGGTTAATTGGGGGAAAGAATGTCATAGACTTTCTTCACTTGGCTGGCTTTGAACCATGATCCTCAGTTATTCTTCTGAGCCACTAGCACCCAGAAATATTATTAAATACCGTCTTGTCTATGTTGTTATCATTTTAAATGCACTAATTTATTGACCTCTAGAACCAGAAGTCAATGAATTAATTTCCAGCGAATTTCAATTTCTAATGAGAAAGAAATTGAGTATGTTTCAATTCCTGCTTATTTTTATGCTATCTCTTTCATGGCTCTGCAGGCTTTCAGAATCCCCTTTTTGTCAGAAGTATCTAAAATTTAGTGATCTTATTTTGTTATATGAATACTCTTCTAGTATAGTATATTGGAGTTGTGACAGACTGTTTCTGCCTGAAAATGTAAATCTTTCACCTTATGAATCTTTTTCTTGGTCTGCTTTTTAAATCCCATCCCATCTTTTGTTTTCTCTATTGCCTAATTCCATTACATAGAATTTAAACTTACCCTTTACTAATTAATTCTCTAGTTGCATTACATATTTTTCTCTTCATTTGTTTCTTTACATTGTGTGTGTGTGAGAGACAGAGAGAAGAGAGACAGAATGAGAGAGAGAGAGAGAGAGAATAGAATATCCATGTGCATAGATGTGTGTACACGATTCTCTTTCTTTGGCACTTGAAGCCAATAAGTGTGATTTGTAGTTAAGTTACAGGACTCTTCATGTAGACTAGAGTGTGCCCTCTGGGGAAGAGCTATGTACACACTGATTTTGCTATTTGATTGTCCTCTGTCTCATTCTCCAGTCCTTTGAAACAGTGTTATGTTTGGTGTTGCTTTTGGATTTTGATTTTGTTTATTCCTAGAGTTTATAATTACCTTCAGGAGGGCTAGTCAGGCACAGCTAACTTTAGAATGATTTTCTTGGCAACTTTTTATTATTGTACTCAAGAAAATTTAATTAAAGACGTTTACAAGTAGAGAGTACTCTACTTGTTACCAATTTCAGAAAATATACACAGTTTTTATATTTTACAGTCAACTCATACTAGAAAAAATTTAAATTTTTATACATATAGTTTATTTTTCCCTTGTCTATAGGTAAAGAAGAGAACAGACAAAATTAACTATTGCTAGTTATTTTATATTATTATTTTGAGGAAATTTGTTTGTTAAACTTAATTATGCTAAGTAAAGATTGATTCAGTAAATATTTTCAGCTAAAAAAATACATTGGCAGGAGAACTTTTGATCTATAGTTTAAGAAGCAATCATTAACCAAACAAAAGTTAGCATTTTTCAATTCCGTGTTTTATGATTTTATTTAAATTGGAAACTTAGGATCACTTGATATTTTAGCTTGTGTTTAAAGAATTGCCACTTTGGAGTTCATTCTTTTATGTAAGCAAATAATTTACTGAATTATAATTAGCACAGTAATGTTTATGAAATTTTTTCTTCTAATATCAGTGTAATAATACCTTCAAACCAATCATGCTGTTCTACTGAATTAGTGGAAATTATGGCTTCTTTTCAGTGGAGCAGGGACAGGAAGATGTTGGCCTTCATATCTGATATTTCCAAATGGCAAGTAATCAAAATTTTATAGTTACGTTAAAAAAACAGATTTTACTGTTGTTAATTTCCTAGAGAAAGTTGTAAGACAGTTGATTAATTACTAATAAATAGTATAAACTTGCTTAAATTCAGAAAGAAATTCCCCTTGTAATTTCATACTATGTACTATTCAATTGTATTTCCTAGGAGTCCCACAGTACAGCATTTTCTCACATTGTAACTTTTGTCTGGTGTTTGCTTGCTCACTGTTTCTGGGAGCAACAGAAGCTATGCAACACAAATAGTGATTCTGTCCCAGTGAGATATTTCACGGTCTTAGTACTCTGAAATGCTACTATGTTAATCAACCATTTTTAAAAAGCAAATCAAGTTCTGAATAGGTAAACCAGGGTTTTGTGTCTCTTTAGGGGCTATTTTCTTTCCTTTTTCTTTTTTAATTTTAATTTATTGTAAACATGCTGTACAGAGGGTTACAGTTACATGAGTAAGGTAATGCATGCTTTACTCATTGTTACCCCTTCCCTTGTTGTTGTACCACTATCCCTTCCCTCCCCATCCCATACTCCTCTCCATCCTCCCCCATCCCCCACCCTAAGTTGTAGAGTTCGTTTCCAATATACTGTCCTGTGGGTATCCTTGTTGCAATGGGTCATCCTATGTCCTTGTTTCAGCGTTTTGTTATTCCCCTTCCCCTCCCCAGATTAGTCAAATGTATATACAAGATGCAGGGTGCAGTGACAACAGGGGATATACCATAGAAGGAAGATCATACAAAGGAAACAAAAAAATTCACATAGTATATTCACAACAATAACAAGAAAGACAGACCTCTTGTGTCCATTATCTTGGTATTCATTTCACTTAGCTTTTGAGCTTTTCAGCTCATCTGATAAGATTATCCTATATGTATACTAATTATTGCAAATAAGTGAAACCATGGGACCTAAATTTCTTTGGGACTGGCTTACTTCACTTAATATGATTTTTTCCCAAGTCTTTCCATTTCCTAATCTGGTGGTGTTGTTCTTTCTGATGGAAGCATAGAATTCCATTGTGTGTGTGTGTGTGTGTGTGTGTGTGTGTGTGTGTGTATGTGTATATATCACATATTCTTAATCCACTCATCTACTGAAGGGCATCTGGGTTGGTTCCATATCTTAGCTATAGTGAATAATGCTGCGATAAACATTGTGCTGGTAGCTTTATTATAGCCTTGTTTTCATTTGGGTAAATGCCCCAAAGTGGGATTGCTAGGACATAAGGGCACTATTTTCTTTATAGTGTATTTGTAAAACTCTTTATGGATAGGCCTTAGATATTGTTCACAAAGCTCCACTATGATTCCTCATTATTTTGAGCACAGAGGTTACAATTGCTCTTGTTTGGGAGCCATTAGAGGTAGATGTCAATATCCAGGCTCTAAAGCAATGATTTCTAAGGTTTATATAAAATGTACAATTGTATTGATATGAACACTGGCTACAGTCTTAGCCCCGATTATGGATTTTTTATAATTATTACCAACTATAACATAGAAAGGGTAATTTAAGCAGTGGGAAACTTAACCAAAGGAAATTAAAATAACTATTGATTAGATGATATTATGATAGTAATATGAAGCGTCTTCCACAGTCTCATGTATTCGGAACTATCTTGTCAGCTAAAGGATTTTTGAGAAGTGATTGAATTCTGAGGATCCACTTTGATCATTGTGCATTATCAATTACCTTCATTAAAATACATATAAGTTTTTGTTGATCACTCTGATCTCTGATGCCTAGCATAAAGTCTATGTTCAAAAGTTCTGATTAATGAATGCATGAATATATTCTTTTTCACCATGTAAAAATGGAAATACAAATACAAGTAATATGTACCCTTGTTTCTTTCCTGCCTTTACCCTACTGCAAGAAAAAACCAATAGGGGCTGGGAAGGTGGCTCAGTGATAGAGTGCTTGACTTGCATGCATGAGGCCCTGGGTTCGATTCCTCAGCACCACATAAGCAAAAAGAAAAAAGCCGGAAGTGGCATTGTGGCTCAAGTGGTAGAGCACTAGCCTTGATCTGAAGGGCTGAGGGACAGCGCCCAGGCCCAGAGTTCAGGCCCCACAACCGGACCCCCCCAAAAAAAAGAAAAAAAATAGAACATACTGTAACACTGTACTTCTCACAAGACCATGAAAGTTAACTGAGTCAATTGTGAATGTCTATTGAGTCAGAGAGATGAACAGTAATTTTTATTTTAACATTTGAAATTTAAGGTCTATGTAAAATATGCTGGTGGCATTAAAATAGATTAATACGTATATAAAATTTGAGCTTAAAGTAGACTCTATCTAGAGATACAGATTGGATAGTCTTCAAGTATATGG
Organism: Dipodomys ordii; assembly: GCF_000151885.1. Lineage (NCBI taxonomy): Eukaryota > Metazoa > Chordata > Mammalia > Rodentia > Heteromyidae > Dipodomys > Dipodomys ordii. Next base: position 7,288,710 of record NW_012267244.1, on the reverse strand, counting down.
AATAACAGAAGCTCTGAATATGAATACTTCTATAAAACTCTATAGAGTATACCCAAACAAAAAAAAAAAAACCAACCCGGGCTGGGATGTAGCTCAGTGGCAAAGCGCTTGCCTAGCAAGCGCAACGTTGTGGGTTCAATCCCCAGTACCAAAAAAGAAAAGACAAAAAAAATACAGTTAAAAAAAAAAAACTCTATAGAGTAAAATGAGAAGTGGGTGAAGTAATCATTCAAGAAAGTTTTACTTTGTACCATCTGAGTAGAAAATGGAAAAACACACTGAGAAGGTATTACTGAATATGTATGATGATGTTTGAAAGTGCTGAGGAACACAATAAATATTTCTTTAATAGAATGTATTGCTGCTAAATAATACAAGAGAAATAGTGCCAGGCAAATAATATGTAACACCTACCCTTCTCCCCACATCCAGTATTAGTATTCTATTGATAGATTAGAGTTATACAGCTATGTAATTATTTTTATTATAGTTCAATGATTTTACAGATGTAATATTAAAGAGTATTATTACTAATCATTGCATTTCATTATTCTTATATGTGAAATCAGTAATAACTGTGTTTCTTTCAGAATTGCATAACTACAATTAAAGCTGTATTATACTATTTAAAGTGTCTCCTAGTAAGGAATTAAGTGGGTTTGTTTGTTTGTTTCTGGCAGTATTGGGGTTTGAACACAGAACCAAGTGTTTGCTAGATTAGAGCAAGCTTGTTTAGGACAGTTCTAGCAAGTTTTTCTTCCCAGGGTGGCAGGTAGATCTCACTCAGTCTCTAGCTAGGTTTCCACTCATAAGCCACTAGTGCCAGGATTATTTTTATTTTTTATTTTATTTTTTTTGAATACATTAACATTATTTATTAACCAGGATTATTTTTAAATCTCATCTTTATGACAAAGTAATTTATAGTGAGAAATTAATCTCTAAATGAAAGGAAGAATACCAGGTTTTCAAAACTCTATTTTTTAAAACATTACCAAAAATTTTATATTTCTCAATGATATATCATTTATTCTAATTTATCATTTGTATTAATAGAATTTAGAATTACATATCTTCATGTCTAACTCCTTTTCTTGTGTGCAGATGATATAAAATAAAGTTTTAGAGGAGGAGGCAACAATGCTTGATAAGAAATGTACTCATTATCTTGCCCATGTAATTGTAACCCCTCTGTATGGTATTTTCACAATAAAAAATACTAACAGCAAAAAAATAAAGTTTTAACAAACAGATGGTGTAGATTGCCTAATGGTATTTATATTGCTTTCATTACTGTGTGGAAGTAAGTGTGATTTATCAATTATATAGTTTATTTTTCGGTTATTTGTTCATTGATGATAAACATTTGTAGAAAAATTGGAAGTAGCTCCCTTTTTGTTCACTCTACTTGAATCTTGTATTTTTTCTCAAAAAATAAACTATATATCTTTAAAACTGGACTTCTTAATCCTTATATTATTCCTAAATTAATCGTGTTTTCCTGTTGTTTTAGTTCAGACTTGGTTCCTTCAACTTAGAGAAAGTTGCAAACACAGCTGAAGTCATTAGAGAAATTGTTTGTTACTGCTTGGACACCATTGCAGAAAACCAAGCCAAAAATGAGCACCTGCAGAAAGAAAATGAAAGGCTTCTGAGAGATTGGAATGATATTCAAGGACGGTATGTACATAGTGTTCTTGCATTAAAAGAACATTGGATTTTTCATATTATTGAAGGTTTGTGATTCATAGGTTTACGTATGTAGAATAGCCTATAATTAAAACAAAACCTTTCATTAATTATACAAGTAATTATAGTATTTGATAGGAAGAAACATATAAGTATGTAAGGAGTAATTGAACTCTGAGCATTAGAAGCCTGTATTGTAATGTTAGTTACTAATGTTTAGTAATATAGTTATAGGTATAGCTTAGTAGTAGTGTATGTTAAGTATGCTCAAGGCCCTGGACTCCATCCTTATTACCTCTTAAAATAGTTAGTAGATATTTATAAGACTAATACTGAATAAAAATACTTGATAAATGAGCACAATTGATTTCTTACTTGGAATCAAAGAATGGTAACTATTTTAAATGATATCTGCTTTGGCTTTTACTAGAGACTTCTTTTTTCCTGGCTGAAAAGTCCTATGATAGGTATTTTTGATACATGACACCAAATTATGGCTTCTGAATAAGACACGTAGAAGTCTTTTATTTTCCTAGGATTGACTCTTAGTTTTTAAATGATGGAAAATAAAGTTGCATATTATCTCTGTTATGAACTTTCTCACCTATATCGTAACCTAGATGTCTTTTATGTAACTTGTATTGTGCTGTACAAAGGCTATTTTATGGAAAGAAAATGTTTTATGAGCCCTTATACACCTATAGAGACATAGATGAAAAGCATATCTTGTTTGTGTGTGTTACTTGAAATAATTGTATTTATTTGTAGTACTAATATATAGATTTCTTATCTCACATCCAAGTTGATTGTTCTTGAACACAAGAACCTGTACCATGAAAAATCTTTTTTGGGCAAGCATTATTATTCTACAAAACTATTCATGAGTATACAGGTAGTACAAGAAACAATGAGTTTTACAACTGTCTATGAATGTGTATGGAAAATTACTAAAAAATTATTTTTTCTGTATATTTAATTCTAAACATAGAAAAATTTTCACACATAAAAACATAATTAGATTCAACTGTTATTTATTGCATTAAGAAAATATGTGTTGCATTCATTTTTAATTGTAAATTAATTTTTTCACCCATTATCAAATAAATATGTAATATAGTCTGATACAATGTTGATATATTACTAAGCCATATAAGAAAATAAGTGAAATTTTCTTTTGCCTTCTGTTTAATTCATTTAGTATGAATCAGTATTAAATGTCAGTGCTACAAAGCATTTCATGGATTTGTATTGTAGTTTAGGTTTCTTTTTTTATTTCTATATGAAATCAAATTAAAGGTGATGCACTGTGTTCATGATAAGCCATTATGTTTTTATATTTAAAACTCAGAGTACTCTCACAATGACAGGAAATTTGATCCATAAATTGCCCACAAAAATGCAGACTGGATACTTGGTACTTGAACAAATTGCTTTAAAATGTGTGCCAGAGGTTGAAAGAAATATTATCTCATCAGTATTCAGCACCATTCCCATTGAATTGAAAGCAGCAGGGTACGAAGATGAGGTCTTAGAGACAATTGCACCCTGTGCTATGAAACTGTGTGTGTGAGGGATACAAATATTATGTGGAGCACAGATGTTTGATTTGCTCTTCCTGAACTCTCCTGAAAATGCCTTTGTCTTACTGTAGCAAATGATTTCATGTTTGTTAAAAAGCACAGCCATGTGTCCTCTCACCATTTTGATTATTCCTGTTCAGGTGTCTTCTTTTTTATGATATTCTTGTTCACATTGGGTCAGATAGATACCTTCTTTGGAAACTGACAATATGTGCCACTGGGTGAACTGACAAACTGAGAGGAAAAGTACTCTGTAGAAAATTCTAGGTTTTTTTTTGTTTTGTTTTTTGCATAGCAGATTGAAGATTAATAGCTTTATCTAGTTCCTAAATTTTGGTTTGCTTCCCTTTGAGAGGACAAGTGGTTCTTTTACAAGCTGTAAAGGGGAGACATCGATCAAGACACACTGTACTCACAGACTAATGTATTGAATTGAAATATCTTTGTATAACTACTTAAAAATAATAAAAATAAATAATGTGAGACCCATTAAGAAAAAGAGCTGTAAATACACCTGGACATGGCCATCCTTAGAGCACTTCCTAAAATCTTAATACTTTGGCAAGTCAGATTTTTATCTCCAACATCCAAATCTAAGGCTTATCTTTAGAGAGCTTAGAAATAAGATATTAGTACATTGTTGGGTAACTGGGTAGAGAAACAGTCAAATGTGTAACCTAATGTTAGGCCTAGCTATGTTTGGGTTTTCACAGCAGGCTCTAATTATGACTGTATCCATCCAACATACAATCATTTCTTCCTTACCACTACTCCAGACTGCATGTGAAAAAGAGGGATTGAAGAAGGGAAAAGGGACACAAAGAAAAGGATGGAATTCCTCTAGCAGCTATTCTAGATGGATTTGAATATATGTGATTATACAATAGGATATATTTTGAGCAAAATAGATTAGGTACACGAGTTTATTAACGTGAAAAGTATTTATGCTATAGTAAAAGAAGACATTCATTAGCAAAAATGTGAATTCTATCTCATTTTTGCAAGAATTTGTTTAGAGAATATATATGGACAAGGGAAAAAATGTTACTAGATATAGATATTTAGAAGGAAAACTTAAGTGTTAATAGTATATAGTGGAATTATACATAAAACGTTCCATTTTGGATGATATTTTTCACATGTTCCTGTGTTAAAAGTATAGTACTATTGTGATCAAATCCAAATATCATCCTATTTTTATTTGGGGAGCATTATAAAGAAAAGAGGCTCAAGTGAGGAAAGATGTGTTACAACATGAATATAGAGAGCAATAAATGTATTGCTACTGCCTTATAGCTACTATGGAAAATTGTGATCTCTGCTCAGATTTCAACCAGTAGTGTCAGATGATTTAAGTTTAAATTAAGGATGACGTATTAGAAAATATTGATATGAATCATCAGCTTATAAGCTATATTTATTTCATGGTGTTTCCTACTTAATTTCAAATGAAAAACCCTCAAGTTTCATGTTACTGAATGGGTCTTTTATTGAATTCAGACCTCAATTTAGAATTCCTCTGGCTTTATTCTAATAATAGTAATTAAATCCGTAACAGGAGGCATTTTAGTGAATTGAATTGACACTTATGGAATCATTAGAAGACCTTGAGTGCTCTTTTACTTTTTTCTTCTGCCTTCAAGATAGGATCAAGTTATCTCCAGATAAATTCAATATGATGTTTAAAAAATATATTTATATCTCTGTGGTAGCCTATCTAATATTGAAGAATAGTCTCAATGTGAAAATTTATACTTTAGTCTATTGGTAATAAATGTTTGACGTTCTTGTTGAAGGTCATTCCTCTTATTCTTTCAGCAGAAAGCATGAGGGGCAGCTGTTTACCATCTTCTTCAAGAATTAAGCCTTAGTAATAAATATTTACCACTGATTTTTTTTTCTATGTCTTTAGCATTCCTTGTCTTTTGTACTTCTTTGGCTTTACAACCTTGATTGGGATTTAAATGTTTCCAGAACTGATTACTAATATAATGATTTCTACAGTGTTTCACTAGCAAATGTCCACATTCATTGTTTTATTTTATTTATTCTGTTTTATTATTTTATTTGGTTGTTATTTCTGCATGAAATATTTCACTTGCTCATTTTTTCTTACTGTTTTAACATATTCCCTAGATATTTTGGTAACTAAAAATGTTATTTTTAATATTCTGTTTTTTCTGTATTTGTCTTTTCATCCTTTCAGTTTTTTTAAATTACTCTGTGTTAGTCCAAGGCATTAGATATCTCAGTGTTAATGTTATAAATTAAAGTTACTATCATTGGTCTATTTTGATAGTCACCATTGAAAGCATTAAACTTTTCTTGTCTGTCGCTCTTTATGTTTTCATCTAGTTTGATCTTAGGCATTATCTAAGACTTGGGCTTAGATGCAGTTCTTGGATTAGTTGTTTTCTGTTCTAATGGTATATGGGCTGACTTTTAGTGTCCGTAGACTTAGCAGTGAATCCCATATCTCTTCTCTACTAATAATCTCACCTAGTAATTTCTGCTCAATTCTTAAGACAGAAGTTTACCAGGAGGCAGGTAATGTGTAAAGCTTAGTAATATAGAAGGCATAGTAAGCTCATACTTCTATAGAAGAGGAAAACTGCCATGTATCTCTTGAAAAGTATTGAAAGTAATAAGTAAAAGTAGATGCATGTCCTGCAACTGTTCATCTCAACATTTCTGAAAAGTCTTATTCAGCATGATGGCAAAAAGTTTGGTTGCAAAAAAATTGCAAATATCAAGATGCTTAGCTAACAACCATTCATTTTATTTAATTATTTTTTTCTTATCAGAGAACAAATACTTTGGATGCCAGTTATTTAGATTATAATATTTTAATGAAAATTATGGCTATTTCATTATAATAACTAAAATTAAGGTGTATATACATATTAAGTTTAATGAAGCTTGTGAGTTGACAAATGTACATAATGTTTTGGGCAAACATTTGGAAATAAATTATATGGAATTAAATTGTCTAATTGGTGGCAATTTCTAAAATCCTATTTAAGACATATATAAGATTTTTTAAATCATTTTTATTTTTATTATTTCATAGAAGTTATTTTAGTTATATGTGTGTTGTATTCACATTAAATGTTTGTTATTGTGTTGCATTAGAAAAATGTGAATGTTAGCTAAACAATATCATATAATAATTACACTATATTTATATATAATCTCACATCTGAAATATAAATGCAGCATCATTCTTTTGCTTAAATAAACTGTCAACATTGGTAGCACCTCTTTAATTTTGACCCTATTTTTCCTCATATTTCTTTTTTAAAAGCTTGGCTTGATGAAAAGAATACTGATATAGATATACACATATTATTTGTAACAAAAACTCAAAAGCCAAGGTAGATGGGCAGGTTTGTGCACATGTGTGCAGACGTGTGTGTGTGTGTGTGTGTGTGCGTGTGTGCGCGCTGGTATTAGGGCTTGAATTAGGGTCTGTATGCTCTCCCTTAGCTTTTGCACTTAAGGCTAGTGCTCTGACACTCGATCCACAGCTCTACTTCTGGCTTTTTTCTGGTTAATTAGATATGAGTCTTACCAACTTTTCTGTCTGGGCTTGCATTGAACTGCAATCTTCAGATCTCAGCCTCTTGAGTGGCTAGGGTTACAGGCTATGATTAGTAGCTTTTATATAGTGAAAAATCCATAAGTAGTCATGCAGTATAATGATGTTTCTGCTAATACAGTTTCTGTTAATAAGATGATGGCGCTCATACATTTCTATCTCTATAATATTGTAGCTTTCCCTAGCATCTTAGTGCAATGCATTACTCACATGTTTTAGTGATGCCAGTGTAAAACACATCCACTATACTGCCAGTTGTTTAATTTACAGTATATACAACTGGGTATACCCACAACAAAGCTGATATTAATAATATTATTGGTTTGTGTATGTATGATGCTTTTTTATGTTTTTATTGTGAAAATACTGTATAGAGGGGTACAGTTACATGAGCAAGGTAATGAGTACATTTCTTATCGTCATGATTTTAAAGTGAATATTTTCCACTCATTGAAAAAGGGAAGATTCCTGTAAGACAGTATGCTATGTTGCACCAACTATAGCCTCATTGATCTCATGTGTACTGTATCTCAGTTGCATAAATAGGTAAAATTGAATGATTGAGCTGTACTATCTATAAGTGTATTCTAAAGGGTTTGTACAATGTAAAATTTTCTAATAGTGAAATTTTAGGATGTACCTTATTCATTAAATAAGGCATTTACTTCTTTATACTGTACATATTAGGGGCTATTGCTATAACTCAGTAGTAGACCATTTGCCTAGCATATACAAGCCCTAGGTTTGATCCTCAGCATTGCAAAAGAAAAAAAAAAGATATTCCTGTTAGTGTTTTTTATTCACCCATTCTGCCATTCTTCAGTGAAAGCTATTGGCAGTTGGGGTGGCAGCTCAAATGACATGACCCTGAAACCCCACTGTCATAGCACTAACTGGCCTGAGGCCACATGATTCAAACTACTGGCCAGAATGATAGATAAATTTAAGGACTAGCAGTCAAAATAAAAAGCTTGATCCTGCACCTGGACCCATATGACCCCTAGTATGAGGCTCTACAGTTACATATCAAACCAAAGCATTAATTTAGCATGAGCTTCAGTTTGGAAGAGTTAAATGTAGTAGGCATCCTGAGAAAGGTGGCTCTGAACATAGATATGCTTGAGTATTCCAAAAGGCTCAACATGCTCACAGCCCAAGAAGACAAAAGGTTTGGCTAAAGAACTCAAGTTGGCTATCCATTTTGTTAGAACCACTGATGCTCATAAGAATATGCAGAAACAGTAAAAAGCCAGTCATCAACCAAGGAGTAGAACTTCAACATCTTTGAAAGTCTTTACACATCCCAAGCCAAATGCCTGACTTTTCAGCATCACAGAAAAAATTGTCAAGAACAGGAAGTAAAAATAATAGCATTGACAGAGATGTATAATTAACCAGAATTACAAAAAAAAGTGTTTATTAACTCACCCACTTTATTCACGTATCCAGTAAATACCTACTGAACATTTGTCAGATGCTAATATGTTACTGGGCATTGAGGATAAAGCAGCCAGAAAAAACACACATGCACTCACTGCTCTTATGAAGTTTACAGCCTTAACAGAAGCTCTGCTATAAAAAATTTCTCTCATTGCTTCCAGAAATATACTGACATATGTTCTTTTGCATCCTGTGAAAAGTTTTTACATCTCTAAATAAGTAGGTTGTAGAAAGATTTGGCTTTTTGTGAAAACTATCACATGTCAACATTCTCCTTTCTATTTCTCTGAAATTTATATTTGTGTAAATATATATGGAGGATAAAAATACTAATACACATACAGAAAGAACAACAGGGGTATAAACTGGCAGAGTGATAAAGAGAAAAAGAGGCAGAGCATAACTACATTTAAAAGAATATTTTAGAAGAAATAACTTGTATTTTAATCTGTAAATCTGATGACACTGATCAAGATGCTTTGTATTCATAATCTCACATGTTGAATTGAAACCACTTGTACAACTACTTAAAGATAATTGTTTTAAAAATAAAATAAGTACAATTCCTTGTTAGTTCATGTAAGTATTGTAGGAAGGATTAAAATAATACAAAATCCTGTAAATGGCTTTGATATCTAAAACTGAAGATATATATTGTTTCATATTTCCTATTTTATTATTATCAGCTAGGGAATATCAAATACTTTTATTCATTATCTTTGTGTGCATGTGTTTCTATGTGTGTATATTTGAATGCACAGCAGAGTTACAAAATATATCTCATTTATGTTGTGTGGCAGTTCATATGGTCTAGTGGGAAAATCAAACAGCTATACTGCTTTATTACAAACAAAAACATGATGTGTCACAATACTATTAAGAAAGTACTGAGGAAGCAAGGTTATATTTTCTATTTGAAATTATTTACATGAAAAAAATATTTTGGGGGTCGAGATTCAGCTCAGTGGAAAAAAAAGCTTAAAAAATCCCCTAAAGCATTCTTTTGTAAATAAATATATGTGAATAAAAATTTACATTTAGATATTTAGAAATTGTAAAGCTTTATTTCTATCAGATTTTGATTTTATTATCCAATTATGTAAATTTAAAATATTAAAATAATTGCCAATTTATCTTTGAAATGTCTAAATCAATGAAAACAAATATAAAACAGATTTTACTTGTATTTTTTCTTGAAAATCTTGTTTGAAATGTTCATGAGTATTAGACTGAATAAAATTACTATTTGTGAAAAACTAATGACATGTTTGTTTGGTTAATTTTTTAGGTTTGAAAAGTGTGTGTGTGCCAAGGAAGCACTGGAGTCCGATCTTTATAAAAGGTTTATTCTTGTGTTGAATGAAAAGAAAACAAAGATCAGAAGCCTGCATAAGCTGTTAAGTAAATTTCAAGAATTGGAAAAAAACACTGAAGATAACAGGTATAACATTTCTAAGATTAGATGACAAATTCAAATAAATATAAACAGAATTTCACATAAACTTAATAAAAGTAAGGTAAAGATTGTTAGTAATGTGAAATCGCTTAGTAGTTTGGGTTAAGATATTCTGGCTGTTGGGCAAGGGAAATCACAAGGTAGAGAATTCTCAAAATGTTATCTTCATATATACTACTGCTGCACTTAACTATCAGACTACCATGAGGGTGATCTAAGTGGTATTTATTTAATTCTTAGATATCACTAAGGAAAAACTATGCTAGAAGACTCTCATTCAAGACTGCAAAGTTGTATGCACATTTATGATTTGATGTCTGAACGGCTTACTTTAGGAATTATATGGTTAATGTTGAATTTCACAAAGCATTTATATTCTCTGATTAGAGTGTGCTCTCCCTCTCACTGTTCTTTCAAGTTTTTTTCTGTGTGTGTATATAGATGCTTGATTGCTAAGGAAAATTACCTATAGGTCGTGAGTATTTGGCTTAGGTTTAGACAATTATAATCTGAAAGGAAGCACAGTTTTACTACTGAAAGAGTATAAAATGACAGATTGTTCTCGTTCAAATATTATATGGTGCTGAGTATATATAGCCATAGGCAAGTCCTTTAACTTTCCATGCTTCATTTTTGGGATAAGCAAATGAAATGAAAAACTGCTCTAGTATTATTAAAACATTAAAGGCTCTGACATACATAGGTTATTTATTGGAATGATATTTTGATTAAAGAATAGAAAATGATAAAAATTGATTCAGGAAGCAATAATGTGCACATTCACATTGTCCTGGAAAAGAAACTTTTGCTTAACAGTTAATACACAATTAATATAAATTTTATCTAAATCAAATATCTTACTTTTTTATTAAAATCTCTTTCCATGAATGTTTTATATGAGTGTTTATTGATGAATTTGGCATTTGCCTAGGATTGAACCGATGATTTACTAATTGCACTTTTCCCTTTTGTAGAGAAGCTACAACCTTCTCTGAAGTATCTGCTGACCAAGATGCAATTTATGATGAAAGCACAGATGAGGAAGGTGGAAAAATGACTGGCCCATCTGTATTGGATTCAGGTAAGAGACATTTATGTGTTTATTTATTAATTGTCTCACTTGAACCTTTTACTCTTAATATATATATATATATATATATATATATATCAATAATTGTAAAGATATTGTACAGGGCTGGAAAGGTGGCTCAATGGTACAGTGTTAGCCTTGCATGCATGAGGACCTAGGTTTGATTCCTCAGAACCACATAAGCAGCAAAAGCCAGAAGTGTGCTGTGGCTCATGTGGTAGGGCACTAGCCTTGAGCTGAAGAGCTGAAGGACAGCGCCCAGGCCCAGAATTCAAGCCCTATGACCAGAAGAAAAAAAAAAAGATGCTGTACAGAGGGGTTACAGTTACATAAGCAAGATAACGAGTCCATTTCCTAACAATGCTTGATAGGAAATGGACTCATTACCTTGCTCATGTAACTGTAACTCCTCTATATAGTATCTTTACAATAAAAAATATATATTAAGAAAAATATACCAATGAAAAATATTATCAAGCCTTTGCTTTTTGTAAAAATTGTCTTTAATTTTTATTCTAAAAACTTCAAATAGTGTTAAAATATTGTGTAAAATGTATCAATTCATTAGCAACAGCAAGGCAAATGCGTGTGTGTACACATATATACCAAGGTAAACTCATACTAAACAAAGATTCCTGAGCAGTGATGAAATACACCTTCTTGTTGACTAGTTTTTGAGAACTTATCTAGCTAAGCATCATAATAGAGTAATCCAGCCCTGTTACAGATAACTTGAGCTTGTTCTGAAGTTGAAACTTTATCTAACTCTTCAGGAAAAAATTCGGCCAAGGGTAGAGGAAAACAGAAGGAAAAAATAACAGTTCAGTTTAAAATATTGCTGCCTTATTCAGTGAAACTTAAGTGCCGAGTACATGTTTACATCAATGGGTTATTTTTCTAGAATTTACACATTTCCTAGGGAGAGTGTAAGCAGTATAAAATGAATATTCAATTCATTCATTTAGAAAAGATATTTGAAAACCTATTAAGTTGTTAGGAATTTTTCTGGACAGTGGGGACGATAATACAAAACCCATGTAATTATGGGATTTAAATTTCAGGATAACACATAACAAGATGAATTGAATATAACATACGAGTTGTGGTAAGTGATCAAGAGATAAAAAGAGATGGTACAAACAAGTGATGATAAGAGATGACAGCAGTGGCAGGATGGTAATAGGATATGGATTGTCTATGATACAAGAAAAGGAATGGAATCAGAAGGTGACAGATCTATTTGGGAAAAAAGCCTAACAGGCAGAACAATATACTTATGTACAAAGCACCTAATATGTTCAAGCCAATACTCAAAGGTGAATATGGGTAAAGTGGAAAGATCAATAATAAGAGAACTATGAGACTTATATTTTAACAATATTAATCTGCTTTTGTGGTTAGAATAGAATGTAGGATTGCAAGTACACAAGAACATATAACAACTATTTTGTGACTGAGTACCTGAATGATAGTGAAAGTAGTGAGCAACAGGGTAGTTCGTGATAGATTAGATAAGAAAGCTTATTTAGTGAGACTGTAGTCAAGAATAATTCTGTTTATTTTTATGCATTTATTGAGATCTAGGGGAAGATTACTGGGGTTTAAGAGAAATTGATCTGTAATAGTCTTATGAATAAAACTCTTCTTTTATTTTTTCCAAAGTCGTAAATTTTTCTCATGATTAAAATTAGAACAAATAGTGATATATAGTCCAACCTAACTTGAGCTATTGTATAGTATACTGGGTAGCATGATAAACCTCAAAAAGGGAGAGAGATGAAGGTTATTGGTAGAACATCATTCTGATATTATGAGGAAGGTACTGCATTGCAAGTGTAGCACCACAGACAAAACATCACATAACAAAACAAAATAAAGTAAAACTGCAAAAACAAAATACAAAACAGAACAAACCCTGTAAAGCACTTATTAATAGTTCATTAGCTAAAAGAAGATCCTTAAACATTCTGAAATTTGAATTTCAAAGGCAATACCAACCCTCAACACATTTTGTATTTCTCTACTAATATTTATTTTCCTAAAGTCTTTTCTTTTACAATTTATATATAGATCATAGTGACACTTGTGACTTTGTTTCTTAAACTGTGGCTAGCTATTAAACCCTAGGCTTCATAAGGTTTTCATTTTGATTCAGATTAAGATTATAATAGATATAGTAGATTTTATGGTCTCTATTTGTATCTCTGTCTCTGGTTTACAAGGAAGAATGAGTCATTTTTATACCTGATAGACTTTAAGAATGTCTGGATGCTGTGCCTCCATGCCACTATATATGTATATATATACATATATATTGCATATATATACATACATATATATCTCACTATATACATTTGTGATGAGAACTTGTTGATTTATTATACAAATTGTGAAACTTTGTAAATAGCAAATTTTGTTTCTTTGAATCTAAATTAAAGGAACATCCTAGCTTAATTTGATTGATACTATAAATTCACCAAACTCTATAAAGAATTAGACACCATTAATATAGAAAGAGACCAATAGCTGTAGCATTTCACCTGCTGCCTTTCATTTCCCCAACAGTGTCAATTTATCAATTGTCATTAAACAATTTATCATTATGGAATTTTAAAATATTGTTTCTTTACTCTTCATGCTGTAATAGCTTGCAAATTGTGTGTGAAATTTAATTTTAATATAAATAAACACTGCAAGATTTTAGCCATTGTATTTCTTAGCCATAACCTAATTAATACGCATGCAGATATTTAGTGGAAAAATTGAATTTTCTTAATTTGATCATTCATGTGAAACATTCTGAAGTTGTGCCTAATTGGCTCCCAGTTAGTTATGACATGCAGAATTATTTTAAAATCTTATTACAGTGTTTTTGCATTGTAATTATTTCTGTTAATGGAAATTGACATTTATTTCCTATCATTACAGATAATTGAATTGGGCTTATTAAAATACAGATAAGAAATACATTTCTATAATATTATACCTTACTTAGCTTAATTTTTAACATTCACAATCATCATAAACAAAATAACCCTTCTTTCCACTTTTCTGTGTAATTATTATCCTAAGATTTAGCACATTCATTTAATTAATCCTTCTTAGCCAACAGGAAGTTCCTGTATAACTGTTATCAGTCATTTGGGCTTCTACTTAATTGGTAGTCTTCCTGAGAGGAAGTGTGGTTATAGAATGGCCTTTTTGAAAATAAATGAATGGCTATGTTAAACAGTTGATGAATACTGATATAGTTGCTTTTTGAAATAGAACAGAATCCAAAATTTCTAAGTATCAAAGGGCTTGTTGCTTTAAACAGTGAATGTCTGCTCACACAGGGGATAACAACATGTCCTGCCAAAGAGATTACTCAGAAACTCAACTTTAGAATCAGAGATTATGCTCTTAAACTTCTCCAGCATGTTTATCATAGGTCCTTTTATTTATAAGTTTTAAATGAAAAATTTGATTGGATAGAACCTGTCACCTAGAAAAACAGTTTGAATGTATTTTCTAGCAACAATGACCTTTATATGCAAGCCTTGTTGCCAGGATTCTAGATTTCTTTTTTTTTTATTGTGAAAATACTGTACAGAAGGGTTACAATTACATGGGCAAGATAATGAGTACATTTCTTATGAAGCATTGTAGCCTCCTCCTTTGTTTCCCATTCCCATCCCTTCCCATCCTCCCCCCACCAAAGTTGTAAAATTCATTTTCTACATAATGACTTGTATATCTCATTGTTGCAATGGGTTCACCTGTATCCCTATTTGAACGATTTGTTTTTTCCCTTCCCCTCCACAAATTATACCAACATCAAATACAGTGAAAGCAGGGGTTGTACAGTGGGGGAGGGACATACAAAGCAACAAAGAAATAATCTTATAAATGTGTTAGAAACAATCGCATGAGAGGAAAAAACATTAGAATATATATCTTAGGGTTCATTTCCCTAACATCAACTTGTCTGACCTTTTCTGCTTGACTCAGACATAACTAGTTATTGCAAATAAGGGAAACCATGGGACGTATGTTTCTTTGGGCCTGGCTTACTTCACTTAATATAATAGTTCTACTTCAAGCCAGTTATTGTTTCTGTAGAGGTTAAGTACCTAACTCTTGGTCACACAGCAAAGAAAAACGACAAAGCCTTTGCCATGAAAACAATATATTAATCATATTTACAACATACTTTTAAAATATAAAGGCCATTAGAAATTTCAAAACTGTAAGGAAATTACTATTGATGCAAGATAATATTGAAAATCTCTTTTCCTTTTTGACTCTAGAAAGGAAAGATTTTATGTATCTGATCCAGAATATAGCCTTCATCATCAGAATGAAGCAATTAAGTCTTCATGATATTTAATTTGTAGAAAAAATTCAGGAATGCACTATTTCTATTGGGGTCATTCTTCTACATATTATTTAGATTGACTTGCCTGAGACTTCTCTGGTACTTCAAAAGTTGTTAATAGTCTATAATAATTTTTCCATTCCATACTATTAAGACAAAACTTTGATATGTCCTCCTACAGAGCTATATTTACATATATACATGTAAATACATGTATCTGTACTTTATCTATATAAACATATATGTAAATACATAAGTATGTATTATGAAAGCAGAAAAATGCCTCTAAAATTGTCTTTTTGTGAATGAATCTAAAATTGATGAAAAATAAGTAAGCAGCTTTATTATAACAACTATGTCTGCTTACTATTTTTTATTCTTCCTTCCTTCCCTCTCTCTCTTCCTTCTCCTTCCTTCCTTCCTTTCTTCCTTACTTCCTTCTTTTTCTTTCTTTCTCTATTTCTTTTATCAGTCATGGGGCTTGAATTCTGGGCCTGGGCACTTTATCTGAGCTCTTTAGCTCAAGATGAGCACTCTACTACTTGAGCCACAGCTCCATTTCCAGTTTTCTGGTAGTTAATTGGAGATAAGAGTCTCAGGGACTTTCCTGCCTGGGCTGGCTTTGAACTGAAATTTTCAGATCTCCGCCTCCTGCTTAGCTAGGATTACAGGCATGAGGCACCAGCTCCTGGCTTTATTTTAGTTTTTATGCTATTCTTTGTATTCTCCTGTAGTTGTACGTGGTTCTAACATCTCAAAGCCTAATTTATGCAAAAAATGCAGAAATGTTAAATGTGTCCATTTTAATACTGTTTCTACTCTACTTTGTTTGAGTCTGTTTAATACTAAAATTATTAAAATAAAAAGAACAAAAGCAAATAAGTATTTTTGAAATACTGCCTTGTTGGTGGGAGTGTAAATTGTTCAAGCACTTTGGAAGTAGTATGGAGGTTCCTCAAAAGACTAGAGCTCCCCTATGACCCAGCAATCCCACTTTTGGGCATTTACCCAAATGATCACAAACAAGGCCATTCTAAAGCTACCAACACAATTATGTTTATTGCAGCATTATTCACCATAGCTAAGATATGGAACTAACCCAGATGCCCCTTGAATGGATCAAGAAAATGTGATATATCTATCTATCTATATCTATTTATCTGTGTGTGTGTGTGTGTGTGTGTGTGTGTGTGTGTATGTATGTATAAATTCTATGCCTCCATCAGAAAGAATGATACCCTCTCATTTGTTAGGAAATGGAAAGACTTGGAAAAAATTATATTAAGTGAAGTAAGCCAGGCCCAAACAAACATAGGGCCCATGGTTTCCCTCATTTACGGTAACTAATATATGCCTAGTACAAGCAGAAAAAGTCAAAAGCTATGTATATATGACCATATAAGATGATGCTAAGCGAAATGAACCCCAAGATATGGACACAAAAGGTTTTTAATCTTTTGTGCTGTTGTTTTAAATGTACTTATAATATACTATGTGATTTTTTTGGTTTCTTTTGTATGTTCTTCCCCCATAGTATAACCCCTTTTTTCACTGTATTTGATTCCAGTGCCCTGAATTTTTATATACATTTTTCTAATTTCGTGAGGGGAACAGAAATAACAAAATGCTGAAATAAGGATACAGGTTGACCCACTGTAGCAATGAGATATACAAGACACTAAGTTGGACACCAAGTTTACAGCTTCGGTGGTGGGGGGAGGAGTTGGGGAGGTGGAACGGGAAGGGATGGTAGAGGCAAAACAAAGGACGGGGAAACAAAGCTTGATAAGAAATGTACTCATTACCTTTCTCATGTAACTGTAACCCCTTGTACAGTTATATTTACAATAAAAATACACATTAAAAATTTTAAATATTAAAAGTAAAACAAAAAGAAATACTAGAACTTTTTGTGCTTGAAACATTGAGGAAATTTTGTTAAGAACCGGTAGTATGTAATAACTTTTCCTAGGATTGCCCCTATTTCTATGTGCCCTCTTTTCTAAGCTTAGTCAATATGGAAAGTTTTCCATGGCCTGCTAGCTCTAGGACTTGAAACTGTTCAGACTGGAACATAAAGCGTTCATTTGCTTTTCAACAGAAAGCATAATTATACCAGGGGCATTTCCCATAGAACTAATGATCTTGGCATTAGTGAAAATTGATTTTGACCAATATTGAGGTTATGTTTATGAGTGGAGAAAACTTTTTTTGAGAGTATCCATTAACATTTACCATGGAGACTGATGAGTACTCAGGACTCATGCTATCTATATAGTTCTAGTTTACCCTGAAGCTATATACACATATGTAGAAAAATGAAAGTTAATGCTTTACCTTTGAAATAACTATATAACCATAAAATTAAAAAAGAAGAAACCTTAATGGTTTGAAGTGTTTGACATAAACTCCATAAATTACTGACTGCTGGTTTAAGCTTTCTAGACTCAAGGTAACCCATTGGTAACCAGGCTTTAAAAAATAACAGCAACAATAACAAAACAAATGAAATAAACTATGCAGAGGTATCACTGATGAAACTTAATAAACTTAATAAACAGGAAACTTAATAAACAAAACAATTAAAAACAATGATAGATAGCAACCTTCACAAGAAAATTAATAAGAGAGCTGGGCACCTGTGGCTCACGCCTGTAATCCTAGCTACTCAGGAGGCTGAGATCTGAGGATTGGGGTTCAAAGCCAGCCCGGGCAAGAAAGTCCGTGAAACTCTTATCTCTAATAAACCACCAGAAAACCAGAAGTGGTGTTGCAGCTCAAATGGTAGAGCGCTCGCCTTGAGCTGAAGAGCTGAGGAACAGGACCTAGGCCCAGAGTTCAAGCCCCACAACCAACCAAAAAAAAAAAAAAAACTAATAAGAACCCAGAATTTTTACAATATATTATTTAAATTGCTAGTTTTCAACAAAAATACACATATATTTTCTCAAAAGAGAAAAATATACAGTAGACACTGTTTAAAATTTTCTCCAGATGTGGAATTTTTTATGCAACAATTTCAAAGGAAAATTAAAATATATTTAAAAAAACTCAAAGAAGACATATTAAAGAATTGGAGAATAGTGTGAGAATATGAAACATCAAATAAAGATTCTCAATACGAAACAGAAATACTGTTTCAAAAAGAATAAAATGCAAAGTCTAGAGTTGAACTAGAGCAGTTCAGCAACACAGAAAATGATAGAAACAGCAGTGTTTTTGAAGATAATCAGTAGTGTAGATAATTTTTGAAGAACAAAAAATAAAAGATCCAAGATAATTGAACAGATCATTAGAAACATGAGACAACATCACATTTTTCAATATAGGTGTAATACAAATTCAAGAACAGGAAAAATGGGAATGTAAGAAAAATACTTGAAGAAATAATGCATGAGATCTTCAAAATTTTACAAGAACATTAAGCTTCCAAAATGTAAGTAGAATAAATGCCAAGAAATATGTACTGAGACACGTTAACACAGGCAAAGAGTTGAAAACCATAAAGACAATTTTGATAGCAGAAAAAATAGATAATAATAAATAAATCACCTATCAGAAATACAGGAGCACCTATATTACATTATTGATACTAATGAAGCAATGGATGCCAAAAGATAATGAATAATATTTATAAAGTTCTAAAAAGCAAAATACCAACTGATATTTTATACTCACAAATTTTTTTCTAAATGAATCTAAAATAAACCATATTTACTAAGATATCTATTGCTAATTTATCTCATCAGAAATATTATAGGAAATCCTTGAGGATGTGGCAACGTGATAACCAATAGTAACAAAAATCTGCAGGAAGAAGTAAATATAACTGAACAAAATATTTGATCAATATGAAATACTTTGTAAATGATGCATATTATTTTTATACCTATGACAGCAGCTTACACAATGCAATAAGTATAACACTGTTATGTTGGGTTTAGGAGACAGATTTTATAGATAGTAAACAATGTAAGAAAAACAGCAATTATATTGGAATATATGTTCTGTATTTACTCAGAATTAGAATAATTTTACTCAGAAATAGATTAATAAGTAAATATATTTAAATATTTTCATAAAGTAGATCATTGGCCCAGATGGCTTTACTTTTCTTTTTATTAAATGTTTATAAAGAATTAGTTATTCCAGTTCCTACTTAATCAACTGGCTTTCATATTATTGAGACTGAGGTAACCCATCCAACATCATTCTATGAAGCTAAAAGATCATGACAGAACCACCAGAAAATGCCAGAAAACAAAAAGTAATATACATGAACATAGATATAAAAATACTACATACACATATATATACATCTATACATATGCATACATGTGTTTAATAAATAAGCCAAAAACTAGTAAGAAAATAATTGTCTTCATTAAAAAATTCAAAACTTTTATATTGAATAATTAAAAGCTTTGATAAAAAAGAAGACTTTAATTAATTAAAAATATCTTAGACTCACAGACTGGAAAAGTTAACATTGTTAAATCAAGGACTTCTGAGTTGATACAGTTTTACTGCAATCACTAGTAAATTCTCAGTTGGTGTTTCAGGAAACACATTCATCTTTAAATGCACCTATAAACTCAACAGTCAGATAGGCAAAGCATTGAGTTACTACCAAGATACAGAAATCAAGACAGCTTGTTTTTGCATAAAATTAGCCAATGTATCCCTCCTTCACTCCTTCCTTACTTCCTTC
Source organism: Dipodomys ordii (assembly GCF_000151885.1). NCBI lineage: Eukaryota > Metazoa > Chordata > Mammalia > Rodentia > Heteromyidae > Dipodomys > Dipodomys ordii. The sequence continues at coordinate 7,268,789 of NW_012267244.1, read as the reverse complement.
CTTCCTTCCCTCCCTCCCTCCCTACTTTTCTTCCCTCCCTTCCTCCCTCTCTCCCTCCCTCCCTCCCACACTTCCAATACTGGGTTTTAAATTTGGGTAATTTCACTTGTTAGGCAGGTACTTTAACCTCTGACCAACACCCCCAGCCCTACTTTCTGTTGGTAATTTTGGTGATAATGTCTCCATTGTTACCCAGATATGCACCTAGGCTAAACTCTCTGAGGTGTCCTGATAGCAACGAAAGCACTTGCACATCATCATGTCCAGCTCCTCATTAAGAAGGGATCTCTCAAACTTTTATGCCCCTGCTGGCCTTAAACCGACATCCCAACAATATCAGCCCACCAGTTAAGATTATAGGTGTGAACTATTAGCTCCTGGCTTCGTTTTCTTTCATAAGGCCCTCTTGCTGTAATTTTTGCTGATTATTTGTCAGATAAGGTCTTGCTTCCTGCTTGGCCCATATATGGACATCTATATTGGTATTCCTTGTAGTCCGTATAACAGATAAAATTCCCCTAATCAGGTTCTTAGTTGAGAAGGGGTTCACAGGCTTTTTCTGCTTTAAGCTTCCTTCCATTTTATCAATCTCAGCTTTCTTGTAGGTAGGAGTTTAAGGCTTGAACTCTGAATGCCTGATTCAATTTTTTTCTCTTTATGTATTGTGCTACATGTATTAATTTGTGTATAATGAGCCATCCTATGTCTCAGGAAAGAAACTAGCTTGGCAGTGATGTATAATCTCTTTAAATCGGTTTGTGAATTTAAATGGCAAGTATTTTATTGAGAATTTTCATGTATACATTCATCGAAGTAATTGGTCTATACCTTTCTTACTTTCTGTGTGGTCTTAACTTATTTTCATGTCAAAGTAATACTGGTAGCATTTTCTCCTTTCTGCTTTATGGAACAGTTTTAGAATTGGTTTTAATTCTTGCCATAACAGTTTTTTGCTTTTCTCTATTCTTTCTCCATTCTTTTCAGTTGGCTTGTTACCTTTTTCATCCTCTATTTTTGTCCTCAGAATATGGTCTGTCTTGTGTAATTTGATTCTTCTCATTCATGTAGTCAAAATGGCCAATGTTTCTAGTTCATCCTTTTGTCTCTCTGTTTTGCCTATTATTTTAAACATTAGTGACTTAAAAAAATTAAGATGTGATCAGATATTGTACCTATTACATTTGTACATTTGTAATACATAATCTATATATAAATAATTGATAAATATCAAAGTTATTATTTTCAATATTTATAGTTCTGGGTTGAGAAAGTGGCTCAGTGGTAGATTGCTTGCCATGCATGCATGAGGCCCTGGGTTTGTGTCCTCAGCACCACATTAGCAGAAAAAGCTAGAACTGGCGCTGTGGCTCAAGTGGTAGAGCAATAGCCTTGAGCTGAAGAGCTGAGGGACAGTGCTCAGGCTCAGAGTTCAAGCCCTACGACTGAAAAAAAGTATATATATATATATATATA
>NW_012267244.1:7231999-7267266 GCF_000151885.1 Dipodomys ordii | reverse complement strand
TATATATATATATATATATATATATATATATATATATATAGTTTCTGTGCTACATAGAAATAGGATTATTAATTAATGGACATTAACAACATAATTGAAATCTATGAATAATTGTTTAAAGTAAATACAAATAACATTAGAATATAAGAAGTGGAGGTCAACTTTTTCCATGTCTTAGTAAAAAGCTTTACCACCTCTCCCTGGAGTAGGTTTTGAAAAATTGAAAGGGAATTGAGAATCAATTATAATATAAATGAGAACTTTAGAAATTTTTGTGTGAGATGAGCTTGAATTATGAGGCATTGACATATGTGTTGATCTCAGGCATATGTTTGGCAAATATTGTGATAGCAATAAGATTCATTAACTAAGATTTTATAGCTTAAGTTCTTTCTTTAATATATTATCTTGGTGAATTCCAGATTACTGGGGCCATGAGTAATGACAATGGTGAAAGGAGATCAGCGGTGGTTTCTAAAATTGCTAACTAAAAAGAACAGTGATGGATTTCGAAGAAGCAGCCAATTTTTTCTGCTCTGAATACATTTCCAATAATTTTATTGAGAAAAAGTGAAAGTGTAGTGTAAAAAAACCAGAAAAGTAAATTTGAATTAGAAAGATATCTTTAGAAAGGACCTTCTTTCTTTTGTACTTATTTTCTAATAGAAAAAAAATAAACTTTTTATTATTTTTTTTTACTAAGCATGTGATCTATAGCCAAAGAAATTTGGAAAATACTGAGTTAACAAAAAGTAAACAAATTTCTTTACTTATAAATTCTTCACTCTTTAATATGATAATTAATATGCAGTTTCACTTTTATTAAATTGGAAAATATAGAATACATCATTTTCCTCTTTCTATATTTGCATAATTAGACAATTTTGAAAAGAATGTGCAAAGTAAAAAATTAAATGCATAGCAGTGTTTGATATATTCTCAATTTCTTATCTATTAAAAACCATTTCATTGATATTAAATTAGACCTTTAATAAATGATACAAACTAAAATAGAAATTTTGTCTATATCTGTAGTAATTTTTCTTTTTATAGTCATTCTGCTTCCTGTTGATATGTGTAGTATATTTAGTTTGGGAATGTAAAATTATGAAATTAGGCAAAATTGTCTTTTAAAATGAAAATTTAATGCTACCAATTTTAGGAAATTAAAAAAAATCATGAATAGTTTTACTTTATCTGACAAACTCTTGCCACATTTTTGATTTAACAACAAATTCTAAAGGCTGATTACAGTGGCTTTCATCACAAAAGTCTGACTATTTCTTTCAGGATTTTTCAATGATGAAGAAGCCTATGTATCTCTTTCTCTGCTATATTATGATACAGTTTTCCAAGCTGAAACAAATTTATACTTGCTCTTGTTGTGATCAGAGTTCACATGGACAATTTCTGTATTAAGTGTGCCAAGTACTGTGTACTTGTAATTTTGAATATAAATGAAATCAGGATAAATGAATTCTTGTTAAATTTTACTTTTTATGCCAAGCTGTCATTTATATGTCTTGTTGTTATTGTTTGGTGATCTTACTGGGGCTTGAACTCAGAGCTCTGTGCTTGCTATCCAGGCACTCTGCTACTTTTTGTTTCTAATTATTTTTCAAATAAGGTGTCCCTTTTGCCTAAGAGAGCTTCAGACTATGTTCTTCCTATCTACAACTAAGTAGCTAGGATTAAAGCAACAACCACTGAACCTGGCCCTCTTATAATATATCAAGATAAAGAAACAAAACCAAAAAAATACTTTCTGATAGTTACTTGGTGTGCTTTCCATAGACATTCTGCCAGTTAGAAAAGCATTTATAACCAAAGCCACTTATTATAGCTTCAGTATGATTAGCAATTAGGTCCCTTGGTAACAGAGAACAAGATTACATAGCTTGAGAATATAAGATAACATTACTACCACTCTGTAAGCATCTTTCTATTACTCCATGTCATGATTACTTAGGGTTCCAAATTAAATATATTTTAAGAACTAATCTTTGTTTACTCTTAAAAGGACAATATGGCATTTTTCTAAAGCCTCTTGTAATTAATTTTAAAGTGATCATGTACCTCTTCTGTAATATAATACATATTGTTTTATATTCTACTTTCTTGTTTTAATATCACATAAATTAGAAGCATTTTCATTTTCTTATTTTTCAGTGTCAGTAGTATGAAAATAAAATACATTTCATAAGTAAAGTCAGCATAACCCATTGGGAAACATTTAGACTGCAAACTGAGGGTTCATGTTAAGTCATTTTTTATTGTGAATGATAGACATTCTTTACCCATATATCCAGCAAGGATTCTGAAAGCCATACATATGTAAAAATATTTGCACTTTGTGGTGTGCAGATTAATATTGTTCTTATGAGTTTTAATACTCTTAGTTTAAATAAGAATGTACAAATGCCATTTTCTTTGTTTACTGTATTTCATACTCTTGTTCTCTGTGTTCTAAAGGTAATTCAACTGACCAGGTATTATTTCTGCCCAGTTCAGTGGCCCAGTTCAGTGCCTATTTAGAATAGGTTTTTTATTTTTCTTTATTAAGTGGTGAATGAATCCTTTACAGAATAATTGAATATATTAGAGGCAAAAATTAAAGTGTAAATTGGATGCTTATTTTAAAGAGTCTTACCTGCCATGTTATTTAAATATCACCTCTAAAATTGTGGACTTTTTTTCATTACTATCTTGCATATCAAGACTACCAAACAGTTTATTTGAGAATCAAAAGAAAAGCCAGTTGTTATGACTTTTATCTGACACAATTTCCTACCTGTTTCAGAAAGATGAACTATGGCTTGTATGAGTTCTTTTTCTCCAAGCTCCATAACACTTAGTTAAACATTGTGTTGTACCCAAATTAGTCTAAAAGACTCTATTCATTTTCTGTTCTTTGGCTTGTGTGCCACTTACTCACAAATTCATTGACTATGATTGATTATAAACTGTCAGTGAAACCTACTTCCATGAATTCGTCATTTGATGTATTTCAAGTGAGTCACAATTCCCTCTTCTATGGGATTTTACAACATGTAATAAGGTGTTCTTAATGCTTTTCCCTACAAAGTATATGCCTTTCTTTTGCAGGTCAGCCTGGTTTAAATCCATTTTGTTGGATATGACCCCAAAGAAAATTGTTATTCCTCATTATCCTTTTCTTTCCATGAACTCATATCCTAGTATGGTCTTGTTTGTGAGCATTTGGATAAATGCCCAAAAGTGGGATTGCTGGGTCATAGTGGAGCTCTATGTGGAGTCTTTTGAGGAACCTCCATACTGTCATCCAAAGTAGTTGAGCTAGTTTACACTCTCACCAACAATGCAGTAGGGTTTCCTTCTAGCCACATCCCCTCCAGCATCTGTTGTTATTAGGGCTCTTGATTATATCCATTCTAGCTGGGGTGAGGTAGAATCTCAGTGTTGTTTTTTTTTAATTTAAATTTTAATTTTTTGTGAACATACAGTACAAAGGGGTTACAATTACATGGGCAAGATAATGAGTACATTTCTTATCAAGCATTGCAGCCTCCTCCTTAAAACTATGTTGATTGCTGCATTATTTGCCATAGATGCCCTTCAGTAGATGAATGGATCAAGAAAATGTGATACACACACACACACAATGGAATTCTATGCCTCTATCAGAAAGAATGACATCACACCATTTGTTAGGAAATAGAGCAAATGGAAAGACTTGGAAAAAATTATAATAAGTGAAGTAAGCCAGGCCAAAGAAACATAGGTCTCATGTTTTCCCTTATTTGCAATAACTAGTATATGTCTGGGACAAGCAGAGAAGATCAAAAGCTGTGTACACATGACCAGATAATATGAAGTTAAGCAAAATGAACCCCAAGATAGGGACACAGTGTTTTTTCTTTCTTTCTATTGTTTCTAATGTATTTGTAAGGTACCACGTGATTTTTTTTGTTGCTTTATATATTCCTCCCCCATAGTATGACCCTGTTTTCACTGTATTTGATGTCAATATAATTTGAGGAGGGGAAGGGAAAAAAACAAATGTTCAAATAGGCATACAGGTTGCCCATTGTAACAATGAATGTACAATACATGATGTTGAAAAACAAACTTTACAATTTAGCTGGTGGGGAGGGGGGTTAGTTGTGGAGATGGGAGGGAAGAGATGGTAAGGGAGAAACAGCGGAGGAGGCAACAGTGCTTGATAAGAAATGTACTCATTACTTTGCTCATGTAACATGTAATGCCTCTGTATAGTATTTTCACAATAAAAAACTAATTAAAAAAAGAAATCATATCCTAGGATATTTTAAAAGCTAGAGTACAAATTAATTTTACCTCCATAAAGTGCTTACATAAAAATAAGAAGTTATAACTTTCTGTCAATCTTTTTCCACCAACATCACCTTTAGAATTTTATAATATATGTAACTAAGCCACTGTTTTACATATATGTACTTTTCTGATTTTGAACTCAGTAAGTAAACAGATAAAGCTGTGGTTATCAGCCCAGCACCTGCATATTCTTTATACTTTTTGAGTGTCTAACATATTTTGTCAAATTTTATGTCCTATTATTTTCATGTAAGAGCTATACAAAATACCTTACTATGAATGTTCTACAAAAATCCTAGAACTGTTGCCTAAAGCCAAAATGTCAAAAAGAAGAGCTGAGTTTTCACATGATTCTCAATGTGTAGATAAAAGACAGAACATTACAGAATTTAGTCTTTTATCTGAAACTACTTGTTCAGTTTGCTCGGGAGAAGTGAAAACTGTTCAATTTTTATCCAGATCTCTCCTCATCACTCCTTACCTCCCTTTCTAAACAATGCCTAAAATAGTATGACTTGGTTTACCTTAATTTTTTTTTCAAAAGGAGTGTCATTGAATATTGTTAAGTTTCTGTGAAATTAAGGAAGGTCAAAAAACACTAATTTTATGCTGCTCTTTTAGGAGTATTTTGCAGTTAGTTGCTTTGCATAATGCATTTTATATCATCTTGATTATCATCAATATTAGGCCTTACAGTTTTTATTTCAAGTAATAATAATTTGTTCAAAGTTACATAATGCTTAGGAGGAACAGCTGAAAGTTGTACTTATTTGTGAGTGGCAGAAAAGACCATGCCACTTAATTGTTAATTATTTAGGATCTTTTCCTGTCATCTAATACCTACATTTTCCCCCTGAACAAATATTAATTGATGTGGGCAAAATGACAGAGTTTAAAGATTGAAGTAAAAATGTCAAGTTGTCACTTATACTGGAAAGTATTGAGCCATCAGTTAAAAGTAAATTGGATACACGGAAAGTATCGATGTGAGAAGAAAATATCAAAGTGTGTTATGTCTGGTTTCAATGTAAATCATATTTATCTATTCAGTTGTGAGTTGTATTACCACATGTTCTGCATCTGTCTGTGCAATAGGCCAATGGAAGAAGTCAGCTGATTCTGGTTTTCTTTAGAAATGTATATAGAGAGATAATAAGAGCTTTCTTTCTATTTTTTCATCCTTAAGCACTCTAACGGAGATCTTATCATTAAAAGGCAGGTACATCACTTTTTCTTTTTGTTTACAAGAATTTCTGATCAATTAACAGTGTAAGGACATTTAATTTGAGTGTGTCCATTTATGGATATAGCACATCTTGCTCAGTTATCTTTTCAATCTCTGAGTAGTAATTTTAGTTGAATGTAAGTTTGTACTTTGCTTACCATTGCTTCATTAGGAGGAAAGTACAGATCTCTCTCAGATGTAAGTCTTATCCCAGAGCTTCTATATTTTATGTTGACCTAGCCTGCCTATCAGATTGCAAGCAGAAAAGGTAATAGTAAGGGCTCTGTTATATTTATATACCTGCCAATTGCTTCTGCCAGTAAAACTATGAGATGGGTTTTATATAAAACTAAATGCAACTTTTTAGAAGCTGCTTCTTGCTGAGATCAATTTTATATATTTTATACTTATAATACTTTTAAAGAAACTAAACATGCTCATATATTAGCAATATGTCAAAGATAAATCACATCAGCTGAAGCATTGATGTAAATCACTTCATAAAAACACCATCCTGAAAAAGAGCAACATGTTAAAATTACTTGTGTTGAGTAGTGTTCTGAGAATGGTCCATTAAGAAAGTTTGTTTTTCTTTGCCTTTGAAGTCCTGGAGTAACAAAATAAATATTATTTTGTACCTAATAAAAATAAATTTGGAGACAGCAACAGGTGTTTTGGTAAGAGAAAAAAATCCTCTTCAGGCCTAAAACTATTTGGTTGGGCTGTTTTCTTTATTGTAATTATTAAAATAAGAAATTTTGAAATTTATATGTTGCTTTATAGACTTGGTAAAGGTAGTCTAGGAAGTAAATTACAAGAGTCTTTTGATCTTAGGCCTATCATGTTTAGTGTAATTACCTCGTTTGTAGATTTGAAATAAAACATAAATCAGAAATGTGTAGTTGCTAAAAATAGGAATTTAATTTGTGTGTGTGTGTGCTAGTCATGTTGCTTGAACTCAGGGCCTGGGTGCTGTCCCTGGACTTTTTTACTCAAGGCTAGCACTCTACCACTCTACCACGTCAGTCCAATCTCCACTTCTGGCTTTGTGTGTGTGTGTGTGTGTGTGTGCGCGCTTAATAGTAGATAAGAGTTTCACAGACTTTCCTGCAGGCTGGCTTTGAACTGCTATCTTCACATTTCAGCCCTCAGAGTATCTAGGATTACAGACATGAGCTACTGGTAACTAGCTAGAAAATAGGAATATAATTTGTGTTGATGTTGTATTCATAAAATACTCAATAAAATAGAGGAGAAATTTTAAGATGATGTTTTAAATAATTGTTTAAGTTTTATTTTTGCCTTAAAATACATATATGTTAAAAGGATCCAGTTGAGGCTTCTAATAGCAATGTCATTCTATATCTATATTTAAAAGGAATGATTATTTACTTAAAGAAACATATATTATTAAAGAAACAGATATTAATTTATAATAAATAATTCTATAAAAAACAACTGAAAAATTTGACATGATCAGAAAGGAAAATACAAATTAATTTTAGAAAAGGTTCAGTAAAATATTTTTGATCCATCCTCCTTTCACCTCTTTCTTTCTACCTCTTCCCCTCTTCCTTTTCCTTTCCTCTGCAGCAATCACATGAAATGGATCATTGCTTATGGAACAACCATTCTTGAAGGTCATTGTTTCTTATACCTTAATTTTTCTATGATCTATAGGTGTATCTGTATCTACCTATACAAACAGTACCATAAATTGAGGCTTTTTCATCTGTACATTCCCAGCTATGTTATTGTAACCTCCCTTGTATAACCATGTTTCTTGACTAAGATATCTGGGAGTGATTATTTACAAATAATGTATTCCTTTGTACAACACTATGAAATTTTCTACAGAGACATTTTAAATGCTGACTTTAGTTTAATATATTAGGATTTGAATTCAGGGTTGGCCATACAATGAAAATTTTTGGATAACCAGTCAAATTTTTACTTGGTTGCTTTTATTAAAAGTCTGTATTTAATTAGGATAGTATTGCTGTCATTTAGATTGAATTTATAAATGCTTCAATATTTATCTTGCTACTGTTTTTAGGTAACTAGTATATACCAAGAAATATGATAAAATATTTTATAAATGTCAATTTTATTTGAAATATCAAAAATATGAACATACATGAAGCTTATACTTTGTTAGAAAGAAATTTATTGTATAGGCACCTTTAAAAGCCTTTTTTTTACATTGTATATGAACAGCAATAATAAAATGGCTAGCTGCTCATAGTAAATTTGTCCATCTTAGTTGATAACTATAAATTAAAGTGAATATTTTTGCAACTGTTCATTTTATAGATTCCAGAAAGAGAAAGATGGAAAACTCTTTTTTTTTTTATTTTTTTGAGTCCGGTCATGAAGGCCTGGGCGCTGTCCCTCAGCTCTTCAGCTCAAGGCTAGTGCTCTACCACTGGAGCCACAGTGCCACTTCAGGCTTTTTTCTTTTTGCTTATGTGGTGATGAGGAGTCGAACCCAGGGCCTCATGCATGCAAGGCAAGCACTCTACCTCTGAGCCACCTTCCCAGCCCAGATGGAAAACTCTTGAGTAGTGCTGTAATACCTAACCTTCCTTCTGGCTTTAAGATTAAAATACCTGAAGAAATTGAAATTTGTACTTCCTGGTCATAGTAGCCACACACACACATGTATATATCTATCTATCTATCTATCTATATATATATATATCTGTATATACACACATATTTGTTTGTATGTGAATATATATATATATGATGTCCTCTAATTGTATTTTCTAGGCAACTGTAGATTTTGCAAACAGAAAAGGAAATGAAATTTTCACATTGTATATACACACACATATAGTCGAGAATTATTCAGTTGTAAAGAAGAATGAAAATAAGTCACAGGAAAATGGATGGAACTAGAGATTATCATGTTGTCATATCTGTCATCCTCATCAGAGTGGGGATGACAAATACCACATGTTCTCTCACACATGCAAACATCGCTTACTTAAAAAAAAAGAAAGACAGGAATGTTAATGAAATTGTATTTAGAATGAGTCTCAGCAGTTGCAGGGAGAATGTAAGTAGAGGTGACATGGGCATGAATACTATGAAGTACTGTTTACATATATCTGGAAAAGATAATTAAACATGCTGAAATTTCTTTCATTAAGGTGGAAGGGATATGAAAGGGAGTTGAATATGATTGGAGTAAATTTTATACTTGTATGGAAATATCACACTGAAATTCCTATCCCAATAAACTCATACTAATTAAAATGTTTAGAAAAGATGTAAAATATATTTAAAATATGGATTTGAATATAGTATGGATTTAAACATAATAATTCCAAACAAAATTCTGTATACCTAATAATAAATTCCCCAAAGAATTTTATGTAACCCACCTATAGTGTCTTTGGTAAATGATTAACAGACCCATGTTTGTGATTCTTCTTACCTATTTTATCGATCCAATTGTTTTGTTATTTAATTATTTGGTAAAGAAGTTTTTTTCTTGATTTCTTGTAAAAGTTTGCCTGACTTTTGGTTTGAAAGCTAGTTGAGACATGTCTAGCATCACAATCTGGCAATGTCCTTTTTAAAAGTCATCCCACACTTCAAACAATGACTGAATTTCTCATCATATTCTCCACTTTTAAATTAATATCACAAAGATATTAATGATATTATTAAATATCTTAAAGAGACACAAACAGAATGCTTTTCTTCAATGTATGAAAATAATCCAGTTTTTCCTGAGATTTAGAATGCATGGGCAAATTAAAGTAGAATTATTAATGTCAAACTCAGCCAAATCTTTGGCTGGTAATGATCAGAGAGAGTTTGTACCACACATAATGTCTCATCTGCCCAGTTCACCCATAATCTTGTAACTTTTTGACACTTTAAAGTAGTAGTCAAGCTAGTCACCCTTTCCTAATTCTCACTAGTTTACTTAGATTCTATATAGATAAAGTTCTTGTATCTTACATAATTTTGTCTATTTTTTGCTTCCAACAAAATCACCTCTAAGTTCTGTAAAAGGTTTCATAAAAAATCGTTATGTTGAAAAACGAACTTTACAACTTTGGCTGGGGAGATAGGGGGATTGGGGGGTTAGGAGGGATGAGGATGGGGGGTTGGGAGATGGGAAGGGATGGGAAGGGGAAACAAAGGAGGAGGCAACAATGCTTGATAAGAAATGTACTCATTATCTTGCCTGTGTAATTTAAACCCCTCTATACGGTATTTTCACAATAAAAAAATTGAAACAAATTAAGAAAACAAAATTTCAAAAATCTTTCAAAATCTGCATGAGCAAAACAAAATGTCTTCTGCTGATCAAAGTCCATACCTGACTGGATACAACAATGAAAGCTTTATGTTGACTCCAAGCATGTCATGATGTAGGTAGCTGTTGAAAGCCGAGAAATTGTAGTTTTATTTTTTGAAAACGTATTAACCATTAAAGTACTTTGCAAGGTTTGTTATTTTTAACTGCAAGGTGATATAAATTGAAGGCTTAATGTTGTTCTTTCATAAGATGTTTTTCTCAAATAACATATTTCTTTAAGTTACCTGGCATGGCAGAGCAGGTATAGATAAATAACCGTGTATTTCACATGTATGCAAAGTAATTCTTAAGGAATTATTTACTAGTAGCTTCATTGCTATTTAAGAATTTATAGCAGTTAATCAATGAGTATTTGTTGAGGGATTACTTCATTTCACATTGTGTTAATACAAACAGTGAACAGAACAAATTCAGCCCAGCTTTTATGATGCTTATAAATATTCCAAGTGTGGTTAAATCTAAAGATGTTGGGAAAAAGTCCAAAAAGATGACTGAACAGTTTCAATTCACATTTACTGCTTGAGTTCATTCTGAAACATCCTCTGTGAGTTGGAGATGCTGATCAGTGCAAAGCATTTGTTTGCATGTATGAGACCCAGGGTTTGATCACCAGCACCACAGGAAAAAAAATCGTGCACTGAAAGGTCCTCAAAACCAGATTTTCTTAAATCTGCATGCTTAGATACTTTGAAGTCTGTAGTTTATCTTTCGTGGCCCACCCTGTCTCTGACATTTAGAGTATTGTATTTCCAAAGATGACCTTTTGGGTTAACCCAATTTTAATAGTTTTTTTTTTATTAAGTCTGATTTCCAGCTGTGTTTTCCAATAGGCCTGGCTTTTGAAAAAGTGAATGTAAATGAATGTATACATATATACACATACACATATACCCACTTCTTAATGTTTTTTGCTATCAGTTTATTTGATTGCTGACTAAAAGATCAGACTATTGACAGAACTAGAAACAATCATGGATCATGGTAAGTGAAGTAAACCAGGCTCAGAGAGGCAAACAGCATTTGTTTAATTTCATATGAAGAAGTTAGATGTAAAATACAGCTAGGCATGATAACATATACAGGGATCAAATATATTTGCATACAAACTGATTAAAGGAGGGCATACTCAGAGGAGAAATCTTATAACACCTGAAAAGCTACAGTACTATTTATCAAAAAGAAATTAGGAAGGGACTGGGAAGGTAGCTCAGGGGTAGAGTGCTTGCCTTCCATGCATGAGGCCCTGGGTTCGATTCCCCAGCACCACATAAGCAGAAAAAGCCCGAAGTGGTGCTTTTCGCTCAAGTGGTAGAGTACTAGCCTTAAGCTGAAGAGCTGAGGGACAGCGCCCATGCCCAGAGGTCAAGCCCCAAGACCTACCAAAAAAAAAGAAAGAAAGAAACCAGGAAATAGAAGCCTGTCTTTATGAGGAGGGGTGGTAAAGGAGGGCACAGGAATGGAGGGAGGAAGGGTGAATAAATACAGCCATTGTATTAAATACACACTGTGAAAAATATGAACCATGTAACTTGTGAATAGGGATGCCAGGGAGAAAATGTAGGAAAATGAAAGAAGGGATGACATTTGTCTAAGAAGAAAAAAAACTCCTAACTTGTCTTATGGAATTGTAACTGCTTTTGTGCAACTCCTTAATAATAATAGAAAAGGATATATTATAGACCTTTACTATAGGATAGTCATCAGTTACTCAGGTAATATTATGAAAACTGGGCTGTTCCTGGTAACCTATCTGGAAAAAGGGTTATTTGATGAATAGTGAGGGAAAATAGTGTTTAGTTGTTTGGTCAGATTGGAAATTGACTCTTAAGATAAGTTACTTAAGATGTTCCTTTTTGAAGTGTTCCCGACCCACTTTATCTCAGTTCCTTTTCCTGATTATCTGAATTCTTGTCAGTAAGACAAACTACAGAGGCACAAAGTACCTTGAAGTCTTCCCTGGGAAGATAGAATCTGTTTTTGAAGCTTGAGATTTATTTAGGATTGTATTTTAAGGTTTGACTTTTTCTACTTTGTGTGATAACTTGAAATTAAAGTACAATGACTTGTTGGTATAAATACCTAATGGATGCTTTGGGATGAGTAAATAAATAAATAAGTGAACAAAAAACAGCCCCAAACAATGTTTGGGTACTCTATATGGTGGCTTTTGACTACTGAATTATTTTGAATTTAGAAAAGCACCCATTTGTATTATGGGTTTTTCTTTCTTTTTATAAAAACTTCTTCAAGTCTTGAAAATCAATTTAATTTTTTCTCAGAATACAGACATTTTGACATCTAATATATCTGACACTTATTGCTTAAAAAACAATTTGTAAGGTAAGAAATGATTTATAATCATTTTACATCATTTTATATTTTACATCTTAGAAATCATGGGTAGAAGTCATGGTTAGTATATACCTCAACCAAGGGCCTTCTGAGACTGTAACGTGCCCGAGGTAAGCTGTAGAACCAGTTGCCTGGACTCAGCTCTTTACACTTCAGTTTCTTCTACATCTTATCTGAAGGTCTATAAGAAAGTATGTTTTCATTAAATAAGTAAAATATACTTTTTAAAACAAGAGCTCCAAGCCTTCATATTTTTCATGTCTAAAACTATTGAGTACTATGTTAGGAATACAACAGAATGTAAATAGTAAAATCTCACTGTACAGTGTTCATACTTCAACAGGGAAAGAAAGATAAATGTAGAAAGAGAGTAACAGTAGGAGATAGTATATGTAAAATGAGTGATTTAATTTGTAAATTCAAAAGAAAAAGAGGAAAGTTGCTGTGGTTTAGGAATGCTAGGATGACTGAAGTGACTTGGTCTGGCTACACTGGAAGAGAACATTGAGATGACCAGTAAAACAATGGAGAATATTCAAAACAGAAAAGTTAGGAATGAAAGCAGATGTAGCCATCCCTGGTACCTTAGAATATCTTAGAGAGAGTGGTAGAAAACGTGGGAAATGTGTTAACAAAGCAGGTGAGGTCACATTGTGGGGGAATTTGAACACAGATATAAGATGTTAGGATTTTATGATATGAGCATTGGGGAACCGCTCATGGTTTTTGCTTCGCTATGGCATACACAAAGAGCACATATTATTTTTTCCTGGTCAAAGGACTTGATGGAATTTCCTTGTTGTGAAGAATAATATGCTTCAGGATGCTTATGTGTTTATCTACCTGTGTATGTATGTATAAAACTTTAAAGGGAGTATTTAACAGTCTGTTACATAGAAAGGAGAAGAAGTGGTAACCTCCTTTATAATACTGTCTTCTTTCTTTATACTCGGTATGCATCATATGAAGAGAGAAAAGTCTATAAATACGACATAATGCTAACCTCATGAAATAAATTATATCCTTGAAATGTTGTTTTACATAATATTAAGATTTAAGAATTTATTGACAAGTAACTGAAGTTTACCAGGTAGTTTAACTCATGAGATTTATCCAAATTCCTGACTATTTGGCCAAGTGTCATTTCATTTTGACATTGAGAATGCCCAGGGAAGCCAACATTCATCTCATTTCTTTTCTTTGCTGCCAAGATCCTGCAGTTCTTCTGTCAGATGAGAAGAAGTGTGGCTTTTTGTGGAGCCACCTTTCACAATAGCAGGGCTTGTGGAATGAGTCTCCATTTTCTAGATGCACTGAACCTAATAAAAACTTGAAGTTCATCCCACAGCTACTGTCAGTCAGTATTTCAGCTGCCGTAGGTTAATTGGCAATGGATTTTACCCCCTTTGGTTTTGTTTTCTTTTTTAAATAAAAATTTCACTGGAAATGGTGAAAGATACATTGTCATGACAAAGAAACTGATGATAATAATTAAAACTAAGGATTCTGGAAGGTGAATGCTCCCCAGAGAAGGGTAAATATATACTCTTTTGCCTAGCTTTGAAAGCTTACAGTTTTATATAATGTAAGTCTGTGTCTTCTTTACTTTTCGTATTTCTTTTCTACTGTCCAAACTTTTCTAGTTTCATTGCCTTATTTTTTCTCCCTCATGAATATGACTCCAACAGGCTATATCCCTTCCTTGTTACTCTTTGAATATTAGTTATTCTTTTTCAACTCTATTCACAGTTGTCTGCATATCTAAAACAAGTATATATGATCAGTTAAATTTAATATATATTTAATTAGATGCATGATTTAAAAGGAAAAACTTGAATTGTTACATTTATAAAATTATATCGGAATATCAGTGGATGAGTAGTTCCAGGCCCTCTCTGGAATACCAAAATCCTGAGATGTCAAAGTCACTTTTATGAGTATTGTGTTTTTATATGACTTATACACGAATTTGCCTTTAGAATACTTAATCCAGTATAAATGTTGTCATTCCACATTGTTTGGGGAATAATGACAAAAAAGTGAATACTGTCACAAATTTTTGAACATTTTTCATCTGAGATGAGTTATAATCATAGATGTGGGATCAACATATCTGGAGGGACAAGTGTCTATAAAATTATAGGTAGAGTAGTCATCTTGGAAGTCCCTGTATTTGCCTTTCTATCACTATAGAAAGATCCCTTCTGTTTCAATGACACACTTGTACTTACTTGTAGATTCACAATCATTGTTTCAAGGGACTCACTATTAGAATAGAAATGTAATAGACAACACGAAGAACACTGGAAAAAGAAAGGTAGAGTATGTTTGTGATACACTCCAACTATATATGAAAACAGAATGATAAACCTAAATGAAAACTGTTGATCAATAGTTGAGGGAGTAGGGAAAGAGAAATCGGCTCTGTTTAGGGATTTGGACTAACGAGGTTGGAAGAGGATGGATTTTGTCAAAACAGATTTCAGCAATTATAAAAGTAGAACAATGAAAACTTGAAATAATGTTACAGTAAGGCAGTATTAGGAAAGAGGGGTAAGTTGAATGATAGAGGTGGGAATTGATTGTAATACATTACGTACTTGCATGGAAATGTCACAGGAGATGATCGAATGTTTTGATATTTATTAAAAGCTATCTAGATATAAAAATTCCCTTGACAGCAGTGCATAAAGAAAGAGAATCTGTTATAATAGAATCAGTTATTACCTGTACCTGCAAACTAAAGGAAGCTTTGTTTCCCATGGTGTAGACACAAACCAATACAAAATACATTCTATTTAAAGAGTAACGAATCTTATAGAGCTGCCTCTTTTCCTCATGACAATTTTAGAAAGGCTCCACTGTAACTGTCAAGAGAAATAAATTATAATGTTGAGGTGAACTGCTAGGAATATGTGGCCATACACAACTTCAGCCTCATTGTGGTAAATAATAAATAATGATAATCACCAAGAAGTTGAAAAATGTGATATTGTGTATATGTGTGTATGTATGTATGCTTTCCCCACATTTTGCTTCAAAAATAATAATAATTTTCAAATTAAATTTTCCATAAATGGATTTTTTATCTAAATATTTATTAAATATTTACAAAGTCCTTGAACCTGCCCTATAGGCTTGAAGAAATTTAAAGCTACCTGTCCTTTCAGGTTCACAGTCACTATCCATGTAAATGATCCACTTTTGGCAAATACAGAGTCCTGAAGTAAAAATGATAATATCATCATGCAGCTACATTGTCCAGATCTCGCAACTGAACATAGAACAACTTAGCATAACATCCTAGAACCTTGAGCATAAGAAATCATTTCTAAGGATAAATAGGCTTTGTGGGATTTTTATAACTTGTACATAAAACGTTGAGGAATAGCTCTAGAATATTTTAGCTAACCTATGTATCTCTGGTATCTTTCATTTCACATAGACAGCACATATGCCATATTCAGCATAGTATTTTTCAGACATACCTTGTTTTTACTAAAAGGTTCATATTTTTTATTCCACCACAATAACTACTGAACTGTCAGTTATTGATTGAAAAATAAGTAGCAAAAATGCCTAGAGTATTCATCAGGAATCCTTTTTTTTTGTTTTGTTTTTACTCTCATCAAACTTACCTTGGTTTGTCTGTTACCTGGGTTATAGCTCATTCTAGTACACATTTAGAGACATTGTATGGTTTATATTTGTAAGCTAAATTATTCACTGTTTTGCCTTTTAGCTTTTTGAAATATATTGTGCATTGTGTATAATCACTCTACTACACAATAGTACACCAGAGCTTTTTATACTTATCTAGCTATAAATTGGTACCTACTAATCAACTTTTCCCATTCCTTTCTCCCTGGTTTCAGATCAACCTTTTTAGATTTCACATAAGATCAAGTCGCATGGTATTTTAAAATGAGTTGTAGACATTATAGAAATGGTATAACTATTTCACAAAAAATATATCCTTTCTACTCACCAGTTTGTCAGCTGTCATGTGGAATTCTAAAATAAATGACACAAGTTTTTGTGACTTGTTTTTAAATTTTTACCCTATATTTTAGTTAAAACCTAAATGTCCTCTATCTCAAGCTTAGCGTTTTTTTAAATAAATTCTGTACTTGCAACTTAACAAGATAGATCAAAGCTTAATAAAGGAAACCATTCATTTTGAATGTGTTAAAATAAATAGAACATCCTTTTCTTTCTTTTTTTATTTTATTTTATTGTAAGGGTGATCTCAGGGGTTACATTTACATAGTAAGGTAATGAGTACATTTCTTGTCGACATTATTACCCTTGTTTTTCCCACTTTTCTCTATTCATAATATGCTTTTTAGAAGGCAATAAAAATGTACAAGAAATCTCATGGAACGTGTATATTCTAATAAGTTAACAGCATTGAAAATAAAATCTGCTTTGATGGACATTCAATTGATATTTGATCAAGGAATATTTTAGCAACTAAAGAAAATATTTTTAATTGTCAAAATGGTTTGATCTGGATGTCTTGGTTTCACCATAAATATAATTAATATATACTTCACAGAGTTACTTTAAGGAAAAAAATGTACATAAAATACATACCCCAGTACCAAGTATGTGAGTTCTTAAAAGTACTACTTATGAAGAAAAAGAAACAAAGAATAGAGAAGAGTTTTGAGCAAGTAGCCAGGAGTGTCGGCTAATCAGAGAAAGAGATCAAATCAAGTGTACACTGTATGAGGGATAACTCAACATGCAGATTTCTCTACTAGACATGTGTGCATGCATGTATCTGTAAAATGATTTTGTCTGCAGATTTCACACTAAAAATAGTGGAATAACAGGGAAACATAATGATGTTTGGGCAGTAAGTCCATCATCCATGAAGTTATGTCATTGCTGTTATTAGGTCTCTAGTGAAAATCCTAGTAACAAACATATTCATAATCAGCATCATCAGTCAGCTAATCCTTTGCATCACACTTTATCTAAAACAGGAGGAAATGAGTATTTCTGAGTGCATTTGATTCCAACCATTCCAGTAACTTAAAAATCTGAGTCAGGTAGTACCTGGTGGCAAACGTGTGCATGCATACACACACACACACACACACACACACACACACACACACACACACACACACACACACACACACATATAGGAAGGAATGTTCTTATATTTCTTTCTTTCTTTTTTTCTTCATGGGGCCTGAACTCTGGGCCTGGGCTGTCCCTCAGCTAATCAGCTATTCACTCACTGAGGGCTCTTCAGCTCTCAGCTCCTCAGCTCTTCATTCTACCACTTGAGCCACAGTGCCACTTCTGACTTTTTCTGTTTATGTGGTGCTGAGGAATCGAACTCAGGACCTCATGCATGCAAGGCAAGCACTCTATCACTGAGCCACCTCCCCAACCCCTCATATTTCTTTACCTATAATCTACACTTCATCAGAGTCTTATATTTCTTTAGCTATAATCAACACTTCATCAGAGTATTAATCTTTGATGGTATGTAGGTTTTAACTCATATACACTAAACCTGACCCTATTTGTTTAAAAAAGTTAAATTATACATTATTTTGAATTTCATTTTCCCTCGTTTTAATGTTTGTATATTGCCAAAGCTTTCTAACTGGAATAAAAACTTGTCCCTGTGCACTTTTAAATGTTTCTATGTTAGAAAAAAAAATATCAAATACATTGAAGTTCAAAAACAGAAAATTTTATCATTGCAATATTTCCTAATGCCAAAACACCCATCCCACTTCTTTTGTGGGTCCCAGATCATGAACTGAAGGTCTGGGCACTGTTCCTGAGATGTTTGCTCAAAGCTAGTACTCTACCATTTCAACCATAGCTCCACTTCTGGCTTGTTGATGCTAAGTTAAAAATAAGAGTGAATGTTCTGAAGACCTTTTTGGAGCTAAGTTTTAAATTAAGAATATAGGAATATCAATTCAGCATGTTTCTATTGTTGCTTCTGTCTCATATAACCCAAACAGAGGAACAATTTAGTAATATCCAAATGGGATACATTTTTAGTATTTCCCTACTTTTCTTTTTCTTCAAATTTTGCCTAAAAGTCTGTGAAATTAAGTTGATTGTGGGGCACATGCCTATGATTCTAGTTGTATTGGAGGTGGAAACAGGATCTGGACTCCTCAAAAAAAGGTAGTCAGAATTTGTGTCAAAACAACACATTGATCAACACATGTTGTATTTGTCAACTGCTTTGTTAAATGGCAACTCCTTTGTACAACCACTTAGAGATAAATTTTAAAAAGTGGGAAACAGGGACTGGGAAGGTGGTTCAGTGGTTCAGCACTCGCCTTGCATGCATGAGGCCCTGGGTTCGATTCCTCAGCACCACATAAGCAAAAAAGAAAAAAGCCAGAAGTGGCGCTGTGGCTCAAGTGGTAGAGCGCTAGCCTTGAGCTGAAGAGCTGAAGGACAATGCCCAGACCCAGAGTTCAGGCCCCATGACTGGACCCCCCCCCCAAAAAAAGTGGGAAACAGTATATAAAAAATAGAAGAAAAGAAAAGGGGAAAAACCTTACAAACTAACAAAAAAGCTAGGGGGCAAATCTCATATGGTTTAGAGTACTTATCTAGTTCAAAAACTAGTACCAAAAAAATGTTTGTGATATTACCTGATTCACTAAGATGCTTGTAGATAATTACTGTTTAACATTAATTTAATTTAGATCATTTCTAAAGCATTTCAGCATCTTTTTCCCCTCAACACATTTTTGTGGATGCCACTAAAACTTTTATCCAATTCTAGCATTAAAAATTTAACTACACTAAGAATGTGTAAGAGAAGGTTTTTGTGTAATATAGGCAAAGATTGATCAAATAATTCTATTTTGTGTACAATATATATAATGTTTTATGTTCACAATGAAGTGTTATACCACATCAACTGACTCACTTCATTAAATCTGCATGAGTGTTTGAGAGATTAGTTTTACTATAATTTACTTGTAGCGATTTGTGTTAAATGCTAAAGCAGTTAAGTTGAAGGTTTATTTACAAGCTATGTGTATAATATTATTGGATTACATACTTAACTTTTTTTTTTAAATTTTAGCCACATTAAGTAAAGATGACTCCATTATTTCAAACCCTGATGTCACTGATATTGCACCAAGTAGGAAAAGGAGGCAACGAATGGAAAAAAATCTTGGAACAGAACCTAAAATCATTCCTCAGGATCATCAACTTCCAGAGAAGGAAAAGTAAGGCATTTTATTATTTGTTGAATAATGAGATGAGTTTTTTTAATCTATTAATTATAAAAGTGTTAAGCTTATATTTTCTCTGAGGTTCCATGTTTTTAAGAAGAAAAAATATGACTTATGGATATTATAAACTGAGTCAGTACATTCTCTGCTATTTGGTTAATTATTTAAAGCAGAAATGCTAAAAATATAAACAAATATATTTTTCATATAATTCTTACAGATTAATTAGAGATGACACATAACTTACTAAAAATATTAGAACCCATCTTATGTTCAGTAAAGTGTTTCAATCTAATTTACTGTTTAAAGGGAATTATGCAACATTCAAATTTCCTACTATATTTGGTTATGCTTGGTATTTTTTTCAGCTGAAATATTATTTCTATTAAATTTTGGTACTTCGTGTTTTATTTTTACTGTTCTTCACTTTTTTAGACTTCCTCTCATCAATCTGCATTCAACTTTAGGTGTAATGAGCTGAAAAGTTAGGATAAGTGTTTTTCATTACATCAAGTCAGTGAACATTTATAAGTAATATTATTAGTTGAATTTGCAATGAATGTACAAATCATGTGTACATTTGGCTATAAGTGTATAAATTGTGGAATTTTTTCCTCAAAGATTTTGGTTAATTTAGCAAATAGTTATTAAATGATAATCATGTTCCAATTTATTATGAAACTTCAGTGATTTTTCAGAATGTGGAAGGATGACCCTTGGGGAATCTCAGAGCCATTTGTAGAGGTGATCCTCCCTTCTTTAGTTTCAGACCTGTGTGAGGCTAGATTTTCTTCATATCTGTTCATTAAACAACACATATGACCAGATAAGATGATCTTAAGCGAAATGAACCCCAAGATAGAGACACAAGTGTTTTTTTTTCTTTCTTGCTATTGTTTCTAACGTATTTTTAATACACTATGTGATCTTTTTGTTGCTTTGTATGTTCCTTCTCCACGGTATAACCCCTGTTCTCACTGTATTTGATGTCAGTGCCCTGCCTCTTGTATATACACTTCTCTGTTCGGGGGAGGGGAAGGGAAAAAACAAAATGCTTAAATAGGGATACAGGTTGACCCATTGTAACAATGAGATGTACAAGTCACTATGTTGAAAAATGAAGTTTACAATTTAGGCGGGGGGGGGGGGGGGGGTAAGAAAGTTGTGGAGGTAGGCGGAAAGGGATGGTAGGGGAAAAACAAAGGAGAAAGCAACAATGCTTGATAGAAAATGCACTTATTACCTTCTCCTGTAACTGTAACCCCTCTATACAGTATTTTTACACTAAAAATGTATTTTAAGAAAACACATCACAGCTGATTAAATGAAGAAAGAAATGAAAAGCCAACTGCTTTCAAGCAGATTTGCAAAAATATTAATATTCTAATAAGTTTTCTGTTTGGAAACTACAAAGATATTTCATTAAACTTTATTATTCTCAAATACATTCATAACCACTTTACATCTTCTAATCATTATATTCCTTAGATAAGTTTTTGATATTCATGTTACAAGGATGAAATGTTAGCTCTATATCATGACTCTGTGTGTGTGTGTGTGTGTGTGTGTGCCTGTGTTGTGTGTATGTGTGTGCACGCATGCTAGACCTAAGGCTTTAAGTCAGGGTCTGAGCACCACCCCTGAGGTTCTTTGTCAAAATGTAGAGCTCTACCACTTGAGCTACAACTTGTTTCTGACTTTTTGGGTAGTTAATTGGAGACATGAGCCTCATGGGCTTTTCTGCTTCAACCATGATCCTCATATCTCAGCTCCTAAGTAGATAAGGTTAGTGTGAGACACCAGAGCCCAGCATGACTAAATATTTTATGTAGCTTTTTTTTTTTTTTTTTGTTCTCCAGTCCTAGGGCTTGAATTCATGGTCTGGGCTCTGTCCCTGAGTCTCTCAGTGCACAAGGGTAGCACTCTACCACTTAAACCACAGCACCACTTCTGGCTTTTTCTCAGTAGTTTATTGGAGATAAGAGTTTCACACTTTCCTTTCCAGGTTTTGAACTACGATTCTCAGATTGCAGTTGTAGAATTACAGACATGAACCACCTGTGCACAGCAAATGTAGTTTGTTTTAAAAGAGACGGTTTCTGCAAACATCCACACAATTAATAACTATCATATTCCTTTTCACTTTTGATTATATCAGCTTTTATCTTATTGGTATTTCACATTTTAATAATTGAGAGACACTACATCAACTTTTTTGGATCATCTGCTAAAAGTAACAGAAAATCAGTTTGTTATTATTGTGTTACTCTTGTTATTATCTTACCAAGTTAAATGTTAGTTTAGCATTAGCCATTCAGTGCTTTTATGTAACTGTTTAACTACATGGTGTTTCTCATCAGTTTGACTAAGGAAAGAATCACATACATATAAAACTTATTAGCCATACATGAAATATTTCCTTAAGTAGGTTCCTAAGGACATTCAATAGAAGTAGATCTTAGTGATCATTATAGAAATTCTGAATAATTTAAAGTTTTTATGAATAATACAGTTATTCTATAGCATTCATATTTCTTATGTCTTTATTCATGTTTAACTGGAAAAGATTAATGAAGAATGAATGTAATATCCACACTTATTCTTTCTTCAAGAGGAAATAAATTGCACAGGAAGCTGTGATTTGTTTACATCACCATGGCATACAAACCGGTATAACCCCGTGAATTCATCTGGTATCCTGACCTGATCAGCTGTTTCACTTGAATCCCATGCAATATCTCACACACATTTGTCCATTCCTCTCAGTATTACTTCCTCTTTATCTCCTTTGTAACCTCAGTAAGCCTTTATTCACTGTAGGACTTCCATAATTGGATATTGAGTAAAAATATGCACAGTAAGAATGATTGTTTATCAAAAACAAAAGATTTTGGTGATTTCCCATCACATTACTGTCCCCACATAGCTTATTAGTCTAGGAGTCTAAAAGAGTGTCTAGAAGACATAACTATTTTATCATTACATAAGTTTGTGAATGTAAACATTTAAGGAAATTGGGATTTGATCGAAACATAGCAAAGATGGTATGTTGGATAAATTGTCATTGGATCTGAAATATGAGGGATGAAGAGGAGTCGCAGAATAGGGAGTAAAGAGCATCAGGTTCAAGGAGAAAAGCTGCAGTGCGTCTCCGTTGTGGGAGCAGGGTAGGAATGGTATGAGCTCAGAGGCTGAGCTCTTCCTTATGTGGGCCTTGTTAGGACTTCTGCTGTTCCGCTCATGTAAAAGTGCATTGCTGCTTCTTAAATGCAAAGGACTTTCCTTCTGTTTCCCTGTCTTTCTAAACTGCTTTGTAACTCTTGATCAAATTGAGGGTTGAATAGAAACTTGATACTTTGGCTACAATTGTATCTTTTCAGTTTAATCTTTTAAAAGCTCTCTTGTCATTTTACTTGGATTTATTTTTCTTTTTTCTTTTAAACTCTATAACTTGTTCAATGTGAACAATTTTAGACACCAAAATGAAACTTTCATTCTCTTTAAGCATAGGAAAATAGAAAATTAAAAACATACTGAAATTTATGTAGAGTGCACACGGCACTAATCACTTAAATTGGCATATGTTAATGATTGTAAGTTGTTGAATTGTACCGCCATTTTGCCTTTTTCTGGTACACAAATGCTGGGTTTTTCAGCAGTATTTTGGAATTGTTGATGATTTCCCACTTTTAGTAAGACTTTAAAATCCTTGAATCTGGTATCTATTGATAAATATTCATTTAAAAATTAGTGTAACTAATCCACACAATATGATTTTACTTCAGGAACACTCATCCTGTGCTGTCAGCTAGCATCAACACTGAGAGTTATTATGACTATAACCATATGCTGTGCATCCCTCGCTGTTTACTATCTTGCACCACTTGCAGCTGTGATTTATTGTCATTCCCTATGGTCTTTTTAATTCTGTATGTTAAACACAATGAACCAGCTGACAAAGACTCAGAAATTGTTTAATTACTTTTAATAGTTATATACTTGCAATAATATCAGGTGAAATTATGAATATAAAGAAAGAATATTGTAAAAGTTTGTAATGGCAGGCTGAATGTTATCATACACACCTGTAAATCCCAGCCATGTGGAAGGCATAGGTAGGAAGATCATGATCCAAGTTTGTCCTTGGATCAAAACACGACACCTCATTTGAAAAAATAACTGAAAGCAAAGAAGGACTGGGGTATAGCTCAAGTGATAAAGCACCTGCCTAACTAGCATTAGTCCCTGAAGTTGAACTCCAGTATTGCTAAAAACTAAAAAAAAAAAATGAAAATGAAAATTAAGTGTCTCAAAATATATCAAAAATAGTGCTCTAGTTGGGTTTAATACTAGATTTAAATTTTTAATGATATCATGTTTTATTATACAATATAAGGGCCAAGTAAGAATTATTCATTTAAGTATTTACATTTTTAAATTATTTCTCCCAAAATCTTACAAAAATGAGCACAAATAGTTCTACCTTTGTTCATATCAGTAGATAAAATTTTAAATAGACTTCTGTTAATATGGCTGGAAGTCCCTTCTGACTAGTCTTATTTTAGGAAATTGATTTCTTCATTATCTGCTTATTCAGGGAAATTGAGTCTATTTTTCAGTTTTATTGAGTTTTGCAGCTATGCAATAAAATCAACCAACAGAGTGCTCAAATTAAATAATTTAATGCTTTCAACTGTGGCCACTTATTTTCCTCCAGATGGAAATTCAATTTTTCCTTCCAGGTGTTCTGTTTCCTGTTCTATGGGTAGTTTCTCTCAAAAGCAAACTATTTTTAAGAGATATAGGATTACCATCTAAACAAAGACTTAGTTAACTATTCATAAAGATTAATAAAATAAAACATTTTGTCTCAGAATAGAACTTTAGACCCTAGGAAAGGTGACCAAGTAGAGAGGCAAAACCAAATTGCAATGAAACCAGGGTTATTTGGGAGACCTAGATAGAAAATTAAACACATAGTTATACCATATGCACTCCATTTTCAATATTGGGATATAAAATCCATGGCTGTCTAGGAAAAGTTAAATAGAAGCAACGTTCCCCCAGGTATGAGATATAGATATAGATTTAGGAAAGAATGCCAAGGCATTTGCTGAAATTAGGTAAGAATGTGTTCAAAGGTTATATCATAAATCCATTCACAGGCTTCATTCTTTAGACAACATAAAAGATGAGTTCTCAAACGAACTTTACAACTTTGGTGGGGGAGGTCGGGGGGCGGGGGAAGATACGCAGGGACAGGAAGGGGAAACAAAGCAAGAGGCTATAATGCTTGATAAGAAATGTGCTCATTATCTTACCCACGTAATTGTAACCCCTCTGTACAGTATTTTCACAATAAAAATATATTTAAAAAATAAAAAAATAAAAGATGAGTTCTCTATAAAGCAATCCACTTCCAAGGAAGTACATATGCCTACCACCTCCCTCAGTGCTTGTGAACCTACCCTTCAAAACTTGAAGATTTATATGTAAAAATTGTGGAGTAAGTGGAGTTTGAGTTGTCAGATGCACTTAACAATAGCCTTTCAAGCATGCTTCTTCTATCCACCAAAAAGGGGAAAAAAAGATGTTAGTAACAGCTTATGGGATAAGTAGACAGTATACATTCAAAGAGTAGTAGTTTGGGATATATGCTTTCAAAATTCTTGAATATCAATGATTTTAAGATGTAAAAATTTCAGCCATAATTATAGAATGATAGGTATTAAAATGAACTACTTATTTTTTTTTAATGTGAGGTTCCCTTGACTCCCTCCCCACAACCCCCCCTACTTAGGAAATTGTCTGCTAGCTGAGGAGAGCAGAACCAATGATAAGAACACAATTGGGAAATACCTGAGAGTGGCCACTCAGCAACATCCTATCTGTAGAATATAACTATTAAAATAGTTGGGGCCAAAAGGAAAAATAAAATACGTATGGTATTTGTTTCTACAGACTAGAAGGTGAAGAATATATAGGTTGACATATTTTATGAAAGGTTCCATACATATGATTTAGACTTGTGTGTGATGAATATCTCCCAAAAACTAGAGTTCAAATATACTTTTCAAAAATCCTAAAAATATTATTATTAAAAGTTCACAGATGGGCTGGGAAGGTGGCTCAGTAGTAGAGTGCTTGCCTTGCATGCATGAGGCCCTGGGTTCGATTTCTCAGCACCCCATAAGCAGAAAAAGCCGGAAGTGGCTCTGTGGCTCAAGTCATAGAGCGCTAGCCTTGAGCTGAATAGCTGAGGGACAGCACCCAGGCCCAGAGCTCAGGCCCCACAATCTACAAAAAAAATAAAACAATAATAATAATAATAGTATTAGTCACAGATGTTGTTCCTTGAGACAAGAGTTTTAGCTGTTCTGAGTCACCTTTTAAATGGTATTGGTGAGTTTTGCAGCTGAAGAATTTCAGGTGAATTGTGGATGGTAAAACTCCTACACCTTGCAAGTTTTATATAATTTCATATTTAATCTTTAAAATTAAAGCATTATTTATTTACTTGTTTATTTTTTATATAGGTTCATACTATGCTGCCCAGACTGGGCTCAGATGCACAATAATCCTGCATCAACCTCCCAAATAGCCATAATTATAGACATGCATCTCAGCCCACAACTTCTCAGACATTTATTTTATCTTCTACTTGCTACCTGTTTATAACTTTAGCTGACTTCCAATGGAGATCCTTTTCTAATTGTTTTATCAAAGCTCTTATATCCTAAATATTAATTTCTGCTTTACTCAGCTGGTCATTTTCCTCTCAAATTTTGTTAAATTATATTTTGTATTCATATAAATTATGGATACACTTGATCTTATATAATATTGATCATTTTTATTACTTTTGAATATGTGTTATATCCTAAACACTTCATAGATCATTTGAATAGGTACTATATCCTAAACACTTCACAGATCAGGGGGCTCAAATGTAAAGAACTTAGATGATGTGCTCAAAGTAGGTTATTTTGTGAGTTTTGAATTTAGAATCATCTTATTTCAAGGCTTATACTTTTGTAAGATTTATGGTGGCACTGGGATTGATCTCAGAACCCCTCATGTGCTCAACTTATGCTCTATTAATTCAACCATGCCTCCAGCATTGCTTTCTGCTGCTTATTTCGGAGATGGAAACTCTTGGATTTTTGTGTCTGAGCTGGCTTTGAATCAAGATCCTGTGTCTCTCAGCCTCTGGCATAGCTAGGATTACAGGTGTGAACTACCAGTGCCCAGCTCCAAAGTCCACACTTTTACACAATTTTATACTGCTTCAAAAGTAATGTGAATAACTAATATTTTTTATTTAGATACAGTAAGCATTTGAATTTCCTTCCATTAATTCATTTAATTCTCTCCACAATTCTGTGAAATAGGGCCATATTTTTGTTACTAGCTAAATAAAGGTGAGTTTTGGTGAGGCTTGACTCTTCCTGACATCACTGCAATAACCTTATTGAAACAAAGCTGTAAGTGTTGTGACTGTAGGCATTGGGTTAATGGTATCCTGCTGCTTGCCTTTCAGATGGCCATGGAGATTAAGTGAAATCCTGTAGGAAGCCCGAAGTTCTGAGAATATTCTATACTACTATTTTTTTAAGTGCTATTCCCTCTGCTTTTGGCTGAATCTTGGAATTCTTTTCCTATGAAGGAAACTGTATTAATGGAAATCAAATCTAAAATAGTTCTTTGAAAAAATTCTTTGGAAATGAAAATTGCTCATAGCTTTTTATGTGCTAATTCAACAAATATTCTTCCCTTCTATTAGTAACCAATAAGACATATCGATGTAATGTTACAACATTCTAAATAACATAATATTCTTCCCTTCTATTTAGTAACCAATAAGATATATCGATATAATGTTATGACATTATAAATAACATTATAAATAAGATAAAATGTCGGATGAAAAACAACATATTTAGAAGATTGTGTTTCAAAGCAGTTGCATGTGTATATACATGCATGTGTATACACACATACGCATTTAGATATATATTTGTATATATGTATACATCTGTATATCTACATAAAATTTCATGTACCATTTTCAAATGTGGTAGTTGTCCATCCTGTTTTTCAATGTTTTTCCTGTGTTTAAATGTTGTTTCTTAAGAATCACTTATAACTTACTGCATTTTTTTCTGGCTTAAATCCCAAACTGTTTGAAATTTTCCATGTGTATGTTCAATGTATTTGGAAAATACAAGCTTTAAATGTCTTTTGTGTCGAATTTGAAACATAAAATGAGCTCTCGACTGCTGTGTATTTACTTTGGTCATCATGAACAAACCTCATTTTTTACTCAGATTTAATTTTATCATAATGTTTATGTTAGTTACAAAAGTAAACATGTGGTGGTTTTAAAAGGAGATACGTTTTTATTAGCTTCCCTCATTGTTTACCTAACTGATCAGGCTGCAGCTCTCACTTTCCTTGCTACATGTGTTGATTAATGGCTCCTTGAACTTGTTCCAGGATATACTGATTATGGTCAGAACACTTCAAAGATGATTTATTAATTGTGTTTGCAACTCAAAATAAGTAAATATTAACCATAAGCATTATTATGTATTTGCCAGTAAAATCAGGAATTAACATTTTAAAGTAAACTTTGTCTGAGTGAATTTAATCTATATAGGAAGTACAAAACATTTTATTTTTAAAACATATTCAGTATTAGTAATAGCTTTATGGCCTTTCAAACCACTATTATTAAATGCTTAAGAATCTTTATCTTGTGAGTGAACACATTACATTCTATTTTAACAAAATCTGAAGATAATATGTTTTGAAGCAGCTCACAAGGGTGTTCAAAAATGTGAATTTCCATGTTTATAATTTACCCTGGGAGCAACCCTTACTCAAACCCCAAGTTGTTACATGTATATAAATGTCAAATTACTGAAAATCTTAGATTTTGTTTAAAAATAAATTTAATAGGAGTCTATTATAAACTTTCACGTAAACAGAATTTATTGTAGCAATGTACAGTGGCTCATGCCTGTAATCCTAGCTACTTATGTGGTAGAGATTGTGAAGATCGTGGCTTGAGGCCAGCTCTGCCAAAAAGTTAAGGACCCCATCTCAACCTAAAAGCTGGATGTAGTAGGGGTAGATGCCTATCACTGCAGCTACAGAGGAAGCATTCTAGAGGATCATGGTCTGGATAACGTAGCAAAACTAGAGGCCCCATTTGAAAAAAAACTAAGGCAAAAAGGGCTTGTGGCTCAAGGGATAGAATTTTTCCTAGCAAGTTCAAAGCTCTAAATTCAAACCCCCGGACTGCCGTTGAAAAGTTAATAAATGAAGAAAAAATGAAAAAGAAAAGGAATTTATTATGTTTCATATGTAAACAGATAATAATTATCAGATATGCAAATTCATAATTGTTATCCTTTCAGCCATGTTATACTTTAGGCACTCTAACAAGGTTGGATAATGTGTAAATAGTCATTATAACTGTTTAATGTCATTATTTCTCAAAAGAAATGTCTACCTGCTATAACTTGTATTTCAATATCTTAAAATATTTTATTATTTTGTATAGTGAGATAGTTAAGTTTTTAAAATTTATATTATATCTATTATAATTAAGTGTAAAATAAACAATTTTAGATATTAAAATATGACAAAATAAAAAATTACATCCCACTAGAAATAAAATCTTTTACCCCACTTGAAATGAAAGAAATCTTATATGTTCTAAATAAAATACTAGTTATGCCCAAGTAAGGTTTGAGTCTATTAGTATTTTTTGGTGGTTAACTGGAGATAAGATTCTCATGCACATTCCTATGGAGACTGACTTTGAACTGTGATTCTCAGAATTCAGTCTCCTGAGTAGCTGAAATGATAGGTTCAGCCACCAGCACATGGCTGCATTTTACTTATGTGTGTGTGTGCCTGTCCTGGAGAATAACCTGTGTGCTATTCCTGAACTTTTTGCTCAAGGCCAGGCCAACACTTGAACCAACATAACTTTACTTTCAGCTTCTTTGGTAGTTTACTGGAGAAGAGTCTCGTGGACTTTCCTGCCTGGATAGCTTTGAATTGAAGGTCCCAGATCTCAGCCTCCCAAGTAGCTAGGATTACAGGTATGAGTCAACAGTGCCCAGCAAGCTGCATGTTACTTTTTAAACCATATAAAAATGTTAGAAATTTTCCTGTTTCTAGTCATTTATACCTCACATAAACACACACACACATATTTTTTTCTTGGTTAATTTAAGAACTAGATATAAGTCTGTTTTTGAGGTGGAAGTTGGAATCTGACTCAGGGCCTTGCAGTTGCTAGAAAGATGTTCTACCACTGGAGCCATGCCATCAGTCCTTTTGTCATTTCTAAGATAGCATCTTGTTCTATGCTGCTTGGGGTTGCACTCTTCCTACTTGTGCTTCTTTGGGTCTCTGGAGATGACAGTTATTTGTAACCATGCCTAGTTATTGTGCTTCCCAGTAGCTGGGATAAAAGGCATATGGCACCTTACACAGTCATTGGTCGAGAGGGAGGCCTGATAATGCTTTTTCCAGGCTGGCCTTGAACTGTAATCCAAGATCTTCACCTGGTAAATAGGTAGGATGATAAACTTCAGCCATTGTTTCTGCCTTTGTAATTACTTTTAATTAGGCATTCCAGTTCTACCTGAGCCTATTAAATAACATGACCTCATTATCACACTATAATTATTTCATTGGTATATTTCTATAATTACCTCTGTCCCTCCTTTAAAGAAAGTGCCTAATCTATCTTATTTGGTGTTATGGCCCCAGTACTAAACATAGTGTTCAGTATTTGGAGGATAGGCTTTTAAACAGCTTGTAAGGCTGTTTCCTTTCCTATTCTGTTTTTTTTTTAATTTTTCCTTTTCTGAAGTTATTATGTGTTCCCAACAACTTATATGGAGGACTCTAAAAATGTACTATAAACCTGAATGACCATGTTATCATTCAGAGAGAATACTGAGGTTTCCATCTACCTTTCTTACCCTCTTAAAAAAGGGGAACAGATACAATTTTTTTAACAGTTTGTATGTTTTATGGTACATTTTATTGTTAATCAAAAGTAAATCATGATAAGTAGGAAGTTATTTTAGGACATTTCTGTGATTACTCTGTGAAAAGCAGTAATAACAAAAGAAATCAAGTAGGAGATTTTACCATATACTATGTAAATAAGAAATGTTAGAGATTTTACAGTAGTCCAGGTGAAAGTTGGTAGTAACTTAGGTGACTTGGAGAAATAGAGGCATTCCTGAATCCTAAGTGTGTGTTACCAGTAGAATTGCGAGGACTCACTGGCTTCAGTTCAGAGACTAGGGTAAAGAGGGGAATCAGTAGGAATTCCCATCTTCAGTTTGGTAAGCTAGATGTAATGATGTAGTTTGCAAACAGGGATAGGACTGTCAAAGAAGCATATTTACTAAACAATAAAAGGAATTCTGTTTTGGCTAGATTAAGTTTAAAAAACATCCATATCAAGATATAGGAGTCTCAAGTTCCTGGGATAAATGAGATTTAGAGATAAAGATTTGTGACTCTTTGACATTTGGAACTTTTTATTATTATCTTAAAGGAGAACAGATAACTGGGGTAGATGTTTTTTTTTTCTTGATAATTCATGAGTGAATTCTAGTGTGTAAAGTTAAAGAGAGCTGTTACTGTAGTACTAGATCCCCATGTTTTATTGTCTGATGGTGACCACATATATGGGGGGAAAAGATAGTTGGAATTTGAATTTATATATATGTAATATATATATAATATATATGTGAGAGAGAGCGGGGAAGGAGGAAGGAAAGAAGGGAGGAAGGAAGGAAATAGAATGAAAGAAAGAAGGAAAGAAAGGAAGAACAAAGAAAGAAAGCAAAAAGGGAAAAGGATACTAGGAGAACAGACTTACACTAATATAATTACTCTATTTAAATCACACTTTAATTTGAGTTCTTTTTGTATAGTTGGACCTTACATATACATGTATAGTTAATGAGTCAAACAATTTATTCAGAGCCTTTTAAGTCATAGATTCTGATTTCGTACTCTTGTCAGTAGGGAAAATAAAGATACCTTAAAAGAAATAGAGCATTTATTTGGGTAACTGTGATAGTCATTAGTTCTGTTCACCAAATGTTTCCAGCTCTCTGCCTCTGGATACAAGATAAAATTACACTTCATGGCTATATTTGAATGAGGCTATTAGACTAGTTGTTGCCAGCAAGTTTTGATTAAAACTGACATGTATAACTTCCCAGCCAGAGAACTTTCTTTCCTTCTGCCTTACTGGCTGGCAATGTTGGTGGCTAGCCTGTCATTGTAAGTTAAGGAATGAGGACAGCAGGGAGTAGAGCCTCCAGGCCATCTGTGATAAACAGCATGAATAAGAAATTAAATCTTTGTTTAAAACCACTGAGATTTATGGTGTTTGTTACTGCATATAATCTAACAGATTCTGACTGTTAGGATACAGAAACTTGTCTAAATATGGCATATTCTTAGTACCATCGCATTCCTCTGTCCTAAAAACAAACACTAAACAAAATGTGTTAAATGCTTGTTACCACTGCTCTGAAGTGAATATTGACTCAGAATAGAGGATTAGAAAAAGTCCATTGCCTAGCTTTGTTAGCAGATTTATAAACATAGAATTTATTTTTGGATGATGTAATTTGGGCATTTTGTTTTCTCCCAGTGCCAGTGTATGTGGAATTACCCATTGTATTTACCAATGTAATGTGGAAACTTTAAGTTAACTAAAGATTCTCTGATAATTTCAAAAAGAAGGATAATAATCTGGTTTAATATAGAATAGACAGCATTTTGAACTAATTTTTCAAGTAGGTAGTAAGAACAACTTTTATTAGTCACAGAACTATTTAACAAATGCTCTTTCACAAACTCATACTGTGCCAATTGGGCAAAAGGAGTCAAGGTCTTATCCAAAAGGTTAAGAGAGAAAACAGCGATTTGACATCACTTCACCCCACCTAATGACTTCACTTTCCATTTGACTTGTTTGCTGTCTGGCTTATTCATTGAACTAATATATATATATATATATAGAGAGAGAGAGAGAGAGAGAAAGAGAGAGATACTAATATATGTACATATATATATATGTTTACACTAACCAAATTGAAGCTGTATTCTTCATTCTCACTAAACATACAGACATTAGCCACAGTGCAGATGATCCAGAAACATTAATTGAATAATTTTAGTTATAGAATTTGTGAGACAGAGATATAACAAGGTAGTACTTTCTACTCCTTTACTTCATATTTAAACAATGTATGTCCTCATCCATTTGTGATAGTAAGACAAAATCTCACATGTTAGGTTAATCTTTATTATCTTGAAGTAGTTGAACAAATGAGGTAGCATTCAGTGAGTCAGTTTACAAATACAAAACTGTTGTCAAGGTTCTAGATTCTTTTGAAGTCCATATTTAAGGTGTTGACATTCATTGTCTGGTGAGGGCCTTTGTGCTGAATCTTTACATAGTAAAAGAGGACAGGGCTGGGTCCTAACATAGTAAAAAGAGAAAGACTGGGTTCCCTTCAGCCCTTCTGAAAGACACTAATCTACTAATAAGAACAGAGTCCTCAGGATGGAATCACTTCCCCCAAGTACTAATTCTCAATGTTCCCATAATGGGGATTAAGTTTCAACAAGAAATGTGAAAGGAAAATTGTCATTCAAGTAACTGTAATAGCTTTAGCCATTATTTACTTATAAATTAGATACAAATTTTGTTTTTTTGGGGGGGGTTGTGTTTTGTTTTGTTTTTGCCGGTGCTGGGGCTTGCTCAGGCCTGGGTGCTGTCCTTGAGCTCTTTGGCTCAAGGCTAGCACTCTACCACTCAGTGCTATTTCTGGGTTTTTGATGGTTAATTGGAGATAAGAGTCTCAGAGAGTTCCCTGTCCAGGCTGACTTTGAACCACCATCCTCAGATCACAGCCTCTTGAGTAGCTAGCATAATAGATATGAGCCACCAGCACCCTGCAAAGAGGATGTTTTATTCACAGTCAATGTCTATTCCAATAACTTCTTCACAATTTCTTCTTTTTTTTGAAGGGCGGGGCAGAGGGGGGGGAAGGGGTGGAGGGAGTCGGGTGGGGCTTGAACTCTGGGCCTGGGTGCTATTCTTCAGCTCTTCAGCTCAAGGCAAGTCCTCTATCTACCACTTGAGCCACAGTGCCACTTCCAGTTTTCTGATGGTTTATTGGAGACAAGGGTCTCCCGGACTTACCTGCCTGGGCTGGCTCTGAATCATGATCCCCAGATTTCAACCTCCTTAGTAGCTATGATTACAGGTGTGAGCCACCAATGCCTGGCCACAATTTCTTTTTCATCCTTTATCTACTCTACACTAATATATGGAAAGAATCTCCTCTATGCCTTCTAAAGTTAAAAAAAATACTACTCCATTCAAAAAGATGTCATAATTGAGTACAATGATGTATACCTGTAATTCTACCTTTGGAATGGGCAGGGCTAAGTCAAGAAGATCATGATTGCAAGGACAGCCTGGGTTACATAGCAAGACCTCATCACACTCAAAACTAATAGTAATAAGGAAAAAGACATTTTATGATGATTTGTTATGAAAGTGTCAGATGACATGACACGGAGTCCACTCCCAAATTACTCAAGCTGATTGGAAACTTTGGCAAAGTACTGTAAGGTCCTGGATAGTGAGCAGACTCCACCCTCCTCACAGCAAAGTCTCTGCCCAGTACCTGTGTTACCTAGGCAACAGGCACACCTGGAAGAGGTCACATCTGCATCCACTGAGGTCACATCTGAATTTGATGTGGCCACACCTTTCTCCTCCCATTCCCTAGATAAGGCCTAGCCCAGGCCCAGAAGCTTTTTCTAGCTCTTTCCCAGCTCTTTCTCAGCTCTCTCTCTTTCCCAGCTCTCTCTTTTTTCTCAGCTATTTCCTTCTCAGCTCTTTCCCAGCTCTCTTAGCTCTTTTTCCCAGCTCTCTCTCTTTCTGAGCTCTCTTTCCCAGCTCTCTCTCTTTCCCACCTCTTTTCCCAGCTCTCTTTCCCAGGTCTTTCCCAGGCCTTTCCCAGCCATGTGGAGTGCCAACTTGGCCTGGTCCCAACAGGTCTACTGAACAAACCTACCCCTTACCTGAATACCACGTGTGTGGTACTGTTCTTACTCGGCTACCTCTTTTTAAAAACCTAACAAGTAGCAGGGTATAAAATTAGCCCTCAAAAATCAATGGCGTTTCTGTATACCAACAACGAGAAAAGCATGGCTGAAATCAGGAAAGCAACTCCATTCATAATAGCCCCAGAAAAAATAAAATACCTAGGAATTAACCAAAGAAATGAAGGAACTCTATGATGAAAACTTTAAAACCTGAAAAAGGAAATCAAAACAGAACTTAGAAAGTGGAAAAACCTCCCATGCTCCTGGATTGGAAGGATCAACATCGTGAAAATGGCAATACTTCCCAAGGCTATCTACAAATTCAATGCAATACCTATCAATATTCTAACCTCATTCTTCAAGGAAATAGAAGAGGCTATCCAAAAATTCATATGAAACATTAAAAGACCCCGAATAGCAAAAATGATCCTTAACAGAAAGAACAGTGCTGGAGGAATATCAATACCAAATTTTCAAACTCTACTACAAAGCCATAGTAATCAAAACAGCTTGGTACTGGCACAAGAAGAGACATCAGGACCAATGGAATAGAACTGAAAACCCAGAAATGAACCCACAGACCTATAGCCATCTAATCTTC
>NW_012267244.1:7191229-7229949 GCF_000151885.1 Dipodomys ordii | reverse complement strand
CCCAAAAAAAAAAAAAAAGAAGGGCTCTGTAGACCATTCATCTCATTTTGTGTTTAATTATTACAATAAGAAAAAGAAATTAATATGCTCACTAGCAACTATATAATTAACCCTACAATATTATTCTGTGATTCACAAAGTAAGGAAAAAATTTAATGTTTTAAGTATTATATATGGAACACTTTATTTAAATGAATTCTAATTTAAATTATACTTGCTAAGGTAATTCTTATAAATACCATATGCAAAAGATTTAAGTGACTTTAAAAACTATTACATTAGGGCTATCATGCATTTGTTCTGATAACTAAGCACAGAGGCTTACAGATTTGAAAATGCAGTTGGAGCTGGGCAGTGGTAGCTCATATACTAGCTACTCAGGAGGCTGACACCTGAAGGCTTGAGGTTTGAAGCCAGTCCAGAAAAATTGTCTGTGAGATTCCACCTCACAAATAATCACTAAAAGCCTAAACTAGAGTTGTGGTTCAAATGGTAGAGCTCCATCTGAATAAGCATAGGGGCCACTGGAGTTCAAACTTTCAGTACCACTAAAAAATGGAGTTAGATTTGTAAGTGAGCCTATAATCAAATATATTTTTTATGAATTAACTTTTAATATATTTTAACCAATAGCACATTCATGTATAGGAATAACTCATCAGTAAACATTCACTATTAAAATTTCTTGAGACATATTTTGATTAAAGTTTTAAGTTAAATACTTGTTATTATGTATTTACAGAGTCACCATACAACCCAGATTCTTTTCTAACTAGTATTGTTTTCTAGAATACTAGTTCTAGAATACTAGTTTTCTAGATAGTATTCAAAACAGACATACACACTTTACTTCATTTAGTTATATCCAAACTGAGAGAGAAATACAAGAAGAATAATTAAAAATGAAAAATATACAGAATTTCTTGATTATTTATTTGATAGATTAGGCTAGAACCTTTTGCATTTTGTGGATTATACTACTGATTTTTTTCTTAATATATATATTTTTATTAGAAAGATACTGTACAGAGGTGTTACAGTTTCATGAGCAAGGTAATGAGTCTGTTTCCTATTGAGCATTGTTACTCCCTCCTTTCCTCCCTTTCCTCCCCGCCTCTTCAACTCCTCTCTCCCCTCCCCCACAAAGTTGTAAAGTTCATTTTCAACATAGTGTCTTATACATCTCATGGTTACAATGGGTCATCCTGTATCCATATTTCAGCATTTTCTTGTTTCCCTTTACCTCCCCAAATTACAAAAATGTATATACAAGATGCAAGACACTGGAATCAAATACAGTGACAACAGGGATTGTACCATGGGGGAAGAACATACAAAAAAAGCAAAAAAATCACATAGTACAAAAAAAGTACATTAAAAAGAACAGCAACAAATATAAAACCTCCTGTGTCCCTATCTTGGGGTTCATTTCACCTAGTATCAGGTTATATGGTCATATGCACATAGCTTTTGACCTCTTCTGCTTGTCCTAGACATATACTAGTTATTGTAGATAAGAGAAACCATGGGACCTATGTTTCTTTGGGCCTGGCTTACTTTACTTAT
This sequence comes from Dipodomys ordii, assembly GCF_000151885.1. Taxonomy (NCBI): domain Eukaryota; kingdom Metazoa; phylum Chordata; class Mammalia; order Rodentia; family Heteromyidae; genus Dipodomys; species Dipodomys ordii. Next base: position 7,228,383 of record NW_012267244.1, on the reverse strand, counting down.
TATAATTTTTTCCAAAACCTTCCATTGCCTAACAAATGGGGCAGTATCATTCTGATGGAGGCATAAAATTCCATTGTGCATATATATGTATATGTATATATATATATATATATATATATATATATATATATCACATTTTTCTTGATCCATTCATCTACTGAGGGGCATCTGGGCTGGTTCCATATCTTAGCTATGGTAAATAATGCTGTGATAAACATAGTTGTGCTGGTAACTTTAGTATGGTCTTGTTTGTGATCGTTTGGGTAAATGCCTAAAAGTGGGATTGCTGGGTCATAGGGGAGCTCTATGTGTAGTCTTTTGAGGAAACTCCATACTGCTTTCCAAAGTTATACCACTGATTTTTAACCTCTACAAACAAGTACATTTACCCTAGGATTCCCTAGATATTAAAAAAAGAAAGTTGTAGGATACATACATAATAAAAACAGTAAGTTTCATATATTTTCTGTTGGCACTATAATGAACAGAACAGTTACTGTTAAGAGTGCTTGTCTCTGGTGAGTGTAGGAGCTGGAATCGATGAGGGAAGATATCTCAATGAGAAGTTTAGCCTTTTCTGAAATACAATCTGATTGTATTCAAGCATGTCTGGTAAAAATATTCTTTTAACTTTAAGAAATTAACAGGTATACCTTTTTTAGTTCCTGACTATGCCAGGCAAGAATAGTGAAGGTATACAAGTAGACACTGTAATTTTGTAAATAATAAAAACACGTCATGGGAATAACTACGTAATATTTTTCATCAGTTGTTTTGACCTACTAGCTTGTAGAAACAAAGGAATTGAAAGTAAGCATCTTGCCAGAATAATTCTGATTTGTTCATAGTTTTGGGAAATATTCAGCAAAGAAATATTGGCAGTGGTGCCATATTGTGCAAGAAATTAATATCAATTGAGATGAAGGGGTTGTTTGTTTCATTACAATGACCTTGATAAATTAAAAGTAATAAATTTAGTTGAAAACCATGAGGATGTTCTTGTAATTCTGAGTTGTACTTTTTTTTTTTTTCTGGTCTCTTTGGAATTTCCTCTGGGCTTTCTTCAGAGGGGCGGAGGCAAGGTCTGAGATTCCCTCCACTGTCACTCCACCCTCCTGGAATGTAGCAACTGATTTTCAAAGGTTAACAACATGGCTTTTCAAAGGAACTTGTTATTTCTTTTTATTCAAAGCATACTTGAGTTAAAAGTAGGATTCGTGTAAGGTACTTCTGCCCTTGGCATATTTTACTGCAGAAAAGCTAATCGATCCAGGCTTTAATTCTTGGTTAGTAAGATAATATTCATAACTGGGTGAGGTTCTAGAGATGGAATAACTTGGCAAAACACATCTCTGACTAAAATCTAAATGCCACCCTTGGGACCAACTATGAATTGGTCTGTCTGTGTGAATTTCAGTTTCCCTTCTCAACTAATCAACTACAGTCTGTAAATGTCTAAAAGAAGCTCCCTTTCACAGTTTTGTTCTGACCTTTCTAGCTTACACATTTGCTTTTCTGTCTGTCAGTTTGTAACCTTTATTCTAGGACCAAAGCAACCAACAGTAGTTGCTCAGTGCCTCTCTGGTTTAATTTTCTAAGATGCATTTTTAAGAATTTGGGAAGAACCTCTATCTTAGTGATAACATTAATAGCATGTCAATTATAGCCAGCAGTTTTCTAGCTTTGTTTATATACCACACAGAATCTGTCTAATATGTAATAATTTTGCAAAATGGCGCCAAGACATGAACAAACAGAAATATGAGGTAGGTACTATATCTTAACATACACAGCAAAATTAAAAGAAAAGAAAAGATTTAAATCATGTTCAGGTAATACACTCCAAGGAAAAACTACACAATAGTAAATCTTACTCTAAAGTGCTAACAAACAGTAAGAATTAAAGGGATACATTGCTGTCAAATTTATTCCTCATAACATCTTAGTTTCCTCTTGTTTGACTTTTGCTATAACTTAAACAGATACAAGTTGGACTGCTGAAAGATAATTAATATTAGTTTTCCTGGCATTTTCCTGGTTTTAAAGGCTATATCATATGCTATTTTTTAAGTCTTCATATTACTCTGATTATCTGCCAATCATATTACTATGCTGTGAAACTGCTCTGAAATATTGACCTTTGATAAGTAAAACAATGCCAGTGTACATTTACAGGGTTGGAAAATTGAAAATCAATTCTATTCAGCCAAAATTATTTTAGGCTGAGTATGGTAGAACAGGCTTATGATCACTGGAGGGAAGAGGTAGGAGCATCATAGTTCAAAGCTAGTCCTGGCAAAATCACTAGGAGACCTCATCTAGAAAACAAACTAAAAGCAAATAGACTGGTTATATAGTGTGAGTTGTAGAGGATTTGACTGGCAAACATAAGGTCCTGAGTTCAATCCTTGATACCTAGATAATAGATAGATAGATAGATAGATAGATAGATAGATAGATAAAATCCTTGATACCTAGATAATAGATAGATAGATAGATAAAATCAACCTTAATGAAATAAAACTTATGAGTCAGGCACCAGTTGTTTACATCTATGAACATAGCTACTCATGAAGTATAGATTGAAAGAATCATTATTTCAAGACTATTCGAGACATAAAGTTTATAAGACCTCATTTCAACCCCAATAACATATTTCACAATGTTGAATTTTCCTTCTCCTTAGCAAAATCAATATATCGGTCTTACACATTATCCATGACAACCTGATAGAATTCTTTAGTAAAGGCTAGATATTTCCAGAGATGGTAATGTTTTGCTGTCGTGGTATTCTACATTCAGAACCTCTAGACCACATATTAAAATTCCCATTCAAGTGTTCCTATTTCTGGGCTTCAGTGGCTATTACTTCTGGTAACTGGATCTCAGGTGTTACTTTTGAAGTTCACTTGCCACTAGGTGTTATAATGATTATGTGTTCTGCAAGCTTATTAACTGATACATGAAAAGATTGAATTTCAATTCTTTAGTTTTGTCTTACAAAGATAGTAGTGAAGAATATATATTTTATTGTGAAAATACTGTACAGAGGGGTTACAATTACATGGGCAAGATAATGAGTACATTTCTTATCAAGCATTGTAGGCTCCTCCTTTGGTTCCACTTCCCATCCCTTCCCATCCTCTCCCTTCCCCCACCACTCAATCCTCCTCCCCCCCCACCAAGGTTGTAAAGTTCGTTTTCGACATACACGACTTGTACAACTCATTGTTGCAATGGGTCCACTTGTATCCCTATTTAAAAGATTTGTTTATCATGGAAGAAAAGCTAGACATCTCCCTCGTGTCATAAATTAAATTTAATACATAAAAATTTAAAGCCAACATACTAACTGACTAGGTGTTTTCTTGTAAGTGAAAAATTATAAAAACTGAATAGTATATATCATATGAGGTTATTGTAAAGTAGATTACATTTGCCTAATATTTAAATAGAGAAAAAAGGAAATATGTTTATTTTGTTCATTTATAAATATTTATTTTATGAATACTGTGTCTTTAGTACTGATTCTTCACTGTACTATGAGATTTATAAAGATTTTCTGTTAAAGTCAAAATTGTTTTATGTTAATAACTTATAAAGCATATTATTAGGGTGTACCCTGTCAATTTCTTGTCTGAAAAATAACTCAAAAGAATCAGTTTCACTTTATCTAATGGTTACATACACCAAAAATTTTCATTGAGAGTTCTTGAGAATACATGTAGCACCTTAGTTTAGGGATTTTATAAAAACAAAGAAGTAATATTTTCAGTACAGTGTTCTTTTTTCTAATCCACATAAGTTAAGTTTTATCCTTTTGTCATTATTTATGATTTTATTGCTATCAAATTTATAGCTTGTTATAAAATTAACACTTCTTATGATAGTAAGTAAAATCTATTCTTCCTTAGATATTATGAATCAATTTACAAAAGGAAAGGTAGTATACTCACAAAATCAGTACTTTATTGTGTTTTATATTTTATTCAATTTGGATAGATTATGAATAGATACAATATGAATTGGTTTAAATAGAATATAAAATGAACTTTCTGGCAGCTTTAATTCTCTTAAGCTATCTATGTATGTATAGCACAAATACATGAAATGTGTGAAAACTCTCAAAGGAAGACAAAATGAAACAAAAAATGATGAGAATCGCCATGTTGACCTAGAAAACTTCAGACAGATTATTTGAAGACCTGATTTCTAAGCCTTGGTTATGCTAGTTTTGTATAGTTTGGAGTTTGCTTATACTTGTCTCTCTTTTCAATATTTCATCCATAAATTGGAATCTTGTTCACGATTATTAGTAGGAGTACTTTGAGATTATACATTACGTCCTTCCGTAGTTTAGCCCACAGCAAACCTATGTAATAAGGCTATTATGAAATTTATAGATTTTTAAATAGATTAGATGCCTTTAAAATTTTTCTGAAATTTTCTTTCATTTTTTTTTCTGTATTCTGTATGGGTAAGGGTAAGAAAACAACAATGAGAACTCAAGTACTTTTTCCTATATAGAGTAGTATTGCTTTTCTTATTTCGAGCTTTATTACTGGGATGACACTTATGTTAAGTGGACAGATACTTGTGTAGGATAATTCTTAGGTCGCAAACTAGAATATCTTTCCTCATACTTCATCTATCGATGTTCCACAATGGATGCCTCTTTCTTTTGTTAGGTTAAGCAGCCAGACTATCCCTATCTATTACTTCACTGCATCGTCTTAATTTGTCATAGATTCTTTATGACATCTGACTCAGAGACACTATAGTCGAAAGAAAGAAAGGGAGGAAGCAAGGAGGAAAGGAAGGAAGGAAGGAGGAAAGGAGGAAAGAAAGAAAGGAAGGAAGGCAGGAAGGAAGGAAGGAGGAAAGAAAGAAAGAAAGGAAGAAAGAAAGAAAGAAAGGAAGGAAGGAAGGCAGGAAGGAAGGAAGGAGGAAAGGAGGAAAGAAAGAAAGAAAAAAAGAAAGAGAAAGAAAAAAAGGAGGAAATATAGAAAGAAAAAAATAACTAGCTCCCCAGTCATTACACAGGAAAGGTAAATGTTGCTGTTTGGAGAGATGGATAGATAATAGATAGAGCAGATAGGATATAAATCTTTATTTCTGTATTTTCATAATCATTGTATATGGGGTGTGTGTGTGTGTGTGTGTGTGTGTAGAGGATGGTATTCTATGGTGTACGGTAAGATGAAGGACTGTGTACATCCTATGAATGAGATACAAAAAAAGTGAATTGAAACTATCAAGCTTTGTCCAGAAAAATATAATTTCTCTATTTTTTATATGATAGACTCTCATATACAGTTTATTTCTTGAAATGGTAGAAAATGCCTAGCAAATAACATACTCTAGTCATGCACTTTTGGGAAACTTTGCAGACTATAACCCTTGCCTAAGATTCACAGTATACTCTGGCATGCTAGCTTTTTTGAATCAACATTTCCCAAATGTGTTTGAATTTGAAACCACTTTAACTGTAGTGCTCTGTCTGAGATTAAATTATTAGTATAATTATTGCTACCTCAAGTATGTATTCCCAGAATAATTGGGAGCGACAAAATATTTATTGAGTGCAAAACTCAGCAAACTTAAAATCTAATTTAAAGCAAATCTTTAAATATGCATTTGACATTTTCATTGTTTGCCTTATGGTAATGAAGTATTTTGATAAATGACTTTTGAATAGTACTGTATTTACAAATTAAATAATTTAATTTATTTTCCTAGATGAAATTAATTTATACTTCTTCAGGTTGAAGAAAGAGGTATTCTTTTCACTCTTCCAGATTAACATTCCTCTTCCCCCCTAGGGAAACAAAAGCCTGAATACACAGAACAGTTCTCTTTTTCTTTCCCTTCTTTTCTTTGTTTTTTTTTTCATTTTTAACTCAATTGTTGGTATAATAGCATATAAACTGAATTTTTTCATAAATTCACAATTTAATCGATGTGTGTCTTTTTTTGTTATCTGGACTAGATGACAGAGTATATTTTGGATTTCTCTTAGTTCTCAAGAAAAAAAAGAAGTTGTTCATGTAATGACAGGATAAAGTGACCTTCTAAATTTCAGTATATGACAATCTGGATAGAATTAGTCACAATTGTCAAAACAATAAGAAATACAATGACATTTATTACAGACCTGTTCCTTGCTCAATGTAATTTTATTTAGCAATTACGAATTACAATGTAAATGAGGATGTGGAACTCAGTGTTTGTCAACTGACAAAGCTTTTCTCTCCATGGATTAATTTCCAGGCCACCACACTGGAGACTCTGTGTCTCTAGTCTTGGGCCCAGGAGATATTCTCCACTATTTATTTATTATCATCATTGGTACTTCTCTTCTGTATCCGCACAATTTATTCTTCACTTTCCAAACGAAACCTTTTTTTTTCCATGACCAAATCTCAAGAACCCTAACTCTTAGTTTTTACCTACTTATCAGTGCTTCTCTGAAATTAGACTTACTGGAATTCTTCAAAAATTTCCCTTACTCTTTAAAGCTTCAAAAATTTCCCATTTAACTGTTATTTATTGAACATCTTTTTTCTTCATAATTTTTATCTTATCATTTAAAAATTACCTCTTCTACAAGGATTTCTGGGAAACCATAAGAGTAGCTTTTCTTTCCTCTTTGATGTTATGCACATCATGCACACCATCCCATCCGTTTTTGTCTTGTATTTGTATATGTGCCTTTCCTACACTTTTACTTTGTAAATTACATAAGAACTTGGCCTGACTTCTACAGTCCTCTTTGAGTGATAGGTATGCAAGAAATATTTGCTGAACTAATAAGTCAATAAATGTGTTTTCATATTGGATTCTCTAAGAAAGAAATGACAGTATCTATGTACAGAAGCAGTTCTGGTTTTTAAACAGAGTACATTGTAAGACAATCTATATAAAAACACTATAAAAATTACTATACCTTCCATATAAAATATTTTAATAAAAGTTTTTTATAAATATATATGTGTATACATATATATGTACATATATATTTATACAAAGTGATGATAACATTAATTAATATCTAGCTGTAAATCTTCTGGCATCTTTTAAAATCTCAGAAAATGTTCAAGGATATTTGTATATTTAACTTTGTTTTTGTTTTTTCCTTTTCATCCTAGGTAGGTATAAACAGCGTACATTGTAGACTGAAGAATTAAATTATAGCAAACAGAAAATAGCTATTTCTACCTTTTCATATCATTTGTTGCCAGCAACCAGATAATCTTGCTTAACCAATTACATGGGTATCTATAAAAGAATATAAAGGGAGCTGGGAAGGTGGCTCCGTGGTAGATTGCTTGCCTTGCATGCATGAGGCCCGGGGTTCGATTCCTCAGCACCACATAAGCAGAAAAAAAAAAAAAAAAAGCCGTGCTGTGGCTCAAGTGGTAGAGTGCTAGCCTTGAGCTGAAGAGCTGAGGGACAGCGCCCAGGCCCAGAGTTCCGGCCCCACGACCGGACCCCCCGCCCCCCCCCAAAAAAAGGATATAGAAGGATCATGGAAAACTTTTTCTTTCCTAATAGTGTTTTTTGCCAAAGGCATACATTTAAAAAGAATAAAACATGGGAAGGGGAAACAAAGGAGGAGGCTACAATGCTTGATAAGAAATGTACTCATTATCTTGTCCATGTAATTGTAACCCGTCTGTACAGTATTTTCACAATAAAAAAAGAATAAAACAAATAGATTAAATGAACAAAATGAAAGATTTACATTTGTTGGATTTCTAGGGACTTAAATTTATAGTGTTTTGAACAAAAACAACATGAAATTATGAAGCAGCTCAAACGTAGAGTGGTACCAAAAAGCCTTAGCAATGGAAATTTATCTTTATTATATTATGTTATATTATGCTATAATATGCCATAGACCTCAAGTACCATCACTATCAGGGCAACTTAAGATAAACTGTGTAAGCAAAAATATTTCAAGACCGATAGACCTATCTAAAGGATTTCTGTGGCTTTTAAAAGCAAGGACAGAGGTTGCTTAAATGACTTTTAAGAATTAAGAGCACTTGATCATCTTATTAGTTTACAAACAATAATAATACTAGTATAGCTATGGTTAGAAGATCATGTATAAAAATACAATGTATAAAAATACAACATATAGAATGCAACATCTGTAAGCAAAATCAGTGATTTTTATGAGTTTATATAAATTTTGTTAGCTTTATTGATCATTTTTTCCAATACCATCACATATTTCTGGCATGATTTTATATTGAAGAGAATTTTTATTTTTGAAGCATTAACTGACACTATGGGAAAAACCTTGAGTCCATTTATATAGATAAATAGAAATGTTAACCAGTAGTTCTACCACTAGGCTCCAGAGCATCATTTCTCAATATTTTTCATGGTTTTCTTTTTTCATGTAAGTACCTCAGAAACTTAATAAATGTTGAATAAGGAAGAAGACAAAGTTTTTGTTTTTAGGATCAGCAAAAGTAGTCATCAAAAGCCTTGAACTGAATAAAAAGGTTTCTTCTCAAGGCTTTTGCTGCCCTATCCATGTATCATAGACTCTCAACAGGGACATACAGTATAGAGCAGCATTTTGACTACAACCCTTTTTCAGAAAAAATATAGCATACTAGTGTGTAACATGTTTTCTAACACTGACCACTGACCTAGTGTTTCTACATGGAAAATATAATAGACAGGTTTAACAATTTACTTTACATTTTTGTAATAAAAGCTTCATGAAAATGCCATAAAAAGACACATACCTTATGGTCATCATGAAAGCCTCTGTGGCTGGTTTGGTTTAGTTTAGTTTGGTCATGGGGCTTGAACTCAGGGCTTGAGTGTAGTCTCTGAGCTTTTGAGCTCAAAGCTAGGGCTCTACTATTGGTTTGGGGGTGGTTAATTGGAGATGAGTCTAATAGACTTTTCTGCCTGGGCTAGCTTAGAGCTGTGATCCTCAGATCTCAGCCTCCTAAGTAGCTAGGATTACAGGCATAAGCCACCAGCATCCAGCTAAGCTTATATGTTTAAGGAAGAAACTTCATGAATAGGCTGAATAAAAAAAAGCACATATTATGATAAATGCTAAAAGAGAAACAAATAGGGAATCATGATAGAGAATTTCAGAAGACATTTTCTTTAGGTAAGGTGGTCAGAAAGAACTCCAGGCAGGTAATCTTGAAGCTGTCATTTTTGAATGAGGAATTTGGAGATATGCAAAGGCTGCAGAGATGGCCTGGGGAACTTAGCATATTTAGGTAGATAGCAAACACATAACACATGTATATAGAGACAGACACACAGACATACACTATTTAGCATCAAGGAATAGGAAAGATTTAGATAATGAAGAGCTTAAGTACCAAAGTTAGAATATTTGCAATTTATTCTGTATGCTTAGGGAGGCTTTGGCAAGATTTTAACCAGTTTTCCTTATGGTTTTACATTATAAGAAGATCACTTTTTCTATTCTATAAGGTTAAAAGTGGGCACGAGTGGAAGTCTGTAATATCTGTTAGAAGAATTGAAATCAAGGGAGAGATGAAAGGGACCATGTATTGTCAGGCACAAGACATAGTTTGATGCTTTCCAGTGGGCGATAAGAGGAGAGGGGGGAAGAAGGATGACTTTGATTTCTTTTTCTTCTTAAGTTCTTATTTCAAATAATAAGCCAATGACATTTAGCCCTACCGTATGCCTAAGTATAAAGTATACAAATTAAACTTTTCTTTTGACTTGCCACGGTATTTAGAAGATTTCCAAAATGATTGATCTTATATGTCAAATCCCTCAAAATCACATTTTCTCTGTTGCCTGTTAAATTCATCTTATTCTAATTTTCAACATACATTCACTTTGAATGAACATGATTTGCTTTCACATCAGTTATTCCAGTCTTATAAGAGACATGCAAATGCAAATTAAATTAATATTATGAGAAATATGATGTTTTTGGAAAGGATGTGCCCAGTGGCACAGGCCCATAGAAATGCTTTCATTCCTCATTTATACTTGCCAGAATTTCACTTATAACCTTTGAAGAGCAATAAAAAAATTAAAAACACAACTAACTTATGAATGAACTTCTTCTATATGGAATAGTATGCTATATTCAAATAATAAGCACATTAATTTAAATTAATTTAAATTTCATGCATTTTTATGTTAGACAAATTTCACATTAAATTTGCATTATCAGGAAAATAAATAGACCATTTGGCTTAGGATTTGTCTAGCTTTCATGAACAAAGTGAGCTTTTCCAAAACTATGCTTATGAATGTTTTCCCTTTGATTTTCTAAGATTATGGAAGTGAATATATAATAGGTATGAATTTAAGTAGCTGTTAACAAAACAGTGAGTACTTTTGCTTTGACAAAATGATTGCCAGTGAAAAATACCTAATCATGGCGATTATTAAATGCAGACAGTATGAAGGATCAGGTTATAAAATGCTTTAAAAATAGGCTCACTCTCTATGGAAGAGGTGCTGTGGCTCAAGTGATAGAGTGCTCGCCTTGAGCTGAAGAGTGCAGGGACAGCGTCCAGGCCCAGAGTTCAAGCCCCACGACCAACAACAACAAAAAAAAAATAGATTCACTCTGAGTAAGTTTCTTATATGATAGAGAGATCTACATTAAAGATTGTTTCTACATTATGTTGGAAATGAACCTTACAACTTGGAGGGGAGGGGAGCCAGTGGGGAGAAGAAAAATGGGAGAAAATGAAGGAGGGGTTCACAATGTTAGACATGAAATGTTCTCATTATCTCACTTATGTAACTGTAACCCCTATGACATCGCCCTTACAATAAAATTAAATTAAAAAATCTTTAAAAGATTGTTTCTGAATTCATCTATTTTAGGGAATAAAATAATATGTGTATTACTATGTTATTCATTATATAGATAGTTACAAGTACTTTCACATATTGGAAGCTTTTGTATTTCTTTGTTGTTGTTGTAGAGGTGCTATACAGGGGAGTTACAGATACATGAGTCATATATAATTCTTTTTTTATTGTGAAAATACTGTACAGAGGGGTTACAATTACATAGGCAAGATAATGAGTACATTTCTTATCAAGCATTGTAGCCTCCTCCTCTGTTTCCCCTTCCCATTCCATCCTCCCCACACACTCCCCACCCAACCCTCCTCCCCCCCCACCAAAGTTGTAAAGTTCGTTTTTGTATGTCCCTCCCCCATGGTATAACCCCTGCTTTCACTGTATTTGATGTTGGTATAATTTGTGGAGGGGAAGGGAAAAAACAAATCGTTTAAATAGGGTTACAGGTGGACCCATTGCAACAATGAGACATACATATAATTCCTTTTGAACCATGTCTCACCTGCCCTCTCTCTCTCCCAGTTTATTCCTCCCATCCCTACCCACAAGATGTACAGTTAATTTTCTACATAGTATCTAGTGAGTAACATTGTTGTATTTGTTTGCTCCTTTTGTTCTACCTTTTCTGTGTCCCTTCTTACTCTCCCAAATACAAACAAACAAACACATAAGACAAAGGAAAAGAAAACAAAAACAGCAACAACAGCAACTAAAAATATCTCGTTTCTTTTTCTTGGAGATCATTTCATAAATATTTTATATGGTCATAAGAATATATATATATATATATACACAAATGGAGTTCTATTCGTCTATCAGAAAGAATGATATTTTACTATTTGTAAGGAAATGGAAAGATCTGGAAAAAGTTATATTAACTGAAGTAAGCCAGAGCCAAAAAAAACCCCACCTCATTTGTGGTAGCTAGAATGTGCCTATAAACCTACAAATAAACACACTGAATGATGTGTGTGTGTATATGTACCTACACACACACACTAGAACATAATAAATTATATGGCTTTCTAGACATTCACACACTGAGAACAAAGGAGGGTACTCCCAGGAGTAGATGACAAAGGCTCAAAAGTTTTTATATTTCATATCTTGTTTATGATCATTTCTTGCATATATATTTGCTCACATCTAGATTGTCCTTTGTCTAAGCTGTTCTTTACCTTGCTACCAAAATTATATTTCTATATACAACGTATAATATCTTATTTGAATTTATTCAGGCTAGTTTTCTCATCATGGGTAGGAACTATTAATGTATCTTCTCTCTCCTTCCCTATGTTTAAGCAGAAGCATTCTCTGACAATGGTGGTGGTGGTGACAATGATGATGATGATAACGACGACAATGTTTGATGATTACAGTTTTACAGTTGTTCTGTAGTTGTTGGATAAAATGTATTGTAAGTATTTAATGGTTCTGATTTTGTTAGGAAGATTCATCCCCAATCCATTCTCCTATGCTTTTATAGTAAAAAGAGATATATTTAAAATCTCCTATTTAATAAATACCAATATTCTTATAGTTATCAGTTTTTCTACTATAAGATAAAAATAATTTCATCTAAAGAATAGAATAGAATCTTTCATTATTATGAAAAACCTTTTGTCATTTCTAGTAATCTTTTTCTATCAAAACTTTTTTTTATCTGTTACTAATACAGTGTGAAGCCTTATTTAGTTAAGACGCTATCTGTAATTATAGTATGTTGTCCTTATTTCCTTCTGCCTTTATCTGTGTGGCATTTTAGAAATCTCATACAGCATTTTTGCTGGATTTATTTATTTATTTTTATTATCTTTAAGAATTTTTTTCTTACTTCTGTCTGGCAGTTTTATCCTTTGGGATTATAGAGAAAACCCTGCTTTCTCTACTTTTACTGTCTGTTGTAAATTCTAAAATAATTTCCTAACATATAAAAGAGCACAGTTCATGCAGTAATCCTTTGCTCCTGCCGACAACATTCAAAAGACTTTATTGAACATTTTAATTATCTAGAAAAAGGGGCTAAAAAGGAACACAAAGTTTTGGTTTATTATTGCCCAGTAAGGGATTATAGATAATGTATTGTGTATGTCAGAAATCAAGAAGAAAAGGTTTTAAATGTTTTTATTATAAAGAAACAGATATGCTTAATTTGACTTAAACATTGTGCTCTATCCAGGCACCAGTGGCTCATGCCTGTAATCTTAGCTATTCAGGAGACTAAGATCTGAGGATCTTGGTTTGAAGCCAGCCAGACTCTTATCTCCAATAAACCACAAAGAAGCCATAATGGAGCCATGGCTCAAGTGGTAGAGCACTAGCTTTGGGCAAAAAAATTCACGCAGAGCCCTCTGGTCCTAAGTTCAAGCCCCAGGACTGGCAAAAAAAATGTTAAATTCTTATGGTTTTATATATTGAGATAAATTTAATTTAAATCAATAAAAGAAAATTCCTTTAAATTTGCTTACTCATTAATTTCCAAGACTGCTAGCAACTTGTGGGGATTTTTGTTTGCATATATGAGAATAATGCATTCTTTTTCAAAAGAATTAGAAAAGGGAAGGGGTAACAATGATCTACTCATTGCCCTACTCATGCAACTGTAACCCCTCTGTATAGCATCTTTACAATAAAATAAAATTTTAAAAAGTACAGAAACTATTATTATTTCCCCTTGAATTTTTTCTCTATTATCTAGAATTATTGGCAATTTTGATGTACATTGTTTTTACCATTCAAAATATAATCTCATTATATAGTATCATTATACTATTATATAGTATTATTAAGAAGTATTATGTAGTAGTGTACATGTCACTTGTCCAGCAATTTTACTTACTTAGTACCACCACAAAGGTGAGGAATGCCTTGTACCATGGCATTAAAACAGCTCTGTGTCACTAAGCAAGGGGAAATTTCAGTTCCATTATAATTTTATAAGACCAATATCATGTATGTGGTCCTTTGCTGACTAAAATAGCACTATACGGTACAGGTACATAGGATAACTTTGCTGGCAGGGTTCATTCTTGTTGGGTCTTCGTCGGTCTTTGGACGGACAGGGTCCGAGGAGAGGTAAGTGTGGCCACTGGCCCATTCCCCAGCCTCCCTAAGCCCAGGAGACAATCAGACCCAGCGGCGAGTCAAGTCAAGCAGGAACTCGTTTATTAACAGGGAGCATCCCCTTTTTAAAGCAAAAGACTGCATGGGAGGGGAGGAAATGGAACCAACCAATCACCGAAAGGCCATACCTTATCATGCACCTAAACTTCCATGAGTTTTTTACACACTGAACCTAAACAAATCCGGCTCTGCCCACTCAACTTCCTCTCAGGGCCATCTTTGCTACTTGTGTTCCCCACAGATTTCCCCACACATTCTTATGAGAGTGAACCTATTTCAGTCTTCTCTCACTATTTTTCTGGAAGACTCAACCATTTCCTAACCTATATATGGCATATTCTCCCTATCTTCACCTTTTTTTCCCTATGTCTGTTGACTTATCCATATTTCTTCCCTTTATAAATAATAAGGTACATAATAATAATAAGACGACTAATATTGAATTAGTTTATCTTACTAGATCATTTGTAAAACCCTTGTTTGCAAACAAGTTTACCTTCACAGAAGCTCAAGGTTAGGAGTGCAAGGCCTTTGAAGGGAAATAAAGTCGATTCTTTAGAATTTTACCAAACTTTCTTTAATAACTACAAATGATTTCATTTTTATCGCTTTTAAGTTTCTAGTAGAGGTAAAATTTTAAGTTAATTTTCTTTCAGCATAGTAATTCTAAGAAATTCAGCATAGTAATTTCATGAAATATTGAATTGGTTAACAGTTTTAACTCTTTCATATTTGTCTTTTCTCTGGCTGTTTTAATATTGCTTCTTAGTCTTTAGTGTTATGAGATTTTATTATGATAGATTTAGGTAATACATTTTCATTAATTTGCCATTTATTTACATTTTTTGAGGATGAGGATTGACAAAATTGACTTTCATCAATTTTAAACTTTTCACAGCAATAGTTTGTCAAATAACTTTTCTTCCCTATACTTTCAGTCCTATCCTTTGGAAGCTCCAATTAGAACATGCTAGACAAAAGAAATAACCAACCCTTAAAGGGCTGGAGGGATGACTCAGTTGGTAGAGTGCTAACCAATGAGTGGAAGTATCAGGTACTGAGTTTGAGTCTGGATGTCAGACCTAAAGTCAAAAAATAGAATGTCAAACTTTTTCACTGTAGGTTCCATGTTTCTTAACTATTCTTTGCATTCTATTTCTATGACTTTCTGAATTAAAATTTATCTAATTCTTGCTAGTCTTTCAGTTTACTGATTCTCTCTTCACATATATGCAACGAATCCATTAAACTTTGCCAGTGAATTTTAAGTTTTGGGTGTTATATTTTTCATGTTGATACTATGGGGTTTTTTTGTAAACATGCTTTGTTACAGTTTTCTGTTATAATTATAAGCTTCTGCTTTATTTTTCTTCAAATATGACAAGTATGACTACTGTTAGTTTTAATGTTTGAAATCTTCACAACTGCTTCCTATTTTTATTATTTCTATTATTTTCATTAATATGATTTGCTTCCTTGTGAGTAATTTTTACTGTGCAGTATTGATTTTGGAAGGAAATTCTTTGAGTCTGTTATAAAGATATTTTCTCTGAAATGGACTTGACTTTGTTCTACCACCCACCTGTAACCTTGAACCACTTTAAACTAATGGTTTAGAGTTTTTAACAGTCCTGTTGATTTCATCTGCATGTATTACCAATGTCTGGTTTGGAGTTTTAGAGCCAATGTTGTCTCACTTTCAAAGGAAAAGGACCTGTTGGACTTCCTATTTTGATGAGGCCTTAGGTTTTTGTCTCTTCTGCGCCATACTCCAAAATCTGTGAAAAATTGAAGTTTAAGTTCACTTAATTTCAGTAAATATTCTTAGGTTGAAAAACAAAAGAATTTCACTATGTTTCATTTCCCTAGAGTCCCAACTCCATTTCAATTTTAGCTTGATAATGTTCTTACTACCTTGCTAGTTCTCCAGTAGTATTAAGGACAAATTGTATATTTGAATAAGCACAATGCAAATCGTTTTAGTTATTTTAAGCAGGAGGTATTAACTAAGCACAATACTTATATATTATGATAAACAATGAAATCCATGAATTACTGAAATTTAACAAGCACTGTACTGTAGATATAAAATAGAATAGCATTTTAATAAATTACTGCATTATTATATTTTATAATATTATATGTTAATATATAATATAGATATAAAATAGCATTTTAAGAAATGACTGCATTATTATATTTTATATTATATATTAATATATAATATAGATATAAACTAGAATAGCCTTTTAAGAAATGATTACATTATTATATTTTATAATACTTAATACTATGTATATATAATAATGTCACTGAAAATCAGCTCATTATGACACTCATATTTCATTTTAATAGCAAATAAATTATAGACCTAATTTTAAAAAATAGCTTATATTTGTTCTTGGGATGATAAAAAGAAATGCCACCACCATTAAAATCCAATAATAGTTGCTACTATCAAAAATTTGTGTTACAAAATCTTTTCAAAGTGTTTAACATACATTCACTTGTTTGGTCATGGCATTAATTCCACATGCTAAATTTTTATTCTCATTGTATATACAAGGAGATTAAGGGACACATGCTCAGGGTAACAAATGCCAAAAAAGGAAGTCAACTAATAAACTAAAGTGCATATCCTATATTATATTGGTATAGCATTAAAAATGAAGATTATTTTTATTTATGTAAAAAATGAAAGTGTCAGATATATTTGGACATAAAGGAAAATACTTGTTTGTAAGGATCATAGTATAGCCATCACATAAATGTTGGTGATAACTAAATGCTCTATTACAAGAAATTTTAATTATAATTATGATGTTATAAAGTATCCTAATCTGATAAAAATGAATAGCAATCGTTTATAATATTTCTTTGTTATAAAGATATTATAAGAAATCTTTTCAATGTAATCAATTAAAATATCCTTAGTTTTATGCCACTGTAACTTGAGAAAATTAATCTACCAAGAAAACTATAAATAATATATTAACAAATCTAATTAGAGAGATAAGGACATCTATATAGCCTCTGTGTATTTAATGTTTTATGGAATAAACTGCTGAAGAGTGAAAATTTTAAGATATTGATAAAAATTACTCCAATTTGTAGCTATTAAAAATGATTACAAATGCAGTTTTTTTAACCTGATAACATTGTTACTACTATTGTAAATGATACATGGAATTTAAGGGAATAATTTGAAAATATAATCACACAAATTACTTTGAATTCAATTACAGTTGATTATTTTGCATAACTGGGGCAAAGAATAGATAGAAATGAAACCAGAGTTACCCAAAACTGTGGGTAAAACAGTACTCAGAACTCATAAAAATATGAAACTAAACAGATTTATTAGTCATGTTACATCTTAGGTCTTCCCATAAATATTATTCAAACACATAAATTGAAAAAAGTACACATGATTTGTATCAAGTCACATAAATTATCTGCCAAAAAGTACTGGGTTAATGGCTTCTTCATAAAGAGTCCAATATTTGTGAAGTATGAATTAAGCAGAATATACTTCATTCTGATTCCTTACTTTATTACCTAAGTTTTACCAAAATTCTTTGCTCTGAGTTATTAAAATACATAAACTCATTTGGAACCTGGACTACCAAGCCCTCTTGTACAATTTAGTATTATCTGTTTTTGAGTGTCAATGGCTTTTGGTAGATAGACAATCTGTAGCTCTTTTGATTTAAATTTTTTTTGTTTGCAGGTAATTTGTAGTAATTCTTGCATATTCTGATTATTTTATTAAATACAATACATTGTCATATAATCAGTAACCAACTACCTTCCCAATCACACAAACTATGAAATTTAATTTTATATTGCTTCTATAAATTTTTAAATAAATTTCCTATGATATATTGATTTTTCTGTAAGTTGGGTACTATATAGGACTCTGAATAATGTTTAATTTGCTGCAGAAAACTACAACTTAAGCTTTAAGTCTTTCCTATGAAACTTATTTCTCTATGAATGGAGAAATAAAGAATAATTCTAATGAATTAGTTTTAGAAACCAGATGAAGATTTCTCAGCTGTAACCAGTAGAGCTGAAACTAGAATGAAGTCCACAGTTTATTCAAATTTCTTCAGTTTTGTATAACCCAAATTAATTTTGCAGATTGTTTATCATTGTTCCAGGGTGCAGATGGAAAAAATGCTATTGGTAAAATAAGTTTAGTCAGTGGTAATTTAATTTAAATTAAATTACATTAAAATTTACTTGAAAAACTCAGAACTTTTAGAATATATAATTTAAATGTCAACATAGCATCTGGAATATGTTTTATTTTCCAAAATGATTGGATGAGTGAACTGTTCAAGTGGAGAACATTTCATAGAAGTTCTTATGGAGAAATACCCTCCTGTAAAGTTAGGAACAAGTAAATCTCTTTACATAGTAAAGATACTAGTAAATTTTCTTGTTCTCTTGATGTTTTTAATGAGTTGGGCTGTGTTTTGAAGTGTGGCTACAAAAACTAACAAGATAATTATGAATAACTTTTAATCCAATGGTAAATTCTGGAGGCAGAATATCACTTTTGACTTTAGTTATTTTTCAAATAAGATGTTGTATTTGTACTACAGACAGCTTGAATCCTAAGCTTCTTTTTATACTTCCTACATAGCTTGGGTGACAGGTGCATGTCACCATATCCAGCTTTTATTGGTTGATGTGTTCTCATGAGCTTTTTTGCCTGGGGTCTCCTTTAACTGTGACTTTTCCAAATGCTTCCTTCTGAGTAGCTAGCAATTTAAGTGTGACCACTGTGGCTGGCCAATTTTATATTGATTGAACTTTTAGGCTGGACACAATGTCTCACACCTGTTATTTCAGCTTAAAACGTTGAACTCAGTAAGATTATAGTTTGAGGGTAGCCCAGACAAAAAGTTAGTAAAACCCTGTCTTGATCAATAAGTAGACCATGGTGATATACACCTATCATTGTAGCTGTGCAGTAGTTATGAGTGGGAGGATCACAGTCCAAGGCTAGTTCAGACAAAAACATAAGGCCCAATATGAAAAATAACTAGAGAATGAGAAGGTATGGGGTATGGCTCTACTTGTAGAATAGCCACAGTTCCTTGAGTTCAAATCGATTTTTAAAACATTGACTTTGATTAAGATTTTTTTATATTATCAAAAATAGTTTTTAATCAACAGGTGCCAAAGCAGTAGAATAATATATACAGGCACTTTGCCCAATTTAGGATTCTCAGATTAGAGAAGCAATACTTGGGATTGGTGAAAGTTGGGTGATGTGAGCTAAGCCCAGCCACAGCCTCCCTCCCTCACTCCAGGGAGAGGGTTGATTAGGCAATGGAGCCTACATCACTAAAGTGCTGCAGCTTGGTCAGCCTGTATGTTAGAGATGCTGGAAATCCTGACTCATCCCTTTGTGGCTTCACTTCCTAGATGAATCATTCAACAGACCACAACAGAGAAGAGAATGTTAAAAGGAAAGAGAACAGAAAAAAAGAAATTTCATGACTCTCTAACATGTATAAGTGTTCTTAATTGTTCTCTGTGGTAGTGAGTAGTAAGAGTTGCTTATATTTAGAATTCAGGCCCTTTACTATATAAGCCAGAGGAAGTCTTTGCTTTATTCTCTGTCTTATTATATTGTTTATGCTCATCCTCACCAAATACTGAACAGAAGCACGAACTTCTTTTTTTCTGAAATATTACAGTCCAGTGCATTCACTAGTAGAAGAATTCTAGAAGCTTGAAATTAATTCTGGTGGGAATTTTAGTTTCATTAAGCAAAATGAGTATGTTCTGGACATGACATCATCCCTAGAAATACTTAAGATTCATGTGGAGAAGTGAAATTGGAGAAAATACATAGAAGTTCTATTTGTGGCCATTGGACAAACAGTTTTGACAGGTTCCATACTATTGTCAACCCTGTGGAAGCTATGAGCTCTCTAATGAAGCCTCTTAAATATATTTATAAAGTAAGGAATGAATACAAAAGCAGGATCACATTTTGGAGACAATATAGAATGCATATCAAGAAAACTATGAATAAAAGATATTATTTGTTTTAATCATTGGTCTTAGACCAATATGGGGATAAGGACTTGCTCAGTTATAATTATTTGTAATCATTTTTTGTTCTTGATATATTTTTTATTGTAAAGATACTGTACAAAGGGGTTATAGTTACATGAGCAAGGTAATGAGTGTATTTCCTATTGAGCATTGCTACCCCTCCTTTATTTTTCTCCTACTAACCTTTTCCTCCCTACCTCCCCAACTCCTGTCTTCCCCACGGCCATACCACCTCCCGCAAAGTTGTAAAGTTTGTTTTCAACATACTATCTTGTACATCTCATTGTTACAATGAGTTATCCTGTATCCTTATTTCAGCATTTTGTTATTTCCCTTTCTCTCCCCAAATTAGAAAAATGTATATACAAGACGCAGAACACCAGAATCAAATACAGTGACAAAAGGGGTTGTACCATGGGGGAAGAACATACAAAGAAACAAAAAAAAAAAATCACATAGTGCATCATAAGTACATTAAAAAGAACAAGAAAGATAAAATCTCTTGTGTCCCTATCTTGGAGTTCACTTCAGTTAGCATCAGCTTATATGATCATATGTACATAGCTTTTTTTTTGTCTTTATCAGATTTTTTTTAATTGTGAGAATACCGTACAGAGGAGTTACAATTACATGGGCAAGATAACCAGTACATTATCAAGCATTGTTGCCTCCTCTTTGTTTCCCTTTCCCATCCCTTCCCATACTCCCCCTCCTCCCCCCACCAATCCTCCCCCTGCCCAAAGTTGTAAAGTTTGTTTTTCGACATAACGACTTGTACATCTCATTGTTGCAATGGGTCCACCTATATCCCTAAACAATTTGTTTTTCCCTTCCCCTCCACAAATTACAGCAACATCAAATACAGTGAAAGCATGGGTTATACCATGAGGGAGGGACATGCAAAGCAACATAGAAATCATCTTATAAATATGTTAGAAACAATTGCATGAAAGGAAAAAAACACAAACAAAAAAGCATTTGCATACTTATCTTGGGGTTCATTCCCCTAACATCAACTTATCTGACCTTTTCTGCTTGACTCAAACATATGCTAGTTATTGGAAATAAGGGAAACCATGGGACCTATGTTTCTTTGGGCCTGGCTTACTTCACTTAATATAATTTTTTCCAAGCCTTTCCATTTCTTAACAAATGGGGCAATGTCATTCTTTCTGATGGAGGCATAGAATTACATTGTGTATATATACTACATTTTCTTGATCCATTCATCTACTGAGGGACATCTGGGTTGGGTCCATATCTTAGCTATGGTAAATAATGCTGCAATAAACATAGTTGTGCTGGTACCTTTAGTATGGTCTTGTTTGTGATCATTTGGGTAAATGCCCAAAAGTGGGATTGCTGGGTCATAGGGGAGCTCTGTGTGTAGTCTTTTGAGGAACCTCCATACTGCTTTCCAAAGTATTTGAACTCCAAATGGATCAAAGACCTCGGAGTCAAAGCAGACACTCTGAAAACATTACAGGATGGAATAGGAGAAACCCTAGGTCTCCTTGGCACAGGTCGAAATTTTCTTAATAGCAACTCAGTAACACAAGAAATCAAAGAAAGGTTGTACAAATGGGGCTACATGAAATTGCAGAGCTTCTGCTTGGCAAAGGACATAGCTAGCAAGATCAATAGAAAGCCCACATATTGGGAGAAGATCTTCACTAGCCATACAATGGACAAGGGTCTCATATCTAAAATATACCTGGAACTCAAAATATTAAATCCCCCAACAACAAATCTTCAAAGAAACAACTACCTGATAAATAAGTGGGCTAAAGACTTAAAGCGAAATTTCTCTGAAGAGGAAAGAAGGATGGCCAATAGACACATGAAGAAATGCTCAACCTCTCTAGCCATAAAAGAAATACAAGACAAAACAACACTGAGATACCACCTCACCCCAGTTAGAATGGCTAAAATCAAGAACTCTAATAACAACTGATGCTGGAGGGAATGTGGACAGAAGGGAACCTTACTACATTGTTGGTGGGAGTGTAAACTTGTTCAACCACTTTGTACATAGCTTTTGGCCTCTTGATGCTCAAGTGGAGTGATGCTGGATTTGTAAGTGGTAGAGGAAACCATCTTCTGTTAGGTTCAGAAGCACAGAAATAGAATAGCATTATACAGAAGGAGCAAGTAAGATTTGTTTTCTCTTTAAATCTGAGGGTTAAGGTGCCTCCTTAGTAAGGAGGTAGTGCCTCAGTCTCATAAATATAAGGTTTAAAAGGATGGCTGAGAAAGAGAACTAAAAGAAGGTGAAAACCAGGAAGCACTTATGTATACATCTGTTAAACATATATACTGTATTTCTTTAAAAAGGCTTTCTAGAGTCATATGGAAATCTAGATAAAAATGATCTAGATAAAACAGTTACATAGTTTAGAATTAACATTATTAAATGGGAAAACTTTGTTTTCACTTTTGTGGAGAAAATCTTTTTTTTTTTTTTCTGGTCAGTTGTGGGGCTTAAACTCTGGGCCTGGGTGCTATTCCTCAGCTCTTCAGCTCAAGGTGAGTGCTCTACCACTTGAGCCCCCACACCACTTCTGGTTTTCTAGTGGTGTTTTTGGAGATAAGAGTGTCAGGGACCTTTCTGCCTGGGCTGGCTTTGAACCGTGATCCTCAGATCTCAGCCTCCTGAGTAGCTAGGATTATAGGCGTGAGCCACCGGTGCCCAGCTATGAGAAAGTCTTTTTTTAAGAAAGTATTTTTGAAGAATCCAATGTATTCTCTATCTTACTTAAATATATACTCTCCTTTCTCTAGTTTTCATGGATCCCTAAAAAAATCCTGAAATACTGCAGAAAGACCAAGAAAGTTGGTGGATAATGAGATCTTTTCCCACTTCCTGTCCATTCACAGAGCAGCTTAGCTTTTTACCAGTTTGCTTGGTAGAAGATACTTCCCAGGAAGTGTAGATATCTAATAAAGAGTTCCACCAGTAAAGCAAAGTTTGGAGCTAGGCATCGTAACACATGCCTCTAATCATAGCTACTTGGAAATAGAAGCAGAAGGATTGCAAGCTTAGTGCTAGCCCAGACAGAGTTAATGCAAGATCCCATCTCAAAATTAAACAAGGGCAGGGATATAGTTCAAGTGGTAGAGATCTTGTCTATCAAGGCCTTCAGTTCAAGCCCCAGGACTGTTTAAAAGAAAAAAGTTTGTATCTAGTAAAATATTCTTGCAAATTTCTGTGTAAAAGTATTAGTTTATTCTGGGCATTCTATTTCTCATGACAGACAATTTTGTGAGTAGAGGCATGGATAGAAATGTAGCATATGAATGGAAATAGTATGTGGTATAAAATATTTGAAGGGATATGTGTATAAAGTATTAATTAGTATCTGTTTACAAATGGGCCACTTTTAACCATTTGTAATTTGGAGAAGTTTAATTTTTGGTTTACTCTGTGCACTTAGTTGTTTACAAATAATTTCATAGTTTCATTACAGAGATTGCTCCTAAGTTCTCTCTAGATTTTAACCTGATTTTTGGCCTTAATTCACAGGCCTCTTTTATTTAAATTTTATATTGTCAAGGTGATGTACAGAGGGGTTACAGTTACATAAGTAAGGTAATGAGTACATTTCTTGTCACCCTTGTTACCGCTTCCCTCATTTTTCTTCTACTTCCCCTCCCCCACCTCACCCCCAAGTTGTACAGATCATTTCCAACATATTGTCTTGTATGTGTTGCTGTTGCATTTGTTCCCCCTCTTGTCCTTTCACGATTCTGCTGTCTCCCTTATCTTCCCTAATTCAAATAAACATATATACAATAACAGGGTACTGAAACCAAATACAGTGACAATGGGATATACCACAGGGAGAAGAACATACAAAAAAATCACATAGTACATTAAAACAACAACAACAACAAAGAAAAACCTCTTGTGTCCATGTTGTGGAGATCATTTCACTTAGTGTCATCTTATATGGTCATGTTACATAGCTTTTGAGCTATTCTGCTCATCTGCTAAGATTTTCCTATATAAATACTAATTGTTGCAAATAAGGGAAACTAAGGGACCTATGTTTCTTTGGATCTGGCTTACTTCACTTAATAAGATTTTTTTCTAAATCTTTCCATTTCCTTACAAATGGGTGGTATCATTCTTTCTGGGAAACACAGAAATCATACACACACACACACACACACACACACATCACATCACATCACATTTTCTTGATCCATTCATCTACTGAGGTCCAAATAATGTGTTGGTAACTTTAGTGTGGTTGTGTTTGTAATCATATGAGGTTATTTATATGACCACTACAGGTTTCATTACTTCCTGTGTTTTTTTAAATTACTTTCTAATTCTAAAGGTCCAGCACAATGGCTCACACCACTAATTCTAACAGTTCCAGGGACACAGATTGTGAGGATTGTGGTATAAGGTGTGACCACACAAAAAGTTCACAAGACTCTATCTCAGCCAATAAAAATCTAGGCACTGTCATACCTACTTATCATCCTAATTATATAAGCATAAATAGGAGGTTCATAGTCCAGACAAATCTGGGTATAAATGTGAAATCCACTAGAAAAATAATGAAAGCCAAATAGGCTTGAGGTGCATCTAATGTGGTAGAAAACCTGGATGGCAAGCAATATGGATCAAATAACATGATATCAGTTAAGAGAGCATCGTAGAGCAAACACCTGTTGTATGAGGGGCATCAGATGATTTCTTGGTGGAGAGATACTTAAGAATAAAAAGCCTTACCCCTGCTCTTAGAAAGTGTGCATGCATTCAGCAGAAAGAGAACTAATGCCTGTGTAGGAATAAAATAGGTAAATTATCTTTAGATATTATGAGTGACAAAGGTAGAAATGAATTTAGAAGTCTTTCATATGGCTGGAGAATTTGAAAGAAGAGACTTTCTTTATTTGGGAGCATTGTAAATGCATTTCTGGGTTGTGGAGAAGAGAGACAAGCAAGAGTAAATTTATTCCTTTGTGTGATTGCAGTTGGTTGGTACAGGAGTCAGCAGGGAGAAGTTATGGAAATGAGAGTGCTAAGATTGATGTTGTTGCTAAGTAACCAAGAAGCACAAAATGAGGAACTGATTTTTCTTAAGGAAATTGTTGTAACTTAGTAAATCTTTTGGACTAAGGTCTGAGAACAGAAGTTAGGAAACAGAACACTTGCAAAATTTCACGTCAGGATGCTGAAATGGCATCCAGAGGTCAAAAAGCAAACATCTTCTATGGACTACTGATGAAGTTTGCCTACACAAAGATTTAATGATGGTATACAAGTAACTCCTTTTCTTGACTTTTGGAAGTACAAATGACAACACAGGTAGCACCAAATACCATAATATAGAAAAGTACAGAAAGAAAGGAAAAGCTCTGTACCCTACTCTGCATTTTTCCTAAAAATTTCTACTCACTTTTTTATGTATCCTTCTGTAAAAGTTTTCTGATACAAAGACCACATAGAATTGTACACAAAGGGAATCATAAAATGTGCATAGTACTGACCCTATATCTTGAGCTGTTTTTATACAAAATGTATTTAAACTTCATGAATCAAAATATCTCAATAATCTATGTGACCCGTTATTGTTGCCAGACATGTATGTAGGTTTTCTTTCCCATTTTGAAATAATCTGTCTCATTTATCCTTCAAAAAATCATCGCCTATTCTATTCTTTGCTTACTCTGCTCTGGTACAGAAACCTCCAGTATATTCTCCAAGTAGAAGTCCTGCTTTTACACAAGCATTCCTCTCTCTGGAGTGTTCTTTTTGTAGGTAGCAACTTTCTCCCCATTTCAACTTCTCAGTGAGACAGTGCTTAATATGATAACTTACCCCACTCCTAATCTTGATCTCTCATAAATTTTCTCTGTTGATCATACCACCTTCTAAACTATTATACTCTATTTGATGATTTACTTCACTAAAATGTGAGGTTCAAGTGACTAGTAATTTGTGTGTGTGATTAATTACTACTAGCTTTCTAAGTAAAGAATTTCCAGATATTTAAAAGTCATAGCATCTCATAGCTACAAATTTTAAATATTTTTTCACTCAAATGAATAAATTAGATCCCTTATTCTAGAAATGAGTAAAAGAAATATGGTCATTTACTTAAATAATTACCTTTTCAAATAGTTTCTAGGTAATAAATACATTAAGTGATGTCAGAAAGTCATTTGATATGATAGTAAAGATTCTATTTGTAAATAAAATTGATATGTTTAATAGTCTGGTTGCTCAACAACCAAAATAGGAAGAAATGGCAATGAGTGTAGCTCAAATTTAATGATGTAGAAAAAGACAGGTTTTGAATTTTTAATTTTAATTATTGTTATGTAATTATAAGATGGAGTCAACATTTGACACATCAATTCTTCAATAAAATGTATCTTGATCAATGTTACCCTTTATATCATTCTTCCCCCATCCCTCAAACCCTACTCTTTCTCTCAATTTTCTCATTTTTTAGGATATGCATTAAATTTTGACTGCATTCTTCTTCCCAAATAGTTTTAAACATTATGATTGCAGTAATTTCTACTGGTTTTACTTCATTTAAGTTGCAAAATTTACCACAACTTTCCTCAGCTATTTCAGAATGACGCAGCAGAATGTATCAATAAAACCCCAGTTCTTTTTACAAATGTTGTCAGAGCTTTTTCATTTCTTCCCACCATGGAAACACCTGTGTATTAAGATAGAAAGTTTAGATGAAATTATCTCCTTTAAAAATTAAATCATATTTCAGCTGTGCATGTTCCTTAAGCACAGCAGACATTAATCAGTAAGACTTTTTTATTTTTAAAATTGTTGATAAACTTAGCATACTATGTCAGAACAAGAATATATCATACATAGAAACAATCTTATAGCTGGAAAATAAAAAGTACATCTAAATTTGATCTGTTACCAACCATTTAGGCATGGGCATGGAGTTCTTGAATAGGGTAGGGACATAAAATAATCACAGAAATGTGGTAATACCTGAAGAATGTAGTAATAACTTAAAGAATTCCATGATCAAGATGCAGAGGTTGCATTGTGTTCTCTTATCCCTTATTACCCATGATGAAACAGTGGCAAAAAGGTGCAAAGCGTAAAAACTAGCCATCTGTCCACTAGAACATTTATATTCAGCCTCTGAGAGGTCCATTTGGCATCTGTTAATTAGTGAATAATTTGTTTTTAGCGAATATTTGTCATAATTTAGTATCTAGAATTTCACATAAAATGCTTCTTTGGGTAATTATTTTAAATATGAAATAATGAACTTGTATTGGTAAGTTATTTATTTTAGTATATGTTCTATGCTTTCACTTTTGAAATTTACTTATCCATTTGTAAATTCTAGAGTAAATTCTTTCGCTAGTGAGTGGGATTAAGCCACCAAGTTTGTCTTAATGTGCTTAGCAGTCACAAGAAGCAAATACACTGAATACTAAATATCGTTAGACACTAAGTAGAGTCTATAAAGCAAAATCAGTTATTTACTATATAGGAACATTAAAGACATTACAACTAGTCTGTTAATTCCTTGGTTTTTCTCAAAGCTAAACTCTATTGAACACTATAAAGTCATAATTTTTCCCTGAGTTTTTTCTGGAATCTTTATAATATTCATTTATATGTAATTATTGACATCATAGAAACCTCATATGTACTTGTTTAAAAATTATATAGCACCTAGGTAATATGGTAAGAACTGAAGTCACTAATCTGAAAAAGAAATTACTCCCTCACTGAGTGTGGCTGACTGAATAATAACTCAGATGTCCATGTCCCAATCCTTTGAACAGGCAATTGTTACCCTAGCAGACAAAGACTTTGAAGATAAGATCAAACTACAGATGTTGAGATTAACATAGATTTGCCCTGGAGTGTCCACATAGGCTCAAATGCAATTCTATATTCCTTAAGAAAGAAAAGCACAACTAGACCTGGCACACGTGGAGGACAGAAAGGCAATATAATAATGGAAGCAGAGATTGTGGTGTTGTGGCTCCAAACCAGGAATGCCACAACCGCAGAAGCTTGAGGAGACAAGGACCAGATTGTGATACTTTCATTCTGTCCCAGTGATTTATTTTGGGACTTTGGACAACAGAACTGTTGGAATAAATGTGTGTTCTCTGAAACCACTAAATTTGTGTTAATATGCTACAACAGGCATAGAAAACGAATATATCAGTGAAATATATTTAGTGAAAGAAACAACATAAAAGCAAGTAGTTAGAGTGAATGAGAACCGACTGCAATGTGGGAGAAGAAAAGGGAATACAGAGGCAGAACATTAGCAGTAGAAGATTTAGGTATTAAAAAAAAAAAAGTAGGAAGTAGGCACTGGTGGTTCACACCTGTAATCCTAGCTACTCAGGAGGCTGAGATCTGAGGATCATGGTTCAAAGCGAGCCGGGACAGAAAAGTCCACGAGACTCTTATCTCTAATAAACCACTAGAAAACCAGAAGTGGCGCTGGGCTCAAGTGGTTAAGCACTCAACTTGAGCTGAAGAGTGCAGGGACAGCGCCCAAGCCCAGAGTTCAAGCCCCACGACCAACCAAAAAAAAAAAAAAAGGTAATAGCAAAGTAGATAAAAGTTATTTCCACATATGATGTCATTTTGTAAAGTACTTGCAGGGATGTTTGAACAAAATTTCAGAGTTTTGAGCTCCTAGTTTTTCAGACTAGATAGAATTTGGGCGAGTTTTGAAATTCATTTTTTAATAATGATTTCTGCAATTGAGGGAATAGCAAGATATGTTATAGAAATGAAGACTTACTATGATATAGATCAGGTATCCATCATTTGGCTGTAGAGAAAAGAGAAGAAGATAAATAAATTATATAAGGAACAAGCCATGAGTAGAAAAGTAAGAAGGCAACTATGTATTTTAGTTCTATACCTGGAGCTAACAAAATGAATTACTAATCATTAGATACTGGGAACTTCATTCCCACATTACAGCATTAGACATTATCTAACCTTTCAGTTTTCTAGGGAAAGAAACCAAATTCCTCCGTAGGGCTTCCTAAAGTACTAGAATTAGAAGTGATACTTTGAACATATGTACCAGGTGCGCTGTGGAAACCCAACACTTGCTCACTTCCCCAATATCCCCTCTTACATGAGAGCCATGGAGCTAACTGCCCCTTTCCAGTCACTCTTTCTGGCTTCTGGCCCAAACACTTGGTAAACTGAACCATGTCTACATCCCAATTAGATGCAGGTTTGCAAACTCAGCCCATCAGGGAGGTCTCACTTCATGTTTTATTTTGGCAAAGATTTTCGAGGGATAATTGGCCTGTGTTGCAGTCTATGTAACATTGCTATTAATGCTTATGCACACAGCATTGCGAAAGAGATTATAATTCATCTAGACATATGGCAGTTTTCTGTTTGGTTTTTTTCCATAATCTAAGAGAATTCTATTGATAAAACTTTTTAAATGTTTTATTCATGTGTACAACAATTTGGCTTAAATAATCAGTGGTACATAGTCTAGGGAATCCTTTTTCTCATTTTCCTAGAAGCATAGGTTTATTTTGTTTTTCTTGGCATTTATCACTTTATGAAACTATCAAAATAGTAGTGTTTCAGTAAAGTCCCCTATGGTTACAATACATATGCTAATATTCACCTTGAAAAGATAGATTTAAATATCTTACAATTTCTATTTTTAATTTTACTGCAAAACAAAATTTCTATGACTATTTTAAATATATTTAACTTTTAGTTTCATGACTAGATATACTGGTGTTTTATATGTATTGGAAATACCAGTTATTCAGATGCTCATTTCTATTCATTTACATGTATTTTTCATAAGTTATGCTATTGTCTCCTTTTTTAACTGTCTGTCTGCCTTTCTCTCTCCTTCTTCTTTGCATATGTGTGGGAAAGTCTTATACTATTGTGCTATCTCTGTCTCTTTTATTTTAATCCCAGTCTGTCTAACCCCAGAACCTTGAGCTGTTCCAAAATTATTTCATCAGCATAGGATCTAAAAAACAAACCACTTCCATTCTTACCATTTGAGTATACTAGAGATACTAGAATGAAAAATAGATGCCTATTTAATCAATGACAGAATGAATCTTATAAAAGTATCAATTATATTTGGGAAACTATATTTATTTAGAATTTCAATAGGACTCATTCATACTGAATTGGCCAACAGCATTTCAAAGTAATCTTTCTTGGACCATTTTACATTGAATGCTGGTGACAGGAGAATCACTGTGGATCTCTACACTTAGTAGCATCATTTTTCCAATTGTTCATTTTGAATTACAGTATAGTTAACTTCTTGAAGTTTACTTTGACGAGTATAATATTGTCATTGCAAAATTTGACTTTTAAGTTCCATATGGCACATTTTTTTTGTTTTGTTGCAAATCAATTTATACCAGAAAGCAGCTTTTGATTTATTAATCTATTTCTGAAAGAATATACAAAGAAACAGAAAAATCTAAAAATACATAGTGTCTCTTGAAAGCTTGACACTAGCAAGCCCTCCTTTGCTTGTTGCTTTCTTCCATTTGGGGAGAGTTGAGAAGGAACTCATACTGTTGTTCCCTGGGTAGATATTTCAAGATATGAAACACAATTTTGTTTAAACATAAGATTTTTAAATAATGTCATAAATCCTTATGTTAATTAAAAATAAATTCTCATTGGAAATATTAAATTGTTGAGAAATGCTCTTGTGAAATAAGATTACTACTTTTAATTTTGTTTGTTTTACTTTGTTGAGGCATAATTAAATTATGTAAGTCAAAATGTGAAGTCAAATTCAGAATTTTTAAGTGTGCAGTTTATGAGTTGTGGCGACTTCATATGATCTCTTTGGGAAAACTTCCATTCTCCCAGAAATTTTCCATACATATCTTTGTAGTCAATGTTTTCTCCCTATCCCCAACCCTGTCAACCACTGACCTGGATTTGAAGGGGAGGTGTTCGTTTTGTTTTTCTAATTTAATTTTATTGTGAAGGTGATGTAAGAGGAGTTACAGTTATATACATGAGGTAGTGAGTACATTTCTTGTCAAACTTGTTACCTCCTCCCTCAATTTTCTCCCACTTTCCCCACTCCAAATCCCGTTCCCCAAGTTGTACAGTTTATTTAGTAAGCCAGACCCAAAGAAACATAGCTCCCATGTTTTTCCTCATTTGTAATAATTAGATTTGTCTAGGGTAGTCCAAGCAGATGGGCAGAAATAGCTCAATATCTATGTACATATGACCATATAAGATGATGCTAAGTGAAATGAACTCCAAAAAAAATGGAAATGAGGTATTTTTCTTTGTTGTTGGTGTTTTTAATGTACTATGTGATTTCTTTTTTTCTTTTGTGTCTTTTTTCCTATGGTTTATCTCCTGTTGTCACTGTATTTGATTTTGGTGCTCTGGGTATTGTATGTACATTTGTCTGAATTAGGGAAGGGAAGGAGAACAACAAAATGGTGAGACAAAAGACAAAAGGCAAACAAAGACCTAGTTTTTGTAATTCTAAATTATAGATTATACATTTATAAATTATGAATTATAAATAATTATAAATTATAAAATGCTGTAGAAAATTGCATATCATGTCACCTTTTGAGTCCAGTTTTTTATGTAGTTTAATGCATTTGAGACAATTCCATGTAGAAGTGTAGCAGTGTTTCATTTCTTTTTATTTGTACTACTACATATGGAAACATACAACTTTATCCATTAGCTTATAAATTATTTATACTACAAACAATAATTACCACTATTGTTATTTACCATTACTTCCTTTATAAAATATAGCTATTATTTTAAAATTCTTGTATATGCTTGCTACATTTTTTTAAAGATTCAATGGCATAACATATAGCATAATCTTTTTTTTTTTGTCATCGTGGGGCTTGAACTCTGGGGATGGGTACTATCCCTCAGCTCTTCAGCTCAAGTCAAGTGCTCTACTGCTTGAGCCACAACGCCACTTATGATTTTGTTATTTGGAAAACCATTTACATATATTAAAAATCTCACAATTAATAGAATAGAAAGAGAAGGTTTCATATATATTACTTTAAAAAACTTACAAAAAAATGCCAAGAGCTGGTGGCTCACACCTGTAATCGTAGCTACTCAGGAGGCTGAGATCTGAGGACTGAGCTTCAAAGCCAGCCTGGGGCAGGAAAGTCAGTGAGACTCTTATCTCCAATAAATCATTCAGAAAACTGGAAGTGGTGCTGTGGCTTAAGTGGTACAGTGTTAGCCTTGAGCTGAACAGCTGAGTGCCCAGGCCCTGAGTTCAAGCCCCATGATCACCACCACCAACAACAACAAATGTCTGGTTGCTGATGGCTCATCTCTATAATTCTAGATACTCAGGAGGCTGAGATCTGATGATCACAATTCAAAGACAGCCCAGACAAGATAGTTTTTGACATTCTTATCTCCAGTTCACCACCAAAACACCAGAGGTAAAGTTGTTGCTCGAGAAATAAAAGTATCAGCCTTGAGGGAAAAAAAAAAAGAAAAAAAATTAAGGAATAGTACTCAGGCCCTGAGTACAAGCCCCAGTACCAACACACATAAGAGAAAAAGTTACATAAAATAATTATAATATGATTGTAGCAGGAGTCCTTAAGTAATAGTATCATACAATATTATGAGACATTGAAAACAATGGGACAGGTAAGTTATAGCTGCTTAGTGTTGAGTGAAAAAAATAAGTTATAGGAAATTATAGGTAATTACACATTAGTACTCTTCTTATAAAATAACAGCAGCATTTCTACAATACATTATTTAGGAATATTTAATGACATAATAAAACTTTTAAGTCAAGGGGATGATTAACACATAATATATGGTAAGTTCCTACTTCTGTGGAGAGAGAGGTATAACTACACTGGTAAATTAGGGCAGGGTAAGCAGTTCAATTTTAAGAATGTCATATACTTTCTAGCTTACATGTGTGTTGCATATTATACTGAAAAAATATTAGATAAAATATTATTAAATATGTGAAGTCATATGTGATTTACAACAGATTTTGATTTTACATATTGAAAACCAAAATCTTTTTAATATTGTTAAAGATGATTTTTGTTTGTTTCACTATACCATAGTTGGAACACAGAGCTTTGTGCTTGCTAGGCAGATACTTGACCACTTGAGTTATGCCATCATCCCTTTTTACTTTTTTATTTTTCCCAATAATGTTTCACGTTTTACTAGGTCCATGATCCTCTTATTTATATTTCCTATATAGCTGTGATGTCAAGTATATCATACCACACCAGCTTTTAATTGGTGGAGATGAGGTGCGGTCTTACAAACTTTTTGCCCAGGCTGGTCTCAAATGTCAGTCTTTCCAATCTAGCCTTCCTAGTAGCTAGGTCTAAAAGTGTGAGCAACTATACCTAACTGCAGGAAAATATGTTAAGTCTGGAAAGGAAAGGCAGAGATGGAAAAAGATATACCCATAATGTAGCCAAACAGTAAATGAAAAAAAAATCCAGAGTTATGGCATTAAAATATAGGTTCGTAGTGTGTTCCAAAGGCCTGTTATTTGAGTCACTTAAAGCTGTCTCTATGTTCCTAACCATCAAAGTACAATAGGAATAGTTGTACACCATGTTCTGGACATGTTTGGCTCTGTCTTCCTTCCCTCCCTGTGAAGTTTCCTAACTAAAGTCTTCCATAGAAGTAGATTTTGGAATGCTGATCTTTGTTTAAAATAATGTGTTTGCAGCCAAAATGTGAACTCTAAAAATTCTTTGCTCTTATTGAGTATCATTTCTATTTTTCACAATATACTCTAACACTTGGGGGAAAAACAAGCAAATAGATTCTGTAACTATGTAGACATCTTTATGAAATACAGAATAGTGATCCTTGGAGCTATAAACATCAACATTATAAAACATAGACACTCTCTGACTGTCTTTACATGCACTTTGTTTATTTGCATTGAATCCTTATAAATTATTTCATCATTTTGACTAAATATAAAATAAAACATTTATAAGATGATACTGAATTCATATTCTGATATAAGTGAAGTTTTACTCTGATGGCTATTAATTAGATCAGTAAGAATTATGTAGCCATTAAATGTTTTATTTTCTGTTCAAATAAATTCCTTTGGGGGAAAGATAAATTCTAGTGGTACAACTTTATGTAAGAAGTGGCAACACATATCTATTTCAAAGGCCTTTTTGTTGTTGTTGTTGTTGTTGTTGTTGTTCAGTCATGGGGATTAAACTCTGGGCCTAGGTGCTATCCCTCAACTCTTTAGCTCAAGGTTAGTGCCCTACCACTTGAGCCACAACGCCACTTTTATTTTTTTCTGCTTGCGTGATGCTGAGGAATTGAACACAGGGCCTCGTGCATGCAGTGCAAGCACTCTTACCACTGAGCCAACTTCCCAGCCCCTCAAAGGCTTTTGAATAAGAACATAGACTCATCTTTTACCTTGTCACAAAGATAATAGAGCAAAAATTACAAGACTTTATATTTCAACATATTGAAGTAGCTATTTTTGTATTTCTACTACTTCCGGGTGGATATTTCCATATGGCTTCCTTATAAATTGACCTGTTACTAATAAATGAGGACTGATGTATAATTATGTTTTCAGTGATTCATCTGTGAACCACCCTGGATTATTTTACATGGAAGCATCTGGTTCCCATGTGTATAGTGGTTTTTCTGAGCTGATTGACATCTGTATTCTTCTAATAAAGTCCTAGTTGTACAGATGGGAGCTGTTGACTTTTTATACAGAAAGATTATTTAAAGCTCCATTTGAAAAATCCTTACATCAACCTTTCCATTCTTCCTGAATATGAACATTCTAGTCTTACACACACATATACTCACATACACACCTACTTTACACTGTGACTACAAGATAATATAAATATTTCATGCAATCTATTTTAATCATTGCACAGTTGTATGCAGGCACCTTTATCTTTTTCTATATTTATTTATACCATGACATCTGTTTTAGATTGTAAGCTCAAAGAAGGCAGCGACCATGTCAATTTCATACTATTCAGACAGAATCCAGTAAATCATAATTCTCTTTTAAGGATGTGCCACATATTTATCAATCAAGATTGTGATGTTAGTGATATTAGAAAATCCTAAGAAAAATAGCATTTATAATTTGACTGTAAACATCTTCTGTACTTTAAGAGGTTTTGTCATGTATGACCTGCCTTCAATTTCACACATGATATTTATCCAGGTAACAAGTGAAATTCACATTTTTTGAGCAGAGTCCATTTATGTTAAAATAATTCTCAAGTGATTTGTGAGCTGGGATTTTTAAAGAGACCAACTTCAAGGCATACTTCATGAAAGAAATTACATTTGAGTTGAGACATACAAGATAGATAGAATTCCTTCCTATATAATAAATGCCATGCATCATAATACATAATAATGAAAAGAAAGACATTTGAGTATTCCATATATTATAATAAATTTCATGCATCATCATAATAATGAAAGGAAAGACATTTGGGAAATAGGGAAAGAAGATAAACAATGCAAGGACATGAAGGAAGAAGGAAGACCTGAGTTCAAATAATTCTTTGACCATTTATTAGTTGAGAGGTCTGGATAAATCACTACTCTGTTTTAGTCTCATCTGGAAAAACAGCCATTGAATGATTGCATAGATAAGGAACTTAACACAGTACTTGCATATAAGAACATTTAGTAAATGTTAACTGTTAAAGGTATATCAACCATTATTGACATTCAATACTATTGAATATTGAACAACAACAACAACACACACACACAGACTCACACACACCACACACACACACACAAAACAGAACAGAACAGCAGAGAAAATAGAAAGGAGGGGAAGGGAGGAGGGAGAGAAAGAGGAAACAAATAAAGAGGGATGCCCCAGGCTATATGCAAAGATCTGAAGCTCAAAATTTCTCAGAGATATTTACAAAGAGAGAAGTTAAACAATATTTTTATTCCTAAATTACTCTTCTGTTACAGGTGTAGGGGACTAGCATCAAATTATAATCATGCATAATTCAATAAATACTATGACAGCCAGGCATGAGGACATACACCTGTAATCTTGTCTACTTGGAGGCAGAGGCGGGGGGATCTTGAGCACAGACTATTAGTCTTAGCAGTAGGTAGACCCTATGAAAAACAGTTTAGAAAAGAAAAAAGGTCTGGAAGCATGACCATGACTTGCAGGGCACAGGACTTGTCCTGTAGGCAAAGGCAATTTGTTAATCCCCAGAGCCACACACAAACAAGAATAAAAAATCAGTGTAAGTTTTTGATACATATGCTCCCTTTCTTTTTCAGGCCATTTACTTATCTTCTGTTTATACTGGCCAGAAGTTCTGTCAGGTCTTACTGTTTCTGAATTACCCATGTATGCCTTATTTCCAAATCAATAATAAGACAGTTATTTAATATGTAAGAAGGAATGTGTGTCCCAGACACTTGCACAAGTAGATGTAAAACATTATGCATAACTGGTAAGAGGACCTCATTTAAATGGTACAGGTGCACCCATTGCAACAATGAGATGTACAAATTGTTATGTCAAAAAACGAACTTTACAACTTCGGTGGGGGGGGGAGGATTGGGTAGGGGGGATGGGGGGAATGGGAAGGGATAGGAAGGGGAAACAAAGGAGGAGGCAACAATGCTTGTTAAGAAATGTACTCATTATCTTGCCCATGTAATTGTAACCCCTCTGTACGGTATTTTCACAGTAAAAAAAAATTAATGAAAGTTGGACTATGCATATGATAACTGTAAGGTGTATATATGATATATAATATCAGAACAGTTTATGACTGTCAAGCAAGAGACAGAATAGGCAGAAGGCATGAGGATGGGGGTATAGAGGTTTTCAAAGAAAAGCCTAAGAACTTTTTTAAAATATATTTTTATTATAAAGATACTGTACAGAGGTCTGGGAAGGTGGCTCAGTGTAGAGCACTTGACTTGCATGCATGAGGCCCTGGATTCGATTCCTCAGCACCACATAAGCAAAAAGAAAAAAGCCGGAAGTGGTGCTGTGGCTCAAGTGGTAGAGTGCTAGCCTTGAGCTGAAGAGCTG
>NW_012267244.1:7081008-7191089 GCF_000151885.1 Dipodomys ordii | reverse complement strand
GAAGTGGTGCTGTGGCTCAAGTGGTAGAGCGCTCGCCTTGAGCTGAAGAGCTGAGGGACAGCGTCCAGGCCCAGAGTTCAAGCCCCACGACCAAAAAAAAAAAAAAAAAGATACTGTACAGAGGGGTTACAGTTACATGAGTAAGGTAATGAGCACATTTCCTATTGAGCATTTTCCCCCTACCATCCCTTCCTTTGTCACCTCCTCAACTCCTCCCTCCCCACCAAGAACTTTTAGTCACTTTTTTGTTAAAGTAATTCAGTGTTTTACTACAGGCTTTCTCTATCCCACCAATACTTATCTTTATTTCCAGGTTTTATGGACAGTTCCAATGGTACTTGTTTACATCAACTTCATTATATCTATGTGTACTTAAATCTTCCCATGTAAAATCACAAACTGGAACATGCATTGAAAATTAAATGGATTCCCTACTAGTAAAATAACCAAGTGTACTGCTGTCTTATAAACTGTATTTGTAACATTCTTTGGAATAAAAATTTTCAAACACTAAGTATTACAATGAACCTCTTGTAATTAGAATTAAATAGACATAGTGCCTTAACAGTGTTAGCAAGAGAAATAGATGGAAGGATATTTATTGAAGTGTGATATAAAAAGATACTTATAGTTTACAATTCTTTACTTTGAAAAAAGAATCAATTATATTTTAAGTAATAGAATATTATCTGGTCATTAAAGATGACTATTGACAAAGGAACACATTCTTTAATAAAGTGTTAGGGGAAAATGGTACAAAGAATTTTTTTTGTGTGTAAAAATACCGTACAGAGGGGTTACAATTACATGGGCAAGATAATGAGTACATTTCTTATCAAACATTGTTGCCTCCTCCTTTGTTTTGCCTTCCCATCCATTCCCATCTCCCCTTTCTCCCCCCACCCCCCACCCCAGCCAAAGTTGTAAAGTTCGTTTTTCCACATAAGGACTTGTACATCTCATTGTTGCAATGGGTTTTTTTTCCTTTTTTTTTTTTTTGTATTGATTCTTGGGCTTACATTTAGGCCTAGGTGCTGTGTCTGAGCTTTTCTGCTCAAGACTAGTGCTCTACCACTTGAGCCACAGCTCTACTTCAAGCTTTTTGGAATTGATTGAAGTAGAGTCTCATGGACTTTCCTATCTGGCTATGATCCTCAGATTTCATTTACCTGAGTAGATCAGATTATTAGGTGTGAGCCACTCTCATATGGTCAGTAGAATTACTTTTTAAAGACTATATTAACCTGGAAATGTAACTGAGGTGATGGATATAATAATTGCATGGACTGTAGAAAACACTGCACTCCGCACACTTTGAATAACAAAATAAAAGAGCAATGTATTGGCTAAAATAATAAAGTACAGAAAATGGATACATATTTTTAAACATCAGTAAGACACAAAATTAGATTATTTTATTCTATTTTACTGAATTTTTTTGAATTCTTTTTAGCATAAATATACTAATTTAGTACTGAAATAAAATTTGCTACTACTGGTACCCACTGAGATTTAGAATTAATTTAGAATTTCTGTATTTGAAGTTCTGACCTTTTTTAAGAAGTGAGAAAAGGTTATTATTTGTTTATACCAAATGTTAAATACCTATTTTGCCCTAAAATAAATATAAAATAAATTATGACTCAACACACAAAATAATTAAGAGATTTGTAGAAGGTTTAGCTTTATAATTAGGCCTCTATATGAAACAGTATGTTCCTACAATTAGATTTGTTACCTTAAAATGGATTTTCATTCCTACCAATCAGTACTTTGTATGCTTATCACCATTGGATGTTTTATTTGATTATTCAAATATTTTTTTTGGTCAACCAGACTGTGAGAGTTTTAAATATGAGGTGATTTTTTTTGTTTGGTTTTTTTTAATCTTTGTATGTTAAATCTTAGCACAGTGCTGAGACTGGAGTAAAGAATTATGATTCAGGGCTGGGAAGGTGGCTCAGTGGTAGAGTGCTTGCCTTTGCATGAATGAGGCCCTGGGTTCGATTCTTCTGTACCACATAAGTGGAAAAAGCTGGAAGTGGCACTGTGGCTCAAGTGGTAGAGCACTAGCCTTGAGCTGAAGAGCTGAGGGACAATGGCCAGGCCCAGAGTTCAGCACCACGACCAACAACAACAACAAAATATAAATATATATATATATATATATATATATATATCTCCACATAGTGTCTAGTGGTACAAATTCATAAACTACAAAATCACTTTGAAAAATAAATGTTAGCTCATAATATAAATACTGGCCAGCAATAATTGTCAGAAATGAAGAAATCTTTTTATGTGATAATATACCTAAAATGTCCATATTGCTGCCTTTTTTGGGGGGGGTTGGGGTTTGGTCGTAGGGCCTGAACTCTGGGCCTGGGCGCTGTCCCTCAGCTCTTCAGCTCAAAGCTAGCGCTCTACCACTTGAGCCACAGCGCCACTTCCAGCTTTTTTCTTTTTGCTTATGTGGTGCTGAGGAATCGAACCCAGGGTCTCAGGCATGCAAGGCAAGTGCTCTACCACTGGGCCATCTTCCCAGCCCCCATATTGCTGCCTTTTTATCTAGACTAGATTTTCTGTAAAAGTCACATATAAAAGTGATAGCTTTTTACACTTAACTCTTAGGGGGGAAAAGTACATATCTTGATAAAATTCAATTTATTGGGAAGTTTCTGTTCTTAGTTTAAAGGAATTGTGCCAATTTCTGAAACAAGCAATGATTCTAAATTATAGTCTCTGTTCTCAAGTTGCTTACCAAGACATGCAGAATTAAAACCTATGTTTGACACTCCTCCCATTGGGGTGTGTTTCTGTATTCCTTTTCCTATGATTTAGAGGCTGCATCAGAAATAATCTTATGATTGGCACCTTTTTATTTTAGAAGTCTAGCTACTGGAGGCTGACATGTTTCAAGGAAGCCACACCATGTAGTCTCTCCAGAAGGCAGATCTACCTTTTGAGACCTTCCAACCTAAGCACCAGATAAAAGTGAATAGATGTTTAGATGTCCAGCCTTTGTGTCACTCACTGTTTTCTAATACTTCTGGCAAAGGCCTTGACACCATGGACCATAAACAAACGATCCCTACCTTGTCTACATTGCTAACTCACAGAAATATGAGCATAAGAAAATGGTATTTGTTGCATGCAAAATTTCAAATGGCTTATTAGTGACACAAATACCTACTTGATTTAGGATTTACTTTGGAAAATTATTTGAAAATGACTTTCTCTCCTAGAAAATTTGTGGAAGATGTATAGTAGTAAAATTTAAATTTGTCTTTGAATGATGAGTTAAGAGCCTACAAAGTAAATAAGATAAAAGAAAAATGTAAAGGAAACTATGTGGGAAATATGGAAGTTAAGATAGATGTATTTCATGCAGAAAAGCAGTTTGGCGGGAAAGAGCATTGTAGACATGAAGTGGAATTGTAGACATGAAGTTACAAATTGTGCAATGACTTTTTGTCACTATGCAAAGAAAATTTTAACTGAATCACTGTAGGAGTGGAATTTAGTAATCAGATCTATCTTGGAGAAAGATAGCTTGTTGGTAGCAGTAGTATGGAAAAGGAACTGAGAGCCAGTCATGTTCCATATCCGTATAAGCCAGAACACTTGGAAGATAGAGGTAGAAGGATCATAGTCCTAGGTTGACTTGGGCAAAAACACAAAGCCACATCTGAAAAACAAACCAAATGCTGAGGACTGAGGGTATGACCAAAGTGGTAGAGCATCCCTAAGGACAAAAATGAAAGGAAAGAAAAATGGCCTCAAAGAGAAAAAAAGAAAGATTAAGAAAATAACAATCTAATAATAATTTTTTTAATAACATTAAAATAAAATCTACTGGGTAACAATAATTATTAGAATTGGTAATTCATTTATTCTGGATATGTTTGTTCAAGGCACAATTGAATGCTGCAGCCAAACCAGTATATTGGTAAATTGAACAACTGCCTTTTACAAACCATTGGTTTTAGTATTTCTGAGTGACGTGTGAAGCTTTCTCCTCTATGAATTTCAAGAATTATATTAAGAACATCATTCTTCCATTTTTATTTTAAGCCATTAATTGAGTATATTTAAAGAAATGAAATTGTGCCAGGCATGGGTGGCTCACGCCTGTAATCCTAGCTATTCAGGAGGCTGAGACCTGAGGATTGCAGTTCAAAGCCAGCCTGGGCAGAAAAGTCCGTGAGACTCTTATCTCCAATTAACCACCAGAAAACCAGAAGTGGCACTGTGGCTCAAGTGGTAGAGTGCTATCCTTGAGCTGAAGAGCTGAAGGACAGTGCCCAGGCCCAAAGTTCAAGCCCCACAACAACCAAACAAAAAGAGAAATGAAATCACATTTTATTGGTTACTACACTAATTAAAACTTATGCATACTTAACTTCCTCAAAACAAATATTAGTTCCATGTAAAGTCTTGAGAAAATGCTAATGTATGTATAGATCCATAATTTAGTGAGAAAATGTATATAATATGCTTAGTTGACATAGTTATATGAATATACCAAAACTGTATTCAAGATCTTTCCGTATGGATTTGAATGACCTTTAAATAATACTTGAGATTATTTCATGTATTTCAAGTATTAAACCAGAAATTTAATAATGATACAAACTTTTATTGAAATAATGATACCATACATGCAAAAGAGTTTTCAAAAACTTTTCAAAAGCTCTGAAATTTGAACAATAGACTTCATGGTTTATACATCATCTACATAGTGAAGCAATGTTCATTATCCAGAGATCAGTTTTAGAAACCTTCTCCCTTCCTGTACATTTTGGTTTTATTTAGAGTTTGGTTATATTTTAAACATCAGCTGAAAATCTTAATATTTTAACTCAAAATCAAAAGCCACAGTATTTTATATTTTTCCATCCGCCTTTCCATCCGCCTTTTCCCAGGCTTCTCTTTCCTGACTCATTTGTTCAAGAAAGACTATCTCCTAGAATTTGAAGAGTGGCCATACATTTACTCACAAACCAAGTTGAATTAGCACACTGCACCAAGAAATAGTTTTTGTGGGTTTTTTTTCATTTTATCCTCCAGTTGTGATATCTATTATGTAAAAAATATCGTATTGGGAATATGACAAAATACTTTATCTTTTTTTTTTAATTCAAGCTTCTGAGTCATCCTAGCCAGACATTTTATAGAAAGGCTGGAGAAATCAGCATTATAGCAGTTTAAAGCCCTTCAGCCTTAGGACCCTATGAGACTGACAGATTACAGCTCATTATGAAAGCTCATAATGTTTTGTGTTTTTTAAAGCCTTGTTTGTAGAACTGTGTAGTTAAAGTAATCTGTGTTATTATCTTACAGACAAGGGCTATGATGGCCATGTATTTAGGGGAGATCAGAAGCTCAATATTGCTCATGCAATAATTGGGCTCCGTTTTTAAAAATCTTAACTACTTGGCTCAATGTCCAGCCCTTGATAGAACCTCAATCAACAGCAAAACAGGAGAGGGTTGGTAAGTGGTGAGGGGTGGTAATAATCACCACCCTGTCTCAGTATTTCTGACTTCATTAATCTCTAGAGAAGGCCCAATATGCATTTTTAAAACTATGGGTCATACTGCAAGGACCTTGCATATGCCCTGCCCCCTTCCAACCAGCTAGCTTTGTTTGGTTCATTTTTGTTGTTTTGTTTGTTTGTTTGTTTTAGCGCTGGGCCTTGTGTATCCAGTACCTAGATACCTTGTTCTTTACTCAGATTTTCTGAAATATATTTGTCTGGGAGTTTAGCTTAACAATTGAATCATAATAATGTTAAAGCTGGAA
Source organism: Dipodomys ordii (assembly GCF_000151885.1). Taxonomy (NCBI): domain Eukaryota; kingdom Metazoa; phylum Chordata; class Mammalia; order Rodentia; family Heteromyidae; genus Dipodomys; species Dipodomys ordii. The sequence goes on along the minus strand of NW_012267244.1, from coordinate 7,185,284 downwards.
TGGGAATAATGCCCTTCCCCCAAAGTCCACATTCTTAATCCCTAGACTCTGAGAATTGGTTAGCTTACATGAAAAGCAAAGTAAGGATGCACATCAATTGACTTTACAAATCACTTGAATTTAAAATAGTATGATTATTCTGGATTATCTAGTTAAGGCCAATATAATCACAAAGGTTTTGTTAAGTGACAGAAGAAGAAAAGGAGTGAAAGGAAGAGATAAAATAGTGCGCACAGTGTGGGAGGGAGGTAAAGTAAGGACACCTGATGTTGCTGGCTTTGAACACTGGAAAGGAGAGGCTTCTAGGAGCTGGAAAACTAGGAAATAGCTCCCCACGAGAGCCTCCGGAGAGGAACACAGCCGTGCCAGTCCTTGATTTTAGCCCCATGAGATGTCTGTCAGCCTTCTGGCCTCCAGAACCGTAGGATGATAATTTTGTGGTAATTTGTTGCAGCCGCCACAGGAAAGTGCAACAGCTGGTTTCTCACTGTGGGGAAGCCATCATTGTTGGCCGCAGGTTTCTTGTCACTAATCTCCATGACTGTTTCTTTCTGCCCATGTGCTTTCTTCGTCCCTTAGTTGGCTAAAAGAAGATTTTTCTACCTGCTTTTTCCTTTGTTTATATCTCTCTTTTTTAGACTACCAAGTTTGGGGATTTGGGCTGGTAGATGTTGTTTTCTCAGGAGGCAAGTAATACAGCCTGTTCCAGAGAACACTGGTTGGTTGAAGATTTTCAGAAAAGAAACACCAAATGCTAAGTTCATTTGGAAAACCTATGTTGAGCACAGTCTTTATTTTCTTAAATCACTTTTTAAAATATAATTTATATGATTTCTCTTTAAATCTGAACATTTTTAAAAAATCCATCAAACGTTATCCTTATTTCTCATCACAAGTAACTCTCTACCATTACCAGTCATTTGTATATTCTCCTAGATCTCTTCTACACATACAAATACGTGTGTATATGCATATATCTATGTGTGTATTATATATTTTTGTGGATGAATGTGTCTGCACACATTCATGTACACACATGTGTGTAATATGCATGTGTACCCACATTCACATATGTGTACAATATATATCCATACTCTAGTTTTCTGCACACTTTTCTGTAACTTGCTTTTACTTTAGCTTTACCTAAAAGTTTATGTAATAAATATATTTATGGAAGAACTTTTGCCAACTTTGGATGTATAATATGTAAATAAAATAATTTGAAGAAGCAGAACAAATATTTTCCAAACACTTTGTACCACAGATCTCATTTTTCAAAGAATATTTCACAAAAGTATTTTTTGAAACATACTGCATATTTAAAACTATGGGTCATACTGTAAGGACCTTGCATACACCCTGCATATGCTACCTTTTTTAGAAAAGGGGGGATATCCTCTGAAATAGAAATACAGGTTAGTGTATCCTCATGTAGCATGAAGGGGAGGATTTGAGGATTTGAGAAAGAGATAGGAGGGGGGAAGGAGAGAGAGAGAGGGAAAGAGAGAGATCTAAGCTAATACTCAGGTTATACCACCAACTTGCATTCCTGTTTATTTCCATACTAATTGATGCCTCGATTTGGACAGGTTAAGTTTATTCAGTGTTATAAGTTCTATCTACATTATTTTTAGTTATTTTTTACTAGTTAATTGTGCCAAATTAAGCTAAGTCCCCCCAACAAGAAAGTTCTATATCAGTAAGAGAGGCTTCATGCAACAGTAGCTCACAGATCACCTGACCTGTCTTAAAATTATGTGGGACAATTTTCTACCAAGGTGACACTTCCCTACTTTTGTAGGCATAGATGAACAATCAAATATGACATGTATACTATTTCAGAACTTAATAATGGGTGACATTGTTCAAAGAGAATTATACTTTACATGACTTATATGACTTATATAACTGTAATCCTTCGGTCACCTTTATAATAACAATAAAAACTTTTAAAAATAACTTAATAATGCATATAAATCAAAAGAGAGGTTACTATAAGTATTTTACACATTGTTTTTCTTAAACGTAACTCTAATGCATTATCAGGACAATGCTATTGATCTGTATAAAGTTTAGCAAGACTGACACAATCTTCTAAGTTATTATGAAATTTCAACATTAGTAATTGGCATCCTTGTGTATTGTGGTTATGGCTATATTTGTTTTATTTTTTCGTCAGTCATGGGGCCTGAACTCGGCCTGCGCGCTATCCCTCAGTTATTCAGCTCAAGGTTAGCACTCTACAATTTGAGCCATAGCGCCACTTCCAGCTTTTTCTGCTTACGTGGTACTGAGGCATCCAACCCAGGGCCTCATGCATGCAAGGCAAGCAATCTACCACTGAGCCACCTTCCCAGCCTGCTATATTTATTTTAAAGATTTGTTTAATAATCAAATCATATAGAACAAGAAAACTTTTCTTGATGGCAGTTTTGGTGCTTGAACTCAGGGCTTAAGTGCTGTCCTTGAGATTTTTAGCTCAAGATTAGTGCTCTACCATCCAAGCCACAGCTCCACTTAGGGCTTTTTGGTGTTTTAATTGAAGACAAGAGTCTCACATAGCTTCCTGCCTGGGCTGGCTTAGAACCTGCAATCCGCACATGTCAGCCTCCTCAGTAGCTAGGATTACAGGTGTGAGCCACTGGTGCCCATCAATATTATTATTTTTAAAATCTATATGTATTATGCAGGAAAAATTTCCCCATTATCTATAAAGAATATGAATTCATTGTATCATTTAATTATATACGCTTCATTACCTTTCCTGTTTCATTCAAAATCTTTAAGAATTTAATTGAAAGTAACTAAAGCCATTTCTTTTATTTGCCACTTTGGTTGCCAGAAAGAGTCAGCTTCTCTTCTTTCACTTTCTCAGGCCAGTGCAATGACGTGTAGTCCCGGTGAATTCCAGACAATGTGCAACACTGGTTTTACGGGATTCTGATGGCTTCGGTCTGTTAATTTATTTAGGAGGTGCTTCTGGATTTTTATAAGGTCAACTCAGAATTTGTGGACTACTTTTCCCATTTGGTTTTGGAAGTAGTAAAGCTTAATTTGAAAATACACTAATAACTTTAGTGATGTCAAATATACTAAGTCTGTTGTTTAAAACTTTTCACATAAAAGATGTTTCTATAATTGAATTTATTTATTAATGGAAACTGTTAAGGTCAATATGGTAGCCATTTAGTTGCTTAATAGGAAGTATCTAAGATATCGGTTTGACTATTTTTCAGGGGTTTTTTGTTGTTGTTGTTGTGGGTAAAGCTGTGGTAAGGTCCTTTTGATGATTTGATTGGGCACATGATAAAAATCAAATCGTGTGTGTGTGTGTGTGTGTGTGTGTGTGTGTGTGTGTGTGCACTTGCCAATCTTGGGTGGTGTGTGTGTGTGTATGCACACACGTACTTGCCAATCTTGGGTGTGTGTGTTTGTGTGTGTGTTTGTGAGTGTGTGTGTGTGTGTGTGTGTGTATGTGCACTTGCCAATCTTGGGGCTTGAGCTCAGGCCGAGGCACTGACCCTGAGCTCTTGTTTCCAAGGCTAGCTCTCTACCACTTGAGCCATAGCTGTGCTTCCAGCTATCTGTGGTTAATTGAAGTTTCCTACCCAGGCTAGTTTGGAAACATGATCCTCAGATCTCAGCCTCCTCAATAGCTAGGCTTATCTATAGGTATGAACCACTGGTATACAGCAGATTTTTTTTTAAGACAATGTGTGTTATCTTGGCTCAGGCCCCAAAGTTCAGGTAAGAATAGGCATATACTCATTTTTTCTAATTTGGGGAGGGGAAGGGAAATATCAATGAGACATATAAGACACTGTGTTGAAAACGAACTTTACAACTTTGCAGGGGTGGGAGAGGGTAGTAGGGGAAAAACAGAGGAGGGGGTAACAATGATCAATAGGAAATATACTCATTACCTTATTCATGTAACTATAACCCCTCTGTACAGTATCTTTACAATAAAAAATTATCAACACAAAACATAGGTGTATACCAATATATCTAGCTTATATTTTGGTTTTATTAATACCAAGTAATAGCTAGGTACTAGTGGCTCATGTCTGTAGCTATAGCTACTCAGAAGGCTGAGATTTAAGTATTGTTATATCTGTGTCAATCAAGGCATAAAAGTCCATAACATGCTTATCCTCAGTTAATCACCAAAAGAGCAGCAAGTGGAGCTATAGTTTAAGTAGTAGTGCCCCAGCCTTGAGTAAAATAGCTAAGGGAAAGAGCTCTGGGTTCAAGCTCCAGAACTGGCACCACCACCACCACAACCACAATGATAATAATACATGTCTATGGCCCAGCCATCATTCAGATAGTCTCACGTAGTATGTTGTCTTTTCCCTACCTCTTATCTTTATTCCCCTCCCCATATCTGAGCTTTACTGCAAATCCAAACAAAAGGCAGAAATGTAGTTACAGATGGCTAGGCATGATAAAGTAAATCAAAGCTATCCTGTACATGCATTTGGTGTACGTTTATGTGTGTGCACACACATGTACATGCACATGCGTGCACAGTCATGGGACTTGAACTCAAGGCCTAGGTGCTCTGTCTGAGGTTTTGGTTTTTTTCTTTGATCAAGGCTAGCACTCTACCACCAGAGCCACAGTGCCACTTCTGACTTTTCTTTTATTGGTTAATTGGAGGTAAAAGTCTCATAGTCTTTCCTGTCTAGACTGGCTTTGAACTGTGATCCTCAGATCTCAGCATCCTGTGGATTGCAGGCATAAACTACCTGCACCCAGCTGTGTTTTTATTTTCATATAAGAGAAACAGCTATGTCAGAATTCCCACTTTGACAGCTAAACAGGAATTGAACACTGGGTACATTTTTACTGTGACTACTACAATAGAAGAGTGTAAGATTTTGTTCTTCCCCAAAGAAATCATTGTCTTTTCTTGTTTGTTATAATTCATTGGAATAATAGTATCCTTCTAGATTATTCTTCTGAATTTCAGATAATTTGTGAGTGAAGTAATATACTGAATGTATGTTTTCAGATGCATCAGTTAAAGTTTTATCAAGATTTAGTGTTTGAGCAGTAAGGGGAAGTAGCACAAATTGTTAGCATAGAAAATAAAAAGAGTAATTGTAACTCCTCTGTATTGTATTTTCACAATAAAAAACTTATTAAAAAAGGAAAATAAAAAGAATCCTTGCCTTCTGTTACAAGACTCCCCAGTGATTATCTTTATCTGTCCTTTTCAATTTTTCTTCATTTATTTCTCTCCTTAGGTGTCTTGCTACAATCTTAATCCACATTATTTATCTTCTCAGGACTGTCTCTTCAAGTCATTCATTTGCCTTTAGTAAGCAAGTGATACTGAGCGTCCTGATTACTGTCTCTACAGCTACTCCTCACTTCTTCCCCAAGCTCAAAGTCAACCCTCATTAACATCCTTCTGGTAATCCAGACTCACTCATTATGTCTAAATCTCTTTATGCCTAATACTTTTCTTCTATATTGTCATCTTCATCATAGCCAAAGTTACAAGAACTAAAAATATAAACACATTGTCATAGATTAGACATTTTATAAAAATACAAATTGTTCTAGCAGATAAAATCTGCTATGTATATATAATCTGCTGTGTATGTATAAACATACACAGGTAGATTAATACATACCACACACACACACACACACACACACACACACACACACACACACACATACACTGCTGTTCAAACATTAATATTACCTCATTTTGGGTGTTTTTGAACTTTAAATAGTCTTATTTGTGCATTGTTCTTGGTCTCAACATTATGTATGAGATGCATGCATGTGTGTAGCTGAATAGTAACCCATTCTGTGAAAATTCCGTCATTTATATGCCATTTTTCATGTGCAAAGACATTCAGGTAGCTTTTAAGCTTTCACTATAACAACAGCGCCCCTAAGATTGTACATATCTCCTGATTTACACATACAAATATTTCTCCTAGCAGCTATTGCCATATGGTTCTCTAAAGTGGTTTTAATCCCATTAGCAATATTTAGTGTAATTATTTTGCATGATCTAAAACCTTAATATTGTTAAAGATTTTAAGTTTTTATGTGGTATAAACTATTTCACAATGAGTTAAATTTGTTTTTCCTTGGTCACTAATGAAACAGATTTATTATCATTTGCTTATTTACCTCCATTGTCCCTTTTTGGTAGAAGTTACTATTGACTTTGGCACATGTTTTTCAATCATACTGAGCTTCTTTAAATTATTTTCAGTCTTTTTTGGGTACTAACCTTTTCATAGTAATATATGTTGCAATACTTTCTCATAGTATATGATGTCCCTTATCTTTAAGGTATCTATATATAAATAGAAGCAATTCTTTGTATTTTTCATTCTCTTTTTTATTTTTATATTTTTGAGGATGCTGAGGATTAAAGAAGTATTTATTTTTAATGTGATAGATCAACCTTTATGGTTTTTCATTCTGACTTAAACAAACTTTCTTATCCCCAAATGCTAAACATTTGCCTTTACTATCTTTTACAAGCTTTAAAGATTAGCTTTTTTGGTATAAGTGTTTAATTTGCTTGGAATTCAACTTTATGTATATTGGCTCAGAATGAAACAGAGCACATCCTTTTTGTCTAGGTAGAGATATGTTAGGCCATATAAAATGTCTTTCATTTCAGCAGCAGTGTTTGTGTCAAAAGTTAAATGAGCATGGATTTTAAAGTGTCATGATCTCATCAATCATTACACATTTTTCTGGACCTCTGAATTTTCTCTGGTTGACACGTTGACACATTTCAGTAATATTCTTAGAATATGTTCTAAAATGCAAGTAATTCACTCCAAACTATACTAATGCTTCTCATTTGAATAAGATAAGATTACTTTCCCAGATGTGATATCACTTTCCCAGTGATACCATTTTAAAGTTGGCTAAGAAAATGTCTTTACCAAAATATCTGTGTGTGTGTGTGTCTGTGTGTGTACAAACACACAGACACACACACACACACACACACACACATTATTCATTAGAAAATGGTAGTATAATTTTGATTTAAGTTTGTATGTGTGCATGTTCTTGCACTGTGAAGTTAAAGAAATAGAACATGAGAATCTCTAAAGTCATTTTTTTTTATTGTGAAAATACCATACATGGGCAAGGTAATGAGTGCATTTTTCTTATCAAGCATTGTTGCCTTCTCCTTTGTTTCCCCTTCCCATCCTTTCCCATCTCCCCCCTCCCAAATTCCCCCCACCCCCCTGCCAAAGTTGTAAAATTCATTTTTTGACATAACATCTTGTACCTCTCATTGTTGCAATGGGTCCACCTGTATCCCTATTTAAACAATTTGTTTTTTCTCCTTCCCCTCCACAAATTATACCAACATCAAATACAGTGAAAACAAAGGTTATACCGTGAGGGAGGGACATACAAAGCAACAAAGAAATATCTTATAAATATGTTAGAAACAATCTCAAGAAAGACAAAAAATACATTTGAATCCTTGTCTTGCAGTTCATTTCGCCTAACATCAACTTATCTGACCTTTTCTGCTTGTCTCAGACATATACTAGTTTTTGCAAATAAAGGAAACCATGGGATCTATGTTTCTTTGGGCCTGGCTTACTTCACTTACTATAATTTTTCCAAGTCTTTCCATTTCCTAACAAATGGGACAATGTCATTCTTTCTGATGGAGGCATAGAATTCCATTGTATATATATACCACATTTTCTTGATCCATTCATCTACTGAGGAGCATCTGGCTTGGTTCCATATCTTAGCTATGGTAAATAATGCTGCAATAAACATAGTTGTGCTGGTAGCTTTAGTGTGGTCTGGTTTGTGATCATTTGGGTAAATGCCCCAAAGTGGGATTGCTGGGTCATAGGGGAGCTCTATGTGGAGTCTTTTGAGGAACCTCCATACTACTTTCCAAAGTAGTTGAACAAGTTTATACTCCCACCAACAATGCAGTAAGGTTCCCTTCTGTCCACATCCCCTCCAGCATCTGTTTTTATTAGAGTTCTTGATTATAGCCATTCTAACTGGGATGAGGTGGTATCTCAATGTTGTTTTGATTTGCATTTCTTTTATGGCTAGGGAGGTTGAGCATTTCTTCATGTGTCTATTGGCCATCCTTTCCTCTTCAGATTTGGCACATAAGCCAGCTTTTAGTCATGCAATAGAACTTATTCTTTTCATTTGGGGTAAAAAAAAAACATACTGCAGCCTTTTAACTCTATAGTTTCTTATTTTGTCATTAACTTTTTCTCTTTAATTCAAATAACTCATTGTTTCCTAGAGGTTTTTTGATGACTGGTATTTTGCAAAGTAGTTTATGCTCAGCTATTTAAAGAAAACTATCTCAGAACTATCTATAGTAACTAAATTTCCACAAATTAAATTAAGAAAATTAAGTACAGAAAGGTGTAGTGACCCAACCAAAATCTTGATGTCATGGAGCATTTATAATGATCTCCTGATCCTGGACTCAGAATTCAGAATCCTTCCTATTAAAACATGTTGCCCATGGGAAATTATCTGAAAATCTGGGCGGAGGGGAGTATCTAAATATTTCTATTATATTTATAGAGATTTCTAAAGTGATAAATCATTCTGGGTGAACATATTACTTTATACCCTTACCTTCACATTAATAATTTTGGGATAAAAATACATATTTGAACAAGTAAAGTAAAAACTGAGGCTTTCTAAGATTAAGAGTTATATGTTATACTTATTGTACTCATATTTCCTTAACACAATGAGTTAGTTATTCCTGGAGCATTTTCAAAATTTTTTGATTAAATGAATAAAACTACATATTGTAATGGAGAGTACAAATATTAGATACTCTAAATGCTCTGAAGAAAAAACTATCAGCCTGGATGTGATTTTTTTAAGTTTTTTTGGAAAGTTTTGAATTTAAACTAAGCCATAACTAATGACTATAATTTAATTAGACAGGGGGAACTTCCAAGTTTTAAATTACTTGTTCAGCTCATTTCCTACAGACTTTCAGTTCAGGTTCTCTGAGTTTTCAGAGTTTAGCTACACATGATTTCTAGAAACAAGTACATTCATGAAAAATAATACGGTAAATATGCTGAGATCTGTATATATGGATATTAATTATTTTGCATAATTTAACAATAATACAAAAAGTGGGACCAACCCACTTTTAAATATCAATTTAAATATCAATTTTTAAATATTAATTTAATATACCAAATTGAAACTAATGATGAATGTACATCTGAATTGTTCAATGTACAAAGATATTAAACATATTGTGAGGCAAAAATATCTAGACTTGAAAGGCTATAAATATGTAAAGTTATCCATTTTTTTCTAAAAACAGAAGTAATGCAAAATAAGGAAAAGACCATTTACTGTTCTCTTTGTACCTTTTCTGAGTTTACTAAAAGTTTTTGAAAATGATTCAATTTTTATTGTGAGAAGAGTTCCAAATTTCCTCCCTTGATTTTCAATAGATATGAAAACTATTAACAGAGATCTCCACTGACCAATTCTTATGAACTTGAACCCTGTTGTGAATGAGTACTCTGAACAGGAGTCAAAATCTACTTTAAGCACCTCTTGATTTCAAAAGAGATGAAATCTATAAATATAACACTAAGAAGCTATTTCCTTCAGACTTGTCACATATGAGTGCAATTTTTGTCTGATGATGATGATAATTTAAAACAAAATTGATAGATGTCTGTGTTCTTCTTGTATAAGTCCTAGACTGTGAACAAAAGATTTACAGAGCAATTTCCAAGTCTGAAATAATTCAGTTCTGTTGGGGTTTTTTTTTTTTCTAAACACAATTCTAAGTCATTTATTACCAGGGAAAAATGTGAAAATGTTTTAAGTTGGCATTGAAAACTGTTACAAGTATAAAACGTACTCTTATTTGTATAGTTATCATTTTGTTCTTCTTTGGAGGAACGTGTTTTGCATATTTACCCATTAGTATGATTTTATATTGTGTGTGTGTGTGTGTGTGTGTGTGCGTGTAATTTTAACATTGCAATTCCAGAGTATTGCACTTGTCATATTAACAATCTACTAATGCCTAGCACCTTTGCATTTTTTTTTTCCTGTGGGTCATGGGCTTCAACTCTGGGCCTGTGCACTATCCCTCAGCTCTTCAGCTCAAGGTGAGCGCTCTACTGCTTGAGCCACAGCACCACTTCCAATTTTCTGGTAATTAATTGGAGATCAGAGTCTCACAGACTTTCCTGCCTGGGCTGGCTTTAAACCATGATTCCCAGATCTCAGTCTCTGAGTAGCTAGGATTACATGCATAAACCACCAGCGCCCGCCTCCCTTTGCATTTCTGTGAGGCTTTGTCATCTTCACTTGACTTGTTCAGGATAAGAGAACAAATCCCAGATCTAGTGATAGCCATTCCATCTAATTGTATGCACTCAAGAGGCCAAGGAAAATATTTGATGGATTCATTTCTAATTAACTTTGCAAGTAGAATTACAGGGTTTTTAAAGTTCTCATCATCTACACATCCTTAATATTTTTGGATTAAACTCTTATGTAGTTTATTCAATATTGGCAGCTAGTGGTAATGGTTTCCAAATGTTCTGTGGGGATTTACAAGTATTTACATAACCTTAGTTAGTCTTTAGACCACCTGTGATGCAGACATTGTTTTGCCAATTTAACAAGTGATGTAACGAAAGTGTCACCAAGTTAAATGATTTGACCAAAGTCGCATCACTGGTAAGAAATAGACTGAATTCAACCCTGTGTTCTAACTTCAAACCTTAAGCTCATTCTTCTATTTGGAGCTCCTGTGATGCTGTCTATGGCTTCGAAGTTGGAAAGGTAGAGGTATTACTGAGTATAACCAGTTAACCAGTCTGATCCATCGTAATCATAATTGTCTCATTGGTTACATGTAATTGTTCATACTGAGCATTTGTTATTTTGATTCTATGGGCACTATCATGGTTTATTCAAGAACATAACTATATATTCAAAGATTTACTTTGATAGCCATCTTGTCCTCCCTCCACTCAGCATATCAATGGTGATTATTGTAGGGAAGGAAACATTTATAGAGAGAGAGATCAGTTCAATAAGGCAATAACTTCAGTTCTGGACCTAAGTAAAATTTCGTTTACTCAATGAAAATATATTATTGTGAACTTATAACAGTTCATCAACAACTGCCACAATTGTGAAAAGTTTTTATATACATCTAATCATCTGATCAGCTGACCACTAGAGGAAATTCATGCCATCAGAACTTCCTGCTACTGTGACATTAAAAACGGATGGCCATAGTTAAAATTCTTTGGGAATCATTCAAAGAATGACTTGAAAAACTTCTATCTTGGTCTAAACATGATTACAGCACATTATTATTTCCTGACCTTGATTGTGACTAGATTCTCTTGAATTCCTATTAGTGCATAATAGAGATAGATGAATTCTAAAGCAATTAAAAGAAATAAATGTCCTTCATCTCTTTTTCCCTATAGATCACAGTATAGAGAGAAAGCCAAATCTCTAAATCATAATTAAACAGAATTTAACTAATCTGTGTCTTCATTTTCTTTGACTGTACAATGGAATATTTTTTTAACTATGGTATCTTGATTTTCTTTCACTCCAGGTGTGACCCTTCACTGCCTGAGACATTGAAAAAGGAGCACATCTCTGCTGAGAACATGTCTTTAGAAACTCTAAGAAACAGTAGTCCAGAAGACCTCTTTGATGAGATTTAACAATCCTGGAAAGTACTTCGCTGATCATTGGACTGTGATTTTTACTCATTTCTTCAAAATCAAAAAGGAATATGTCAATTCAGCCACAGATAATACTGTACCTTATATCTTAATTACATGTATGCTTAGTTGAATGCATCCTAAGAACTGGATTGCACATGTTCATGAAAATATGACTGGATGACAGTGGTATGCTATCCTAAACCATTCCCCTTGTCGATAATGAAATGAAATCTGACACATTTATTGTATTTGTTCATGAATATTGTATGTAATAGCTGTCTTTTCAATGTCTACAGTTCCTTTAGGTTAGTAATATTCTGAACAAGGAGAGATTTTAATTTGTTGGAGGATATGTAGAGTGTCTTTGGTTTGTACATAATGATAGTAAAATTTTTGTAGCTGAAAATTTTGTGTTCTTGTTAAAATGTGTTATTTACCTTATTTCTTATGGTAAAATATCTTTAAAAAGTGGTTACTAGCATTTGTGTAATCTGTCATCTTTATGTCAAAAGAATTAATATGTTTTTCAAGGATCGTTGGTACTATTTTACACATACAAAGGCACTATTGGAAAACAAAAATTTTGCAATATGTTTTGCAAGAAATACCCAGCACTCTTCATTTTAACTCACTAGTTGTATTTCCCAACCTCTGATTCTGTCTTCACTTCTGTCCAATTGAACATCTATTTCCTCCGAGACCCTCAAAATAAGCTTTGCAATAAGCTTTGTTCTTTGGAGTTTTCTCTCTAGTCACATTTCTTTAGACTTCTTGGTTGATTCCTTCTTTACTAAGTAGTTGAATGTTTGATTGTCCTAAAGTCAATTTTCAGCACTCTTCTGTTCATTTCCCATATTATGTAGGTCAATATAGACACCTTAAACTGTGTGTAGTTTAAATCTCCTCTATATGTTAGTATCTCCTAGTAAGCACAGTTCTCTGTATAGTCAAATATATATAATTATATTAATATACAGAGATATCTTGACAGACATATACACACAAAATTGTAAGTATATGTGTATATATAAACATATATAATTTGAAATTGATTTGTCAGAAAAGGTTTCTTAAATTTTCTTAGAAATTATTCCCCATATCAAATCTGAATACATTTTGACATATTCCAATATAGATGTCTCTGCCTGTACTTGGGATATTTTAATACTCACAAAGCAGAGATTTAGTTATATTGCAGTTGTAATTTCACTTCCATTTACCCAGTTGCTTCATGCTAAAAACCCTGCAATCTTCCTAGGTGTTCTTGCTTCTACAAATCCGTGTGTTTACCTCTCAAACTCAACTTGCCTTTATCTGCCTTTCCCATTGTAAAGGCCTTCACCTTGGCCTCTGTGCTTAATCTTCTTCCCTAAAATCAAACCAAACGTTAGTACCCTACCTAGCATCATTTCTGTGCCTAAAGACTCTAACAGTAATCAATTGCTCTTTAAGTAAACCACACCTTTACCATGTTATGCAAGGTCCTGCTTCCCCAGCCTGATTTCCTGAACCTGTGTCTATCCATTCCTCCTATACTGATAATACACTAGTTCCCAAACCCATCCTACCGTTGACCCCTCTGACTAGAGTTTTCATCATTAGGTGGTTGATTTATTCCCAGCATTCTAATCTGAAACCAGATGTTATTTTCTTAAAAGAACTTTCCCCTAGTTGTTGGGTTTTTTTTTTAATTTGTATGACCTTAACGACCCTCAGGTCTCATTACAATTTTTTCACTGTGCGTATCACTTCACTGTCTAAAGATTTTTAAAATTATAAAACATGAAATTCTCATCCATACTGAAATTTAATACTGAATTTTCTATAACCCAACATTTACCTCATATTTTTCTATGGGAATTTTATACAAGAAATAGACCACAACTAACTAAAAGCAGTAAATAACTTAGTGTGTGTATGTGTGCATAAATGTATGCATACACATTCCTAAGCAACCATATCAAGAGAGTCTATAAAGTTAATAGTATTTACAAACTTTTGAAAGTTTTTATTTTCTGGAGGATTGAATCTTTTTCAGCTGTTGCTAAGATACCAGGTTGATTCAATTGGTTAGAACAAAGTACTAAACCTCTAATATTGGGGTCTTTTCTATCCAGTGTAAAGAAAATGAAGACAGGCTTTCCTATCAATGGAGAGCCATAGATTTGGTGTTAAGAGGTCTAGATCCTGCCCTTCTACTCCATGTTTTTTTTTCCTCACTTTTTCCATTGTCTGTATTCTAAAACAGATTTTCAGAAGACCAACGTAAGGCACAGAATGTGAAATATATCAAAGCATAGTCTTTTTCCATTTTAGTATCCTCACTTCTAAGAAAGGGAGATTATATTTCTTTTTTCATGGGATGTTTGTTTCTGTTATCTTTACGTAGTTGTACAAAAGAGATTCCATTCACCAAAGCAGTTTATTAAACAGTACATCTTGATCAATGACATCCCTTTCAGCATTCCCACCTACCCCTCCCAACCCATGGCTTACATTACTGAAGGTTTGTTTTCACTTCGAAATTTATCATCCTTGCCCCTGACAGCAGATCATATGGTATGGTACATCATCAAAAGAAAAAATAACCTCTCAGGAAAAGATGCCTTTATTTTGTGATTTTAAAAATCAGGAAACTACTTTTTAAAAGTTTGCTTCATGGTCTGTAACTCAAATGTATAAGATGCAGGAGTCTTTGAGCCTTTATTCGATAAGCTTGCTTCAACAAATGTTTGTGAGGGAACAATTACAATACAAAATATAGACCTGGGTCATATGGGAGAATTGGAAGTTAACTTCATACATTTAACAAATATTCATTAAGTATTTGTGCCTGTCTCTATTCTGGATGCTAAGTGAACAGTGACTGGAGTATGTAGAAAGGAATTGGCATCAAAATCAGGTCCTGAGGCCACTCTGTAATTAGCTGAAATATAAGGAGAGGTAGGATTCATGGGGGGAAAAAAAGAATAAAAAGCTATGAATGAGCTACTATAGAAAATAAAAATTCAATAAGAGATAAAGAAATTAGATGGAATTAGAGAGTAAGCAGAGATATAAGTAAAAACAATACTAGGGTCATGGTAGAGACATGAAATAATTACATTGGTAATTACACAGTATTGAAATAAAGAAGACAAATTAGAAGATAGTGCCAAAGATTGACATTACAGGTATGTGTCTGTCTATGTAGGAGATGAGGAGGATCACAGTTCCAGCTTAGCCCAGTCAGAAACTCTGAGACTCCGTATGAATGGAGGAAGCTAGTCATGATGTTGCACCTGCCATCCCATCTACAGCTGGAAGTAAAAAAACAGCAGGCTTGTGGCCCAGGCATGTGCCAATGCAGGAGGGTGAACCCTACTCAAATATTACCAGTACAAAAAAAAAAGGAGGCCATACATTTGAGTCAGTGAGAGAGCACCTGAGTATCAAGTGCAAGAATCTGAACTGAAACCTGTAAAAAAAATTATCACGGGCTGGGAATGTGGCTTAGTGGTAGAGTACTTGCCTAGCATGCATGAAGCCCTGGTTCGATTCCTCAGTACCACATAAACAGAAAAAGGCAAAAGTGGTGCTGTGGCTCAAATGGTAGAGTGCTAGCCTTGAGCAAAAGAAGCTCAGGGACAGTGCCTAGGCCCTGAGTTCAAGCCCCGGGACTGGCAAAAAGAAAAAATAATAATCACTAGGAGCTATATTGGCTAAGTAATGTAAGTAATACAATGAACACATAGAATTAAATTCTGCAGTTCTACAGACACTTCCTTCAGGTAATGGGTTTTCTGAGGATGGGGAAAAGGGCCAGCTAATAGAGCTTGTATTATAGATAATCTAGACGAATCACAAATCCTTGTCTTTTTATGCATGTGTTTGTCATTTTTGTAACTCATATTTATAGAATCTAGCAAGTGAAATTACACAGCTGGCATTAATTTTTTAAAAAGCCTTATGAATTTATAAGTTTGGAAACAGAGAAGATGAGTAACTACATTTTTCCCTCACTCTAATGATTGTATAAGGAAGTAGAATATCCAGAGATGAGAACTGAATGTGATCTGCAAGCTAGAGGCAAATACCCTGACACCCTTAGAAGATGTCTAGCTCTGACCAATGTGAATAAATGAAAAGACAGTCACCTATCTTCACTGTCATGTGAACATGAGAATAACTACAGAAAAACACTCCAATTTGGGATGTTTTATTAATCTGTATTATTTTTACAATGCATGGCTGACAGGCACAGTTACTCATATAGAATAACATGGAGGCAATCTACAACCTTTATAGTAGATTTTACTTGATGTGTGGGACAGGAATCATGTGTCTTCTGGCTGGAACCTGGTAATTCAATAAGTAGGGATTAGGAATGTGGATTTGAGGAACAGATCAAAGCAGATTACTACATGCTTCTCTCAGCTAACAACAATGACTCTGGGCAACTTATTTTCTCTGAACTGGGCTTGTTTTCATTCACACAATTAGAATTAAGAATGAGAGATACATAAAGCAGCACAGTGCCTGGCTCACAGTAAGTGAAGCATGTATGGAAACTCATAGCTGTTACTATTTTGCTGTATCAGCACATAATGGATCAAAGCTATGTATGAGGATTTTCTATCAAAGTATAAAACTGAAGTGTTCCAGAGAACAGCATTTCCTGTAGAAGGTGAGGGCACAGCTCAAGAGCAAGAGTTGTTGCATAGGCCTGACTTAATCCCCGGAACTACAGTAATAATAACAATAAATATACATATATAAATTAATTATTTAAAATTTTATAGTGTGGTTATATCTGATTTGAAGATAGATTTTTATGGCAAAAATTTATCGCCCAAAGGCTGTGTGTTTAGTGAAAAATATTATATTCTGCAAGAATAGTGGAATTTGCTAGAACATGTATTTCCTTGATTAATTCTGTATTATTCCAATTCTATATTACTCCATTACTGCATTTCTCCATTTTTGAGATTTTTTTTCTTTTCTTTCTTTCTTTCTTTCTTTCCTTTTTTTTTGGTTGTTTTTGGTGGTGGTTGTGGGGCTTGATGAGTGCTGTCCCTGAGTTTTCTACCTCTTTGAGCCACAGCCTCACTTCAAGTTTTCTTGTAGTTAATTGGAGATGACAGTCTCATAGACTTTCTTCCCAGGGTTGGCTTCACACTGTGATCCTCAAATCTCAGCCTCCTGAGTGGCTAGGATTACAGGCATGAGCCATCCATGTCTGAAGAATATTTCTTTTTGACTTTTCTATTAAAATCCTATCACTGACTTTTATGACTATATATAATAGTCATATCTTACCCAAAGATTTGGGTAGTAGAAACTCAATGTAGTCTTTCATTTTATGTAAGCATCATACCCATAATATAGTTTCAAGAATTTGAAATTTGGACTACATTTAAGGACATGAAGCCTATGGCATAAACAAAGTTCTCAAATGTAGTTAAAACATAATCCCAATCAGTATAGTTTGTGTGTTGACTTATTTGCCAACAGTTTACTGAACATTTTGTCCTAAGCATTCTGGCAACCAATGGGGATATAAAAACAAAGAAGACAGCATCCTCATCTTTTCAAGAATTTGGAGATTTGGACAAAAGAAGAAGTCAGTCGACTACACAATCCAGTTATATGATAGGCGCTATAAAAGAGATATGCCCAATATGCTCAAGGAACACAAGGGGAAATCAGGCTGTTCTTATTTCTTTTGGAGAGTTCAGAGAAAAGAGGTTGGAGCCAAAAGAAATCTGAGAGGGAGGTAGAGAAGTTTGAGCTGAGCTCCAAGCATCACTCGGGTTTTGCCAGGTGTCTGGAGTGTGCTCAGCCATGTGTGAGGCAGAGAGAAATGCTTGTGGCATGTTCACAAACAACAGGAGTGAACCAGGGCCTAGGAAGGGAAGGTAGCTTCTCCACTAATAGTCTTGGAGATTTTCATCTGAGTGTACAGCACAAGCAAGTTTTTGTCTCATTTTTAATTGCCCCCAAATATAGCTTTCATTATGATGTTTTCATATGTATAAATACACTGGTCATACTCAATACTTCACTGCTTTTTATTTCCTCTTCCCCCTCCTATTGCTCCATTCATCTTCCCAAATAATAACTTCTTTCATATCATTTTCTCTTTTTGCAACTCAAGATTCTACATGAGAGAAATTCATCTCTCTTATTATCTGGCTTATTTCACTTAACAGGTTTATCAGTAGAATTAGTATTACAAAACTGTCTGTATTACCGAAAACAGTCTTCAAGAAACAAAACATAAAGGGATGTTAAGGGAAGTGCTTTTCAATAGGAGCCATAGATGTAAGGTGAATATACACCTATGTGCGCTCAGAGGTCTCTCTTTTCCGGGATTTCCTGATGCTCTTTCTGGCCTGTTAGAACATTATCCAACTCCACTTCATGCAAGGGAGCAGAGATTACATTTTTTCCAATTATCTTTGAAAGTTAGAAACCTACCAATTGATACATGACCCAGTCATGTCTGGTGCTCATCCTTTGGGCTTTGGTCACATCTTTGGGAGATATCATTAATTCACCTCTTGCATCTCTTTCTGGAAGCTATAAGTGCAACTATGCTTAACGAATTTTCACATTTCTTTCTTAAAGTTGGAACACTTTGTGAGAAGGTGCCAGTTCTAAGTCCGTCCTTATAGGGGCAAGGGAGAAGTGGAGTTCCATACACTGGTGCCATTCAATGGATGTTAAACAACATAAAGCATTGTGAGTAGGAGCTTATACCCTGAAAGAAGACATTGTGAACTTTTTATTTCCTGGGATTTTGATCCCAGGACAATTAAGAGCCATAGAGTACTGCCCTCCTTCCACAAAAAAGTGACAGAAATAGCACTTTTTAAAACATCTAATTGTGTTTTCAAATATTAACAGAAAAGTTAAGACAGTGTTTGTCAAATCAACCCTTATTTCTCCCACATATCAAGGGAGAGGTGGGGACGAATGCATGAGGAAGCACTTTTTCCACCTCTCTGATGATTTTTGCAGTAACTGAACTTTATAGGGATAAAAAAATAAGAAAACACTTCACCAGTCAATCTTCCAATGCACTTGAAAGTAATTAGCTTTTCTATCATTTCCCTCATCTCTTTATCTGAGAAATATTTGCAACCAGACTTTCTAGAACGTGGCTAGAAAACATAATAGCATCATTGAGAGTGTGTTAACATGAAACAACTCCCAACAGCCCCGGAGCCCAGACACAGGTGCCAGCATCCCCACCCAGAGCCATCCATCAGCCCTGCTAATGGAGCAACTCCAGCAGCCTCGCCTTATAAAGAAATGTGAGGTTTATTCTTTATTTTATTCCACTTAATTAAAGAACAGCTGAAAATCCTGTCTTGCATTTTCAACACATGGATCCAATTAGTGCTGTGGAGCAGGCCCCTGACTTTGATAAAAGCACTGACGTGTACCTTTGGTGCCTGTACAATGTACTCTTTCATTTTACAAGGTGGCTGAAGTGCAGTTCTAAATATCCTTTTTGTAATGTTAACAAAAACCCAGGGGTATAAGCTTAGAGAAAGGTGAAGAGAAGCAAACACAATTTTGTGTGACTTGCCTGCAATAGACTTCTAGAACCCAGTTTGCTCAAAGGAGAGTATGGGGTAAAAATCTGCTGCTATGAGCCTTTGCCGGCTTGTGTACAGAAAGTATTACAGTATTCCTGAGAATTACACTCAGAGACCATTACACAGGAGCTCCGTTAGCTCAGGAAATTCCACTTGTGGTACTGCAAATGTGCTTAATGTGATGACTCTGCTCGAAAGGTAATGGAAATCCCCATTCGAATAAATTGTTTCGGGCCACACCATAGCTGATGGGACGTGGATCTGCTGGAGTCCCAGAATCTGAGAATTCCATGTAGAAATGCTCAATTTAGGATATCACATTGCACTTTCTGCCAAAAAGCAAAGGGAACTTGTAAGAGAAAAAGATAAAGCAAGTAAAAGGTTTTATGGCAGCTTCCCATGATGTGTCTGCCACTCTGCCCTGAGAGCACTGGGATGGTTTTCCACCCTGGGCCGTGGGAAAGCAGGATGTCTCAGAAGGCTGAGGCATTTACCCTGTTGTGATGCCTGCATGAAAGCTAAGAGTGAACATCTCATTTTTCCATTCCATTTTTCCATTCTGGACACATAATACTCCAGCTGGGAAAACATGACCATCAAGAACAAAAATCTCTGTCCCATGGACTCACTGCCCATGACATTACCCCAAAATTTATCTGAGAGTTAAGACACAGACAAAAATCTGAAGAGATAAAACTTACCAAACAAATTCTTTATTCTGTGTGTCAATGAAAGAAAAAAAATCATAATTAAGGTGGTCTTTCTGATGGCTCAATGTCAGAAGACTGTGTGACACAGACACTCTATTTCCTCCACTAGTTCTCACAGTTATAATATGGTTTTCCACAGTTTCAGTAGGACCACATAGTAACCTTGCAGAGACATGCCTACAACTATCCCTCATCTCTCCCTTAGTCTACCTTCCCTATGGACCATGCATGATACACCTTTATTGAATTACTTTAGAAAAGGATGTCATCTTTGATAGCTTCTTAAATACCTCATTAAGTCTTGTTGAATTATTTGTATATAAGTAGTTGGTCACCATTGAAGTTTACTCCAGCCCAACCAGCAGTTCTCCCATTCAAGCAGTACAGTACTAGAAATTCACATTGTTAAATTTAGTGGCCATTCCTAAGTCCTTATCTTAGTCATACTGACTGCCACATTGATAAGACACTTTGTGTTTGGTTCACTGATCTCTATTAGCTGGAAATTCCTTCTTTAGCATTTTCTGATTCCTCCTAAATTTCTCTAGATCCATAAAGTGTGGCTCAGCAATTGGGCATTGGCCCTTGCATGTACTTTGCATATAAAATTTATATGTTGAAGCCCTACCTTGCAATATGGTGGTATTTGGAGGTGAAAATTTGGTATAGTCATTAGAGTTTCAATTAGGTCATAAGAGTAGCGTCCCCATAGTGGGGTGAGTGCCCTTAAAAGAAGAGAAAAAAGGGCTCCATCAATTCCTGAAAGCAGAGACACAATGAGAAGGTAGCCATCTATAAGCTTTAAAAAAAAAAAGCCAAGATTGAATCAGTCGGAACTGAAATAAAATAAATTTCTTCTGGAAGCTACCCAGTCTATGGAATTTTCTTATGACAATATGAGCTAACCAATATAGTTTTCTAAGTGACTGCAGAGCTTTAAGTAATGCAATGCTTTAAGTAATGTAATACAATGAAAAATGTCAAATTCCTCCTGGCCTTCTCTTCCGGATGCCCAACTGACATGTTAAATCTAACATTGAACAATTCTCCTCAATCTTTTTTCTTTCCCATTTCACAAATGTCAGCCCCATTCCCACAGTTCTTCATGATTTATCTATTTTGCTTACACCCTACATCAAATTCGCAAGCAAAATGCATCCAGAATTGAACTCTTTTATTTTTGCAGAATTTCAGAGCTAGAATAATTCAGAACCCTGAGTTATTCCAGTAGCCTCCTAACTAGTCCCCTTGCAAATTTTCACATTGTAGCCAGTAGCCAAATTAAAATGTCTAGTTCACTTGCATTTCCCCCCCAAAACATTCTGATGCCCTCCTTGCACACTCAGATAAAAGTCCCAATCTTTACTATGGCTTAGAAGGTCTGGGAAATAACTTTGCATCCTCATCTCCTTGACTATCTTTTGTCTGTCCCTCGTTCTGCTCCAACCACATTTATATCATAGTGATGCCTTCAAATACCTCCTGCTTTTACATGTCTACTCCGGGCTGGAATGCTCCTCTTCTTCTCTGAACACATGATTACTTCTTATGTTTCAGTTCAGGAAGTCATTCCCTGATCACTCTATGTATAATCTCTCATTCTTCCCCTTAACAATCATTCAATTATCCCCCTTGCCATGATGGGTCAGTTCTTTTTTTTCAAAGTACATATAAGAACCTAGCATTGTAGTCGGAAAGCTTATTTGAGTCATCTTTTTACACCAGACTATAAACATGATCAGAACAAGACTTTAGTCTATTTCCTCTTCCCAAACAACCTGATGTTTTTAGAGCAGTCAATACTTGGTACACAGTAGGAATCTAATACAATTTTAAATTTACTTAAAATCAGTGTCATGATAACTATGGAGTCTTAATGTACAAAGGCCATGAGATATAATTTATTGATTAGTTCATTGAAATTTTAATAGAATAAATCATTTACTAAATCCAACTTCAGAGAGTGGTGAAAGGGACACTGCTCTTAACATTGACAGGATTCAAGTTTTATATTTCCATCTGCAACCTTATGTCTATGCTCATCACTGCAGAACTAACACTGAAATCATATTTAAAGATCTAAATTAAGATCTCAGCCTTCACCATATGACCGTTGGATTATTCTCCCTATAAATCCATTCTGGTTATTGTTTATCATTTTAACCAGCCATGTGGCTCAACCTCTAGGTGTCTGTCCTTCCTTAGATTATGGCTCACTTCTTCTGTCTTCCTGGAAAGGGTTACCTTATCTGTTGAGGCCCACTGTATTGTCTCATCCCCAAAGTGGGGATCAAGATTTCTTTTGCAACTTGACACACACAAATGATGGCAGACTTGGCTTTGCTTTCTTCTTCTCCTCCTCATCCTGAGCTTTATTGCCTATCCTGGGACCTCTCTCTTTCTGACATGATTGTGTTAATTCTCTAAGGGATGCTTCTGACTTGGCTTTAATAAATGTGCTTTACCAGACAAATAGCTCTGGGTCAGTGCATTTCTCTTAAGCTAAGGCTATTCAGTCACCTATTATAGTTGTATAGGGGCATGTATAGTTCTTGTCTGGGCTGCACCAAGCTTACTCTACAATATTTTAAACATTTTTATCTTTAAGCTCATCCAGCTTTCCCACAGCCTTTTCTGTCTCAGGCTCTAAGATCTTGAAGTATCATATGTAAAATAACCATACCACAAACATGCTTGCATTTATAGTACACACCTGCATACAGATAGACTTAGATTCTCTGAGAGGGCTTCCCTAAGAATAAACAATATATTCATATAAAGCAGCATAGATCCACATATAAATAAAAAGGAATGCTTTTTCTCTGAATTTTGCTTTCTTCCACCGCACAAATTGTCTTTGGAGAAAGAGAACTCTCTTTTAGGTCATGTCTAGTTTATGTGGCTAAATTGAAGACCTGTCCTCTGGGCTAAAAGTATCAGATTTCAAGTTGTCATTGCTTCCTCAAGATCAGAGAGTGTTACTTCATTATTCAGAATGGAGGTGCACATTGGATTGGTTTTTCTCACATACAAGGCTCTCTGCTTCTAGATATAGAAAACAGATTGTAGTACAAAAATGTGGATTTTCCAGCTTCTGCCTTTTGCTGTTCAACATTTTGAAGTGCATCTCTTCTCAGGAAACTACAATACATATGATGTGACAAATATTTATGGTTTCTACATGTTACTTCTCTATAATCTAGGTTTCCTAAATAATAGCAGTGCTTTGAAATTGAAAGCATTTCATTCTGGTAACAAATTCAAACATCATCTTTTCTGAATTGTGAAAACATAGACATTTCTAGATTGAAAACAGTAATATTCTTTGAAATGTTGAAAGTAGAAAAAACTCACTGTAAAGACAAGACTCACTGTGTAGTTATTTGGAGTGGTCTAAATTAACTGTTAGTGATTGTTAGACTCTTCAATGAATTGAAACATTTTTTCCCTTGTGTATCTACAACTTTATTATCTTAAAAATTTTTTCCCTATTTGCTCATTCTTCTCAGATTTCTTTGATATTCTTCACTGTTTCTAGATTTCCAATGAACAAAACACACCTCTCCCTATCTTTGTCAATAGAATGCTCCTCAATAATAAAGGAACTGATGAAGTCATACCAAAGATACACCGAAGTTTCTATCTTCTCATGTGAATAGTTTAACAGACTTGTGATTATCTATACCAGAGTTACAGATAATAAGATTTTTTACAAGCTAGAGGCAATCAGAGATTATCCTTTATTCTATTGGAGGTTCAAAGTGAAAAACATAGGCCATAAGCCATTTTGTATTCATGTGCATGGTCAGGTTTGTTGTGTGGAGGTGCAGGGAGGGGGTGCTGACCTCAAGCCCTGAGCTCTTGTTTGGCTTTTCTCATGGCTGACAATCTATCACAATTTGCTATTTTGCTAATTCATTGAAGATGGAATCTCAAAAACTATTTTACCCAGAATGGTTTTGAATCTCAATCCTCAGATCTCAGCCTCTTGAGTAGTTAAGATTATAGGTGTAAGCAGCAACAAGCCCCAAAGTATTTGTAAAACATAGCTGTTGACTCTAATTTCACTTAGCTCTTCTTCAAATCGAGATATATAAAACCAAGCTAAATACAGACTTCTCAGAAGAAGGAATAAAAATGGCCAATAGACACTCAAACAAATGCTCAGCATCTCTGGCCATAAATGCAAATAAAAACAACACCGAGATTCCATATCACCACCGTTAGAATAGCCATCATCAAGAATAAAACCAATAGTGTTTAAGTCAGGGGAAAGGTACCCTAATACACAGTTGTTGGGAATGTGAACTGGCACAACCACTCTGGAAAGCAATGTGGAGTTTCCTCCAAGAGTTAAATGAAGAACTATTCCATGATCCAATAATACCACTCTTGGGCATTTATCCAAAAGATTACAAATCATAATACAGTAAAGCTACCTGTATAGCTATGGTCATTGTGACACTATTCACCATAGACAGGTATATAATTAGCTCTGATGGCCCTCTGTGGACAAATGGATCAATAAAATGTATATATACACAACATACTGTTATTCGTCTATTAGGAAGAATAATATTACAGCATTTGTAAAAACAAAAACAAAAGCAAAAAGAAAAACAAAAGCAATGGATGGACATAGAAAAAATATTTTAAGTGAAGTAAATCAGGTGCAAAAAAACAAAGGATGAATGTTTTCCATCATGTATGGAAGCTAGAACTAACATAAATGTACTAGTAAATACTTTAGGGTTTTACTCAAGTGTACAGAAATATATTAACCAAAATACAGTATTTTCAGGCAAGAATTCAAATGGTGTAGTTCCTTAGAAAGTCTAATTCACAGTCCAACAACTTGAAAACCAGGAAAGGGGTACTTGAAAAGTAGAGGTGTCTGAGGGAGTGGAGTAAAATAAAATGAAGAAAGGAAGGGAGAAGAATACACTCACAAAATTTATGCATATCCTACAAAATTTAGAAAATTGAAAGGAGTAGTAAAGGATGGGGAAAATGATGAAAGGGGTATCATCAATCAAGATGCATTCTATTTGTAAACTGATTTGTTGACTGTACAACTTTGTACAACTACTTAAAGATAATTTAAAAAGCTTAAAGAAATGTACTCATTATCTTACTTATGTAACTGTAACTCCTTACAAAACTGTAACTCTTACAATAAATAAAATTAAATTAAAAACAACTTAAAATATCAATCAATCAAAAAAAGCAAAAGAGCAATTTCTATGGTTGAGGTAGGATCCTTTGATTCTACTCCTTCATCCATGAGGAACAAAATTTGTCAGGCATTGGTCTAGTGATTACAAGAACAGACCCTAGAGTAAAACAGTTGAGTTCCAAATGGCTGACCCTTTGGAAATGTCTTCCTTGCCCTTAACTTCCATTTTGTCATCTCTAAACTGCAGCCAATAATTCCAGGTGGCTCTGAGGATGAAGTGAAATAATATAAAGCAGCGATTAGCACAGTGCCTGAGGCACAAGTTATGCTGGGAGAATAGGAGGGGTCGTTATGCTCATCTGGTGGTTAGTTTTATCTGAGCCCCAAATTGTTAGGAGGATGGATGTGGGCAATACTCAAAGCAGCGAACCTGTCCTAGTGACTAACCACATCCCTGAGTGCAGCAGAACACTCACTGTTTGTACGCTGGTTTAAGTCACTCCCTGGTGTGGCTAACAATGACTAACGCAGGGGAAGGGAGTTGGCCCTCCTCATTCAAGTCACTGTTGGGAAGTTGACTGTTTCTTATACCAGTTTGGCTCATTGATAAATTCTGATCCTTGTAGAAACTGCCATAACTTTTATCTTGGAAGAAACTTGCTCATTTGTAGAAGGTAGGAGCAACCCACAAGACACACTACATATGAATTTCTGGAATCCCTTACAGACTTCATTAATGGTCTGTTGATATCCTTTACATGAGACATATGGTGTTCTTAACAAATCTTAGCATGGAATGAGATGTAAATCATGGTACACAAACTGAAAAAATCGAGCTGGGAAGTTGGCTCAGTGGTAGAGCGCTTGCCTTGCATGCCTGAGGCCCTCAGTTCGATTCCTCAGCACCACATAAGCAAAAAGAAAAGAGCCAGAAGTGGCGCTGTGGCTCAAGTGGTAGAGCGCTCGCCTTGAGCTGAAGAGCAGGGATAGCGCCCAAGCCAAGTGTTCAAGCCCACAACCAACAAAAAAAAGAAAAAGAAAAATATGGAGTAGTACAAAATACTTCTTAGAAGTGAGTAAGATATAGTTCTTCATTTTAAAATACTCTTACATAGTGCTCTAGATAAAATTACAAAACCATGATCTAGCAAAGCAAATTCTATTAGAAATGATTTGTTCTATTAAACTGCAAAAGAAAACACACAAACCAACAAAGGATGGAATGCAAGTATTTTTCTTCCCTTATATGATTTCACCTTTCTGTACTCATTTTAACTTGGGTGGGATAGTAGTGTTAGTCGATGGAGAGAATTCGTTGTTACAAAGCTATTGTACAAATGAGTATGTAATTAAATATTCTACAGATCTGTTGCCACTCCTCCTACAACCCTTCTTTTCTCTAATTTTGCCCCATTCCAACACTCTTCCACAGCAGTTTTTGTTTCTATACTTGTTAATAGTTCTCCATCATTTAAAATAGATTAATTTTCCTCAGGCTTACTAGATCTGTCATGATACCATGTTGCATCTCACTGTAGTGATTTTCTTTTATTCTTTCCATCACATTTTCTTTAAAAGTACCTTCAAGCAATTGGGAGACAGTGTGCCATGATATCCAGGCATTCTTCATGATATCTGTCTCTGAGCCTTTGCATAGGCTTTTCTCTGTTCAGTGCTTTCTCACACTATTCCTTTCTCTGGCTGAATCCTATTCAGCTGAAAAGTCTAGAATGATGTTTCACTTTCCCCAGGAAGTTTTATTTGACTTTTCAAATTCTAAGTGGTCTTTTCCTAACACCTTATTTTCTCTACCATCCCACTTATATACTCTGACTTCATGTTGCTTTTCTGATTAGCTCAGATAAGTATCCAGGCTTTCTTTTCCACTATTCTATTTCTTATGCATTTTGCATCAAGCAAGGCTTCATGGATAAATGCATGAAGAAAACAAATGAGTATAGTGGAAACAAACTTAGAACTTTAAAAGGCGAATGATTATTGTGTTACATGAACTGCTAGGTACTGGTGGTTCATGCCTATCATCTTAGTTACTCAAAGAGGCTGACTGAGATAAGAAGATTATGGTTCTAAGTCAGCCCAGGAAGGAAATGCTATGAAGCACTTGTCTTGAGTTAACCAGCAAAATGCCACAAGAGAAGCTATGGCTTCCGTGGTAGGGCACCAGACTTGAGCTAAAGGCTAAGGGACAGCATCTAGGCCTTGAGTTCAAGCCAAAGGACCAACACACACACACACACACACACACACACACACACACACACACACACACACACACACACACACACACACACACACACACAGAGCCAGTAAAGTGAGAAACCAAAAATGAAATTTGGTCCTAGATATAAGTGGTTTGTAACTATATCAAGTGTACTTTCAGTAAGAAAATGAGGACAGAAACCAAGGGAAGTGGATAGAAACTGGTTATAATGTATGTGTAGACAGCAAAAGTAGAGAAGCCAATTGAAAAGATGCACCATGATAAGAAGATGTTGCTGATACAGGAAGGTGAGAAATCTATACCTAAATAAATGAAAGAAATTGCTTGTGAGAAAATCAGAACTCTCTTCTAGGCCACCCAAAAGTCAAACCAAAAGAAAAAAAGGAAGTACAATTGAGCAAATGTCTATCAGCACATTTTGAAACCCAAGTTCTGATAAAATGCCTTAGAATAAATGAGAAATTTCCAGAAAACACTCAAAACGTAAGTTTATAGTGTTGCTTAGTAATGCTTTGTGTCGCAAGTAATAACTTCATTGTAACTTTTTGTTGGCCCTGGCAGTGACAATATGAACTGAAACAGCTGGGACTAAGATACAGGAAATCCTTTTTGCTCTAATTTGTTATTAAATATTTATCCCACATAAAGTATGGACAGCCATGCAGCAAAGCAACCATCTATTCACCTCCCAGCTTTAGGAATAAAGTCTTACTAAAAAAACAGTTGAAGACCTGGTAAATCTTGAATTAAAAATGACTTTTCTCCCAGATGCATAACTCTTCACTCAAGGTGAAATTTATTTATTTCTTAGCATGAAAATGTTTGTACTGTGAAGAGTCATAACCAACATGTTAAAGTTTACACCAAAAAAAAAAAAAAAACATGTTCAGTCAACACTGCGGAGTACAGAGCTTCAGGAAGCAAGTGTGAAGGCTGGGGGGATAAAAGCAATGAAGACTAGCAGATGTGCCCCAAGCTCTGCTCCTTGTCATCAATCATAAGCCTGTCCTGCTTCATAGTTCCCAACCAGTAGGTCTTGGACCCCTGAGGGGAACAGAATTTATTGTAAGGGGACTGTAAATCCAGATGACATTTAGCATGAGGAAGACAAATAAATATTATGGCTTCACATGCCTATAGATGAGATTTTGAAAAAAATACAATTCTGCTTACTTTCTTTGCCAAATGAATGCCGTCCTTTGATTGTTATGTATCTATGGACATTGAAAGTGTAATCTCTAATGACACCCTCATACTGAAAATGCTTGAGCTGTTCTTGCTGTCATTTGCTATAAAGCACATCCAGACTGACTGGTGGCTGATTTAGTGTGAGAACTTCACATTTTTATTTAATGTTTAATAATTGTATCGTAATACAATCTGTCCTTTTAAACACTTACAATATACTTAATAAATAAACTTGTTTTCATCATCATTCTTTTGAACCATGTTGTGCCAACACCCTTGTTGGTCCACATGGAACACAGCAACTCTGTAAGACATTGGAAAATGAAATGAAGCATCCAGGAACTGGACTGAGCAGGATTTCTTTTCCTTTTTTTTTCAAGTGGACTTACTTACCAAGTCAGAAAAAATGGAGGCAGAAATCTCGCCTTCCCCTTCTTGCTTTCTGCCTCTAAAGAGCATCCTGTGTGCCTCATTTGTTTTCCCCCTCTGTGTCACAGTGCCACAAGGGCCACTCATAGAAGAGGTTAAAGATTATGTTGTGAGAAGCTGGCAGAACAGTGTCAAGTGCATTACTTAAACCGAGTTAGACGTCACTGGCTATTGCTTGAAAACCCAGTGGGTGTACGAGTTGCTGTTCCTTTCTAGTTGTCTGTGAGATAATCCTGGCTCTCCCCTTTTCTTTAATATCTAGCTGCCAAAAAGAATGAATCCCCATACCTACTTCATTCAACATGACCTCTGAAAGAGGATTACCAAATATTTCTCACTGCTAACTGAAAACATTTTCCCCAAAGACTCCAAATAGCAGGAATGCCTACTCCAGTGATGGGTAATTATAGCAATACTTTCCTTTTATATTTCAACACAGTAGAGACAACATCACAAGTGGGATTAAGTGAGAGTTCACATCACTAACTTTGATGTTCCAATTTGGAATCTCCCACTGCCTGGCTCTTTCCTCTCAAGCTAGCCTCTTCTCCTCCCTTTGAAAGGACTCATTGTACTCATAAATTGACGTGTTGAGTAGCAAACCCTTTGCACAACTACTTAAAGATAGTAGAAATATAATTTTTAAAAGAAAGTTATTTTCCTTGAAAATGAAATTTCTTTGTATGTACTTTCTCTGTAAGCAAAAGCTTACAGAGTCTAATCCACAATGGGTAAGTGTATTCCAGAAGTCTCTCCTTGAAACACTTCTTGAGCCAGAGCCAGACAGAACAAAATTACTTATCCACAGACCATTCTTTTTCCTTGCATGGGCTTATCTATCATACATCTTGTCCTGCTGGGTATTTTTCCATAATACTCTAGTAGATCAAGCAAGGAAACTACCTTACAGAAATTAGCATCTCTTGAAATATGAGCAAAACATATGCAGGATTCTTTAGTCATACTAAATGTTTTGATATACTATATTTAATAATGATCTAATAGAATTAAACTTTAATGACTCAAATGTAAACTAACATATGTAGTTCATGGACTTTTTTTTAATAACCTTTGTGACTACATAAAATGATGAGTTGTACAATGAGATGTACAAGTCGTTATGTTGAAAATGAACTTTACCACTTTGGTGCAGGGCCGGGGGGGGGGGAGATGGGGAAGGATGGGGAAACAAAGGAGGAGGCTATAATGCTTGATAAGAAATGTACTCATTATCTTGCCCATGTAATTGTAACCCCTCTGTACAGTATTTTCACAATAAAAAAAAAGAAAAAGAATGAAGAGTTGTAATCTGTAAATCCTTACCTATGATTCAGACAACTTAAAGGAGTGAGCAGTGAGCTACATTATTTGGGAATGTGATGGAGTGAAACATGGGAACGTGGCAGAATGAAATAAAGAAGCCCTGGGAAATCTTTCTTGTGCTTGACTTGGTCTAATTGGCTTGCCATCTTGGATTTTAGTTTGTTTCATTAGAAACAGTCTTCACTGAAGATACCCAATAGGCAAATGACAAATCGTGTTAATGTACTTGATAATATATTCCATTTTTATGTCTTAGTAACTTAGAAAACTACTTCTGGTGATTATTACACTTGAAGTTACTTTCCACACTACATTTCCTTCATCACTCTTTGACCATGATTCTAGGCTGAATTGCCACCAAGGGGAAGTAGCACTGTTGCTAATCCTAACTTGGCAAAATTACTGGGTTCCACCCAGCAGTCACCAAAACATTTGTGTTTAGTCACAATACTGGTTTGTCACTTCATAAACCAATTCTGTTCTCCATCCTACAATGACCTGTTCATAGACCATAGGGAATGTGAAAGAGATGTGAATGGACCCATTGAATAATTGTGCCAGGCCTTCAGACATCAACAGAGGTGTCTGTCTGTCTGTCTGTCTGCCTCTCTCTCTCTCTCTCTCTCTCTCTCTCTCTCTCTCTCTCTCTTATCTCCTTGAAAGTTAAAGCAAGAAAGAAAACAAGGAAATAAAAAAAAGAAATTAGAACAACAATTTCAGATATTTTAACTTACAAAACCATGCTGTGAAAACCGAAAATAAGCATTTGGCAAGGCAAGATTAAGGTTTTTGATAAATATGAAGCCCTGGCTAAACATCTTTCTTAAAGTGTTTTACCACCCCACTCCGCCACAGATCTGGACAGAACTTTTTAGACCACCAAACACCATTTTATTCAAAAGAAAACTGAAGGTGAAGAAAACAAGTTATGTGCTGCAGAATATAGAAATTTTGATGGTGAAAAGCATGCTCTCTCTGCAGTTTTGGAAGAAATAAATAATGTGCAGGAGAGGTCTTGGGTGGCATGGCTTCTGGTAGTTGATAAAGTAGAAAGTATTGAGAGAATTATTGCAGTGAAATATATATATATATACACATAGATATGTATATATAGAGAGAGGCAGAGAGAACAAAGCCCCCATAAAACAGCCTGAGCCATGAACAGATGTGGCAAATCAAGACTCAAAGTTGATCATTCCACCTGATTGTTATAAAGTCTGAAACAATGACATTGTTCCATAAGTGAGGAAATAAATTCCTTATTCCAGTATCTTACTCTGTTTTCATTGCTGCCATTGGAGTCTATATGAGTGACAACTTTATCCAGTGTATTATTAAGTGAGAAAGCAGGGGAATTCAGCGTTAATTTTGACTCAGACTTTTGTGAGACTCACTCTTCTCTGAGTCATAATTTGATCATTTGGATCTTGATGATGATTGTCTGTATTTGAGGGACTTGTACTTTTCTAGAGAAGCGCAATAAATTCTCCCTTTTTATACATCAGAGGCAGAGGCTAGAAAAATTCTTCTTTGCATCTTTCTCACACAGTTGGGATTCTGAGTTCCTTAGTAATTTGGCCAGCTACGTTGAACCAAAAATTGGGCAAGTGCTATTGGCTCTCTCTCCTCAGAGATCATTTCCAGCTGTTAGTGCAAGACAAATATGAGATCCTCTGAGCTAAGGAAACTTGTATTTTTATTGGATTACCCATATAAACATCAGATTCAAAAAAAGCAGTATGAAACCCTGCGTTGTAAAGATTTCAGAATACATACACTATCCTACTGTTAGTGGAATATAGAATAAAGCTCAGTACATATGTTCTAGTAGGCAATTAGACTATGTACCAAAAGTCTCTGCCTGTCTCTTTCTCTTAGTCTTTCTTTATCCTCTCTCCCTCTCTGTTTCCCTCAGTCTCTATTTCCTTATTTCTCTCTCTCTCTCCCTCTCTCTCTCTCTGTTTCTCTTTCCCCTCTCCACAAATATATTCATAAGTCATGATAAAGCTTAAAATGTATATTGGGTACTCATTTCCTCTAAGATCTTATTGAACTTTAAAAGCAAAGGTATTTCTAAGTGTTCAGAAAGGAAAATCAAAGGCAAATAGTTTTGCAGTTATACTGCAATATAGCAAATCTTCAATAAAGTGAGTATGTTTGTGTGAGGTGATCTAAAAATGATTATCAACATCTATTGTTTACTCTCATGGCCAGGGTTGAAGGGACCAATGAAAACAATACTATCCAGGACTATGAGGCAGTAAGTAGCACTATGGAGTAAGGGTCTGTTCAGTGTCAGGATGTGTTGATCTGGATGAGATGAAAGGAATTCTGCTGATGCTAAAGAGGGAAAAAGGAGATGGGAGAAATATCTATGTTCTTCCCCCCACCTCTTTCCAACATCTCATTGTGCTTCTCAACAGCTGAATGTAGATGGGAGCCATTTGGCAGAAAAATGTCATTTGCAGAAGTAGTTTCCAGTGACAGAAAGCAGACCAAGGGTGCAGTGAGTGATTACGAAGAGCAAAAAAGCAAACAACACCTGGCACAACATGCAAGACAAAATAGGGTGTGTGCAACACTAAAGGGAAAAATATTAATAAATTCCTGGATATAATATGTAGGTGAGAGCCTTCTGAAAGAAAAAAATGGAGGGAAAGACCATCAGCTTACAATAGATTGAATTGCTTATAAGAAAACAACAAACCTGGCTAGGCACAGAATTAGTTGGCACAATTTGTGAAGAGGGTAAAAGATGAGGTTAAACCAAATTGTTTCAGGTGTGAATATGTCAGAATCCTTTTAGTCAGCATCCCATCTCCACTTTGTACACATTGAGAAATCAATAAGCATTTTGCCCTAGGCAAAACATATGATGAATTCTTTCTGAAGAAATAGAACAAATTCAGAAAAGCTAAAATTTCAAAATGTATTGGTATCTCAAAGAAAAATGATCAGTACTTGGGTAGTGGCATATTTTTACCAAAAATCTAGCCCCCAATCCACTGATCCTAAATAAAAGTTATCAGTCAACATTGTCTGGCCAACCCAGAAAGAAAATCTAGTATAATGGGAGAGACCTTACATTAAAATAGTCTTGCTTATATAAAAGTCAGAATCATGTACCCAGCCACCCAAGTCTCCATCCTTAATAATATAAAGACATCATTTGAATATGAGGAAAGGTAGAACATACAAAAAGAGAAAGACTAAATTTATTAAAACAGAAAACTTAGGAGGAAATAATTTAGAAAACAAAAGGAATTTTAAAAATCATTCTTATTACATTCTCAGAAAAAGATTTTAGGAAAAATTGCACATAACCAAGTAAATAATATAGTAGAAAATATTCTCTGAGATCTAAATATTGCCAAAATTAAAATCTTAGGTTTTTTTGAAAATAAAGTCTAACAAAATGTTAAACAGCATAAAAGCTGAAGAATGTAAGGGATAAAAAGAAAGAAAGAAACAAAGAAGTATTGAAACTATTCAAGCAAATAGTAAAAAAAAAAAAAAAAGATCCACAATAGAATTAAAGAAAGATGAAAATCTTCCTCAATTTAAATTGTCGCCCTAGGGTGCAATACAATGAATAGACAAAGACCCTCAACCTAGCAACATTGTGGCAATATTTTGAACACTATTAACAACAACAACAAAAACAAAAAAGGATTCAAAGTATCTAAGGGAGAAAAGGCCACCGGTTACAAAGGAGTAAAAATAAAATTAGTTTCCATCTAGAAAACTAGACATATACTATAAAAGATAGAAGCACTAAATATGTACATCACCTTTGTGACATAGTTATGAAGGTAGTTGCAAGTATGTGAGTTGGGAATCTAAAAACTAGAAAGTTAGAACTGTCGATCTGACCCAGGAGAGGATTTTAGGGATGTCCCAGGTTTTGCTTCACAACCAATCCTAAGAGGAGAATTCTGAAAAGGAATAAAGTGGTGGTTTCATCTTTTACTGAGAGATAGGGAAGAGAGATATCTAAAGTCAAGGGAGACAGTAAGACCCAGGAGCTAGGCTTTGGGGATAATCATTACCTAATATCTAATATCGAATATGGCTTTAGTGTTAAAACAAACCCTGAAGTACAAATAACAGCAAGGTGTAGGTGGGAATTCATATGCATTCCCAATGAGGAAGTCCATAGTGGAAACTCTTGATCAGAATATTATCAGCCAACTGAGTGCTATGATTTTAAGGCATTTATATGGACCTTCGTGCTATGAAGCTACTACTTTTATTATATTTTTATTGTCTTTAAGTAGTTGTAACAAAAAGATTATCATTCAAGAAATTAGTTTATAAGTACCACACATCCTGATCAATAATACCACTTTGATCATTCTTCCCATCTCTCCCAATCCAATCCTTCCCTTCCATTTTCCTAGTTTGATGGGATATGTGTGCATTGAATATTTTGACTTCATTCTTCCTCCTCCCCTTCCCTGCTTCATTTGTCCACTTTCCTCTCTTTGAGCTACCCTCCCCCACATCTTTCAAGTACCAGTTTCCTGGTATTCATTTTGTTGGACTGTGAGCTGAGTCTATTCCTTGTGAGGCCCAGATTCCTGACAAGCGTTCATAGAAAATGAGCTGGAAGCCTAGTAAATTATGAAGCTTTTTGTATTTGCTTTAAAGTAGAACTTTACCAGTTTTTTTTTACTATTTGTGTTAAGTTTTATTACAAACATGTTACTTCATAAAATACTTCTAGTCATAAATCATTTAGGAGAAAGAAATTCACCTTTTTATGTTGCTTTCATTTCTTTTTCTATTACTTGCTTCAGTTCTTTTGTTGTTGCACATTGGTGTAATGTTGGATATAGAACAGAAAGTCTCATGATTAGTATTTTAAGAGACAAAGGACATGGCATGAAAGGTCTATTTGTAGCTGCAGGAAAGTACAAAAAACATTAGCTACTTATTTCCATGCAAGAATAGTAACCAAGATGAAACAATATTTTTTTCTAGAAGGACATACTAAAAAGAGATGGTACACTGATTATAGTATACTAATAATCTCATTTTTAAGGGAGGTAGCAAAAGGCTAAATTAAAGAAATAGGATTTTAGATGTATTATATATCTGACATCACAAATATTACAGATAAAATGAGCATAGGGAAAAAGAATAAAGAAGCTGAATAGACACAAGCAAATCTCTGTCATCATCTCAGGGAGCCACTGCATATTGTATAACATAGCCAAACCAGTAAATAGGAAAATTCATGTACTATCTACTTTCTTAACATAATACTTCAAAGTGCTCTGCAGACTGAACATTTAGGAATCTTGGCAGAAAAGCCAAATTTCACTTGAACATTTTGCTAAGAACCACTGTAATAGAATCCATTTAAAAATTATCTTCCATGCTTCACAAACTCATCAGAGTTTAAATCACAGTCTTCTAAACCAATCAATCTTGCACTATTAGAGTCACTGGGAGAGTAAAATGTTAGCACCCAGAATTCGCTTTAGAAAATTCTATGTTAAATGTCCTGGAATGACTCAGAAATTGGAGGCTTACAGTTTGCATTCTTCTTTCAGTTTTTGTTGCTGTTGTTGTTTCTATTTAATATTCGGTGGTAAAAAAATATTGTACTTAAAATAAACATCTTTGAGGTGACTCTACTATGTAGCCACAGCTGGGAATCAGGAATCTAAATTAATAATGGCAAGTCACCAAGAAAATAAAATAGAAATGAATTTTGAAACTTTTCTTTGGGATCTGGCTGAGTGAGTAAAGGACTACAAAGAGAGAAAACTTGCTTTAATCACAAGA
Source organism: Dipodomys ordii (assembly GCF_000151885.1). Classification (NCBI taxonomy): domain Eukaryota; kingdom Metazoa; phylum Chordata; class Mammalia; order Rodentia; family Heteromyidae; genus Dipodomys; species Dipodomys ordii. Next base: position 7,149,093 of record NW_012267244.1, on the reverse strand, counting down.
ACTTTCATAGTGACTAATGTGCACTATACCCATGTATTACTTTTACTTACAGATTTCTTATGCATAGAGTTATAGGTTGTCATATGTGTTTTTAAAAAATTGACAATATTAGGAAGTTAAATCAAGGCCATATGTTCTTGCTCAGCTTTTTTGCTTATGGCTGGTGCTCTACCACTTGAGCTATACTTCCACTGGTTAATTTAAGAATCTCAGAATTGTTTGCCTGGTCTGGCTCTGAAGCACAATTCTCAGAGATCCAGTCTCCTGAGTAAGTAAGAATGTAGGCATGAGCTGGCTTTCTTATATGGAAGGGGGGAAGGACATAGATAATCACAGAGTAGACATTCAGTTTGGTGCTTTCCCCAATATTAGCAATGGTCCAGAAAGGCCAACAGAATTTCTACCCCCACCCAATTTAAACAGATGTTCATATCTACTGGATAAAAATAATATACCTCCAAAATTGTTTTATTCAGTGTGAGAATGTAATTTCCCTAAATCAAAGAAGCAAATTTTTGCTGTGGACTTTTTTCAACAGAAAATTTAAAATCGTGTCATATACAGAGAATGATACATTAAAAAAAATTCTCCTTGAATAGTAAGCAACAGAATGTGTGTGTGTGTGTGTGTGTGTGTGTGTGTGTGTACTAGTACTGATTTAAGAAATATTCTCAATATCTGGTTCTTAAAAGATTGTGCTAGGCTTGCAAGTCCACAGCAGATCGAGTAAAAACTGTCTTAGAATGTTTGTTAGTTTTTCTTTTGTTTATATGTAGCCAGCTGGTTTCTGACCTCTTTGTGTAAATAATCAGCTTTTCACATAATCAGATTCCATATTACCTTGTTAAGACATCATTCAAGGCAAGCTTTGATCCTTCACTAACTTTTGCAAACCACCATACATGTGACTGAAGTAATAGTAAAAACATTACCACTTATTGACAAAATCCCATGGCTGATATCTTAAATACTTTTTGTTTATATATTTATGTTTGTATAACACACCAGCCTTCAGAAAAGATAGCAATATGATTAAAAGAATATCCTATTTAATTATAAATTACTGAATTTTCAAAAAATATTTTCCAAGTCTTTGAGAAAATACTAGTTTAATGCAAGCTCTGTATAGTTGCACTGCCAGTTGACATTTTTGCTCAACTATCTTTGAAAAGCAGGTGAATTGAAATGTAGGATTTATAGAGCCCCGTTACATTCATTTTTCCACATGGATAGGGGAAAATAAAGCTTATGCTACATTCTGTGACAAGCTGGGAACCAAAATGTAAAAGACACAATAATAACCCCAAAATGGCTTATTTGGTGTCAGATTAAGATAAATGACACAGGCAGCTGTAAAAAGAATTCTCACTGGCCACTGACCCAAAAACTATAGTGTCATTTTTCATCTTTAGATAAGTATCAAAATAAACCTAAGATAACAACAATTCTTTAGAGCCATAATAAAATATCCCAAATTCTGTTTCACAGAGGATCATTTCAACTGTTTTTATTCGTATTGAAATACATTAAAATATTGTGGTTTTTAGGTTAAAATACTTTAAAACATTATGATGGTCCCTAATGTATGAATATTAGGTTGTCAAATTAATAAATAAATACTAATATTTTAATTCATGGGATTTTGAGCACTAAAAGTAGTATCACACACAGATTGTAGAACTAATAGATACATAATAATGAATACTTTTGATTGATTTTTCTGTGTTAAACATGCTAGATGCAGCTGGGCACCAGTTGATCACACCCGTAGCCCTAGCTACTCAGGAGGCTGAGATCTGAAGACTGCAGTTCAGAGCCAGGCTTAGCTTATCGCCAATTAAGTAAGTTCAAGTTAGCTGGAAGTGGAGCTGTGACTCAAGTGGTAGAGTGCTAGCCTTGAGCACAAAAGCTCAGTAACAGTGCTCAGGCATAGAGTTCAAGCTTCAGGACCCTGGCACCAGACAACCAAAACCAAACAGAAAGCACATGTGCTTTATACATATTCTGTTATACAATGATAAACATAGCCCTAAAGAAAGTTGTGATTAGACCATTTCATGTGAGAAATTCCGGCTTTAGGGAACAGTAATAATTTATTACAGATAATATAGCTGATAAATAATGCAACTCATAAAAGTTCAAATTTTCTTGGTGTGAGTATACATTTTTAATCTCTCCGTCTTTCTGTCTTTGTCTCTCTCCTACTCTCCTCTCCTTCTCCCTTTTTGGTCACTTTAGTCTTTAGATTCAATCATATACTATAATTACAAAAAAAGTAAAACTATATTTTCCTACTTCTGGAAGAATGAAGGTTTACATGAAGCAATAACTTGTCTATAAACAGGAAAGTGTTTTGATGTAGAAATGTAGAAATCAATCTATTATAGATTTCCATTAAGTACATAAGAATTTATCTTGTAAATGAATTTTCATAAATGGGAAAAAGTCTTTATAAAGGTTTAAATGCCACATCTTTTATTCTTAATAGCAAAAAATAAAAAAATCAAGTCAGTAGAGGCTCTGTTAAATCAGAAATGTATACTGGATGACTACAGGTATTCAAAAGATTTATGATGAGTTTGGGATGTGGCTCAAAGTGGTAGAATGTTTGCCTTGTATGTGGGCTCTGAATTCAATCCCAATTCATTACATTATAAAGGACAAAAAAGATGAATAAATTCTAAGTGGAAAAATAAGTCTCATCAGTATGTATCTATTTACCTTATTGTGTATCTGTAGAAAATCTGTTTCCTCCGTTTTCTATGCTGTCTTTTTTCATCTTCACTAAGGAAAAAAACGTATTGAAACTTGGTACCTGTTACACTTATAATTCTAGCTAGTAGAGGCTGGAATCCAGAGGACTATGGTTCAATGTCATTCTGAGCAGAAAAGTTGAGGCTATCCTATCTGGCAAATAACCAGTAAAAGCAAGGCTGGCGGTGTGGCTCAAGTCATAGTGCCAGGATAGCAAAAGTGAGGCCTGGAGTTCAAATTCCATTACCACCAAAAAAAAAAAAATGTAATTTTGTCACAAAGCTTCTTTTAACCTTTAAATATACATTATGCATTAATTTTATTTAAATTAATCATCGATTTAGTTTATGAAGGAAATCAAGTAAGTGCCGATTTGTCTCAAGACTTAAAAGCCAAGTGGTACTTTCCTTCCTAATCTATCATCTTTTGTGAGCCATGAAACGAATGCAGACTGAAGCACAAGAACAATCACCATCAAGCTGATGTCGGCAAGTTCTCCTTTATTGTTGCCTTCAGCCACATGCATGGTCTCTGTTCTGACCCCATTTATTTTCTCTAAAATTTTAAGGACAATTAACTGTCTTTTAAAATGAAGAAAAATGGAGCTGATACTTACATTCTTGCCTTCATGAGAGACTGTTGTCACCAGGATAAAGTGTCCAATGAAAGAGAAAAGAGCAAACACTCCATGTTTTGGCCTTTGCCATTAATTCTACTTAGAGGATTTGGTTTTGGGAAAGCACAAAGAACCTTTTCTTTTGGTTGGTCGTGGGGCTTGAACTCTGGGCCTGGGAGCTGTTTCTCAGCTCTTTAGCTCAAGGCACTGAGCCACAGTGCCATTTCAGGTTTTCTGGTGGTTTATCGGAGATAAAAGTCTTACAGACTTTCCTGCCCCGGCTGAATTGGAACTGTGATCCTCAGATCTCAGCTTCCTGAGTAGCTAGGATTACAGGCGTGAGCCACCGGCATCCGGCACTAAGAGCCTTTTTGTGTAACGTTCATTCTAAATCATCGTACTTGACAAAAATGTTGGCTTGTGATGAAGTTACCCATTCCTTAAAACTAAGCTACAACAGATCACCTTGACCTCCTCACTGTAACCCAACACATTTGAAGGCAAGAATTGGGTGAAAGTGGAAGGCTGAAGCTCGGGTCTGTGCTTTGTAAAATGCTCAGTCAATGGAAGGAAAACCAGGGCAGAAGCAGCTACCTGTACCCAGACTCCCACTCATTGTTGTCTTTTGAGTGTTATAGTTGAAAGTTGGGTGTTTCTTTGTACTTCCAAAAGTATTACCAGCAGGAGATGATTTTTTTTTCTGGCTGAGAACACAGAAAACACAAACTGGAGCAATCAGATTGTAACAAAGTAATGCTTTCTTATTGTCCAAAGTATCCTGAGATGTGAAAGGAAAAGCCTACTGAAGGGGTGGGACTTACATCTTAATGCTCTTGGCAAGAGAAGCATCATGTATATGTACTATTAAAATACTCATGATAATAATGAGCATTAATTAAATACTATATGCCACACCTTGTTTTAAATTATTTTTCAATCCTCAAAACAAATTGGAGTACAGTGCTATTTTCTGATGGTAGCAAAGATTTTAATCAAATTACTAAGTGACTCAGCTGTGACAGGTAGAGGCAATATTTGAACTTGGGGAGTTTACTCAGACCTCACTGCCTGATTCCTTGAGTGGTCCTACATTAATCTTATTCTTTAAGGAAGGAGGGGAGGAGGTTCCTAGCAGGTTGTAGAAGCCAGCTTGATTACATACATACATGCATATATATATATACATATATTCATATATTCACATCATAAATATACCCCAGTTGCTGTTATGATTCTCACCAAGATCACCTGAGATTTTTAGCCATTTTCAAGTAACATATACATTTTCTTAACTAATTTTATGAAGCAACAATCACCATCCGTTATCTAAGCACAGAAGTTGCACCAATGTTCAGATTCAAAACTATTTTAGTCAGAGTGGATAATTTAGCTTCTCTAAACACCTTTTTAAAAATTTTGTTTCAGATAGCATCTATCTATCTATCTATCTATCATCTATCTATCTATCTATCTATCAGACTTATCTATGTCTTAATACATCAAAAGCGCATTTCTTTTTCTTATGCCTGTCTGATGCAGTTTATAAAAGGCCTTGCTCTAGCAATCATTTGAGGACCTAGTTTATTTCTTTCTTCAATTCTATACTGTTTGCTGTCATCTAAAAGGTAAAGGAAGGAGGAATGGTAGCAGGCATCCTATGAGAGACCATGCACAGAGTTCTCTCCACATTTCATTGGTCAGGATGTCATGAGTTTGGGAAATTTGGTTTGATGTGGTTCTCATCTGTGGTCACTGGACTTCTCTACTATACAAATAGTGGTAAGTTTCACCAACTGTATTTATGTATCAGAGCATAAAGACTTCAACAGAGACCAAGGGAAAAAAGTCATTAATTGATTTCCATATTTCCTTAGACCAAAGGGAGAAATTCTCCAACGAAGTACTTTGAAGAACATTGCAATCCACTCCTATTTTTCAGTGAACTCTGTGATCAGCTTGTAAATCTGGCTTCTGGACTTTAAATTGTGTCATTTTCCAGCTCTGGGTCAGTCTCTTTTGGTCAATGAATCACACATCTTTTTGCACAGTCAACACAAATATATACTATCTCTACATATCAAAACAACGCTTCAAGTAACTAGGAGAATGTGAAGAGATCTAAAGGGCTCCTGATAAAGATCCCTCTCTATCACATCAGTTAGCATTTCTTATTGTGTCTGCATTAGGAGTAATTGGCCTGTATTAATGATAAAAGAGCACTGATAGATGCCACTGACTGGTCGGTCAGAAAGAAATGTTAGGAGAAGAGGTTCTGCCCCAATCAGGGTGGATTTTATTAGCTATGTGTTCTTGAGAAAGTCACTTAGCCTCTTTATATCTTAGTCTCCTTGGTTATAAAACTGAATTAGTAATAGTACATGCCCTAAAGTTTGATGAAATGATAGCAAATGTAATTTTAATATGAGTGATAGGAAGTAGCTAATATTTATATTGATACTAGTTAAAGCAAATATCAACATACAATATGCAGTCTATCTATTAAGTAATCAATACATATTAGCTAGAATCATCATAAGCATGCTTAGTATTTTTTATTATTTCTGCTATAATCACCACTGCCAATGAAATAATTTTTTCATTTTCAAACAAAAGCTAATGGCTTTATGTAAATCAGTATATTTCCTCAAAAGCTAAAAATAGAACTATCATATGCTCCTGCTGTAGTATTGGTAGGCAAATAGCTGAGGAAATGTCTATCAACATGCAACAAACATATCTACAGGTCCCATGTTCATTATTCACAATAACCTGGTTATGGAATCACTCTGGGTGTCCATTAACTGATGAAAAAGTGCCACATATATATATTCACACATATGTATGTACATATATATAGTATTATTTAATCATAAATAAGGAAATTATGTCATGTCTTTTGAAGGGAATGACTGGAACCAGAAATCATCATGTTAAGTAAAATAAGAGACTTCATAAAAATAAATATATCATGTTTTCTTTCATATCAGGTACTTACATTAAAAAGAATAGAAAGAAAAGGTCATGAATGATTGAAATACATGTATACACATATAAAATGCCCTAAGACCATTGTAGAACAAAAGGGAAATGAAAGAGGGCTTAAGCAAGTAATGGAGGTATTAGATATCAACAGAATTTTCTTACAAGCTCATGTGGAAATATATCTATAAATAAAACCTGTCACTGTGTCTAATTAATATATAACACTTGAAAATCAAAACTTGGCTTTATATTTTGAGGAAGCTAAAAGCCAAAACTTCAAACTACGGTCCAGAAAGAAAGGCTGAAATAGGCTTTTCTGTGACCATATCCGCTAATCAAAAGTCAGTAAGCGTGTGCCTTGTTCTGTTAGTTATTAACTTATTCAACCAATGCTTCCCAAATACTTGCACTTTAGGTCCACTTGCACTTTGTACTTTAGGTCCACTGCCTATTTTCTGTGTGTACTGAAGCAAATTTCTTTGCTTCTCCGAGCATGATTTTCTTTATGTGAGAAATGGATAAAATAGTCTCTACTTCTATCACTGTTGTGAAGAGTAAATCAATTTTATAAAGCCTGCCTGGCCAGTATTAAGCACTTAAATAAAGCATAATTCTTATAAAATTAATATGAGATGTCTTTTGTCTTTTGTTCTTTCATGTGGTTTATAATCTGCAGATCTTGATTTATGAGTAAATGGCAAAATTAAATTTCAATTGATTTTTAAACAGAATCAATATTTTTAAAAGGCAACATTAAAAAATAAATACTATGCAATAATATAAAGAAAATGATTTAAATAGAACAAATCAAATACAAATATATTAAAGTTACTGCAATTTTGGTTTCAGGTTTATAAATATATACAAATGTAAGTATTGTTTGGGTGTAAAACATATTTCTTGCTACTAGCTACAGTGAAGAATTGGAAAGCATTTTAGTAATATGTACATTGTGCTGTGTGGATATCTTTAAATATCCAGAAATCAGAGTATTGTTTTTACTTTTCAAGACACTTGTTAATGAAGCATTTTTTTTCCACATGTGGCACAAATAGCATAAATAGGACTTTTAAATAAGTCAATGTCCAGCTTGCTAGTGCTTTGGTGAAGGGTTTAAAACTATTGTTGAAAAATAGAATACTAGAATCAGTGATAAATTACATTTCCTTATATTGTCTCTACTCGCTCTCATCCTTACATGAAATCAAACCGTTATTCATGATGGAGATAAGCATAAAAATGCCTTTGAACCATTCTACATTCCACCTGCCTCCTCCTAGGTGTGATGAAAACTAGTAGCCCTTTGTTGTTTTTATTGTATGCAGTGACATGGACTAAAGGGAAGAGAGCTGTCACCAATTGCCTGAAAAACTCATTGAATTATTGCTGTCTTCTCAGGAGAGTCCTTTGCCCTAAAAGCCTTCAACTCCATTTTTAGTTTCTTGGGCACATAAACCTCCTGTCTCTTTTTCCAAATTAAGGGCACTCAACAGAGCTGCCACATTGGGCATTAATGAATTCTCTGAGACTAATCTACACAGTAATGAGAAGTAGAATCTGTCACTCACTCTCCCAGGGGGTAAGAGTTCACATGCTGTTATATCACCCTATTAAAATAACTTATTAACTGCTGTGTTGCATGTCTGCTACTATTCATTAAGAAGGTGTGACCAAAGAGACATGCATTTGTACAAATGATTCAATTTAATTTGCATTGTTCTCCATTTTGCTTTTATGGCTGATTGACATGCACTGTAAGGAAATGAAAGCATTTTATACTAGTGTGGATATGATAAAATATCAATAAAATTATTACCTTTATCACTTTGGTTTTAAAAAATGTTAGTTGTTAATCTGCATTCCATTAAAAATTGTAAAGAAGCTACATTTGAAGCTACATATTCCATGCCCTACACTTGACTCCTGGAAATACATTATCTTTATTAAATTTTTCATTATCTTGAAATAGTTTACAGAGGTTTCAACTCAATGTGTTGGTTTGTGAGTATAATGCATCCTGGTTAGTCATTTGTTATAAGACTTTCCTCAGTATAGCAGAGTATGCCATCAAACCATTGTTAGATTATGCTAAGAGCTAAACAAGGGAGGGTAAATCTAGACAGAATAACTAGAAATTAAGTGTATTTTAATGATAGATTTACCAAGTAATGCAAATTTTTTTGCTGTATATTTGTGTTAGAATAATGTCTTAGTAAGACAATAAGATCTGACCTTCGGTGGAGACAAATTATATCCCCAACAGTCCCTATGGATAGTTGTATTGGTGGAAATTATTTAGCCTCTTTCTTCTACTTCATTGGCAGAATGAGAGTGAAATAATACTTTCTCTTACTTGTGTTTTTTGAAGGACTAAATGTGCTTAAGCAGCAATTGTGTCATGTAAATTCTCAATAGTAATCTTAGATCATAGACTATAATTATCATATTCAAATCATATTCTATCACAACAACTATGACAATAATTTTCCTACCATGATAGTCACCATTATTATCCCACTTTATCCCCAGGAAAAAACATCCATAATTTGCATTTTAAAATTTAAAACATTTTATTTGTTTTTGGTGGAACTCTCTGAAAACCACAAACATAGAATATAACTTTAAAGAGCCTTTCCTAAGCTCACTGTCTCCATCAGTCACCCGGGGATATCATCCTCAACCCCTTTCTCTTAAGAAGAATACGTTTTTTGCAATGCTGACAGCTAGTGCCTATGGTTTTGAGCATTCAACGCTAAAACATCATCTTCATTTTGGAAAAGGGATAATACTCCCTTTCTTATGGTGTTCTGAAAATTAAATAGCATTAAATAAAGTTTGTAAAACATTGTCAATGTGTCTAGCACATTTATTCAACAAGCTGCAACTGTCATAATTATTTCTCATGGTGCCACCAATTTACCAAGTTCATGACACAGCTCTGCCTTATTTTCTAACAGCTATGTAGATGCAGGATCTACCTTCTTTAATCTTTTCTCATATTTTATGTTATCAAAAGCCCACCATCTCCAGGGTGCCAGTTGGAAGTACACTGTCTATAGAACAAAACTAAACCATGTCATACTTAAATAGAATTTATAACTTTGGTCTCATTAACTCAGGCTTTTAGCAAGCAATACAAAGTTACAGTAATGTCCTAGTTGTTATATTCTTAGATTGTTAATTAGAGTTTTGTGAAAATACATTTGGATTCATCATTAGTGAATAGCATAAATTATCTACAGCCTTTCAAAAATCTTCAATTAAAAGAATATTCCAAAAATAACAGGATAGATACAGTTTTACAATAGGTAGAAAAAAGTGAGTTCATCAAGCGGAAACGGTCAGATAAGTTGATGTTAGGCGAAATGAACCCCAAGATAAGGATTCAAATGGTTTTTCTTTCTTGCTATTGTTTTTAACATATTTACAAGATATTTCTTGGTTGCTTTGTATGTCCCTCCCCCACTATATAACCTCTGTTTTCACTGTATTTGATGTTGGTATAATTGTGGAGGGGAAGGGAAAAAACAATTGTTTAGATAGGGATACAGGTGGACCCATTGCAACAATGAGATGTACAAGACGTTATGTCGAAAACGAACTTTACAACTTTGGCTTGGGGGGGGGGATGGGGGACGGGATCGGAAAGGATGGTAAGGGGAAACAAAGGAGGAGGCAACGATGCTTGATAAGAAATGCACTCATTACCTTGCTCATGTAATTGTAGCCCCTCTGTACAGTATTTTCCCAATTAAAAACAAAAGTGAGTCCAGATAATATTGTGCTTTTCAGAGTCAATAAATTTAAGAACTCTTTACAATTAAAGTCTCATCTTAATTCTGTTCAAACAAGCTGGATACTTCCTTATAATTTGGGCGTTGGTTATGATTATGTCCTGAAGTTTTAGAACCATGTCAAGGGTCCAGAATTCAAGGTTAGGATTTCTGTCATTTCGCATGAAATATATCTTTTTTCATATTTATCAGAGTTCTCTAATAAGCCTCTTTTCAAATCTTACCAGAGTTCTCTAATATGTACTATAGATTTTTTTTTGGTCCATCATGGGGCTTGAATTCTAGGCCTGGGCACTGTCCCTGGACTTTTCAACTCAAGACTAGCACTCTACTACTTAAGCCACAATACCACTTCTGGTTTTCTGGTGGTTAATTGGAGATAAGAGTCTCAAGAATGTTCCTACTGGGGCTGGCTTTGAATTGTGATCCACAGATCTCAGTCTCCTGAATAGCTAGGATACAAGTGTGAGCCACCAGCACCCAGCTTGTAGTACAGATTTTTTTAAAAGAAATTCTTAATAGAATATTAGAAATACTTATAAAGAGATTTCTTCGTAGTCTGACATATCAACGTATTAACCCACTACTGCAAAGTAATGGGTTATAAGTTATAATATAACCCACTACTATAAAGTAGTGGGTTATAGCAAGCCACAAAGTAGCTTCCATTTATGTTATTCATAAAGACCTTAAGCACAAATTCAGGGAGTATAATATTATTACCTACATTTTAAAATGAATTAGTAAAAGCACAGAGGTTGTTTCCTATAGTTGCACTATAGAGATCCTGAACAATTTTTTGAACTCATGTTTTTGGGTTCCAATGTCTAGAGTGACTCTCATCACTTTGATTTAAATGCTTCAGGGTAGGAAGAGAAGAGGATACATGAAAAAACTCCAGGTTATTTCAATTGGGGATAATTTCTACTTATACTTCAGACGACTATGTTCCACCTTAAACGTCAGATTATTCTTTTTCTGTTCTATAGTGTGTGGCAACTCACCAAGTCATCCTGTGTACAAAGTTTTATAATTCTATGCAAGTTTTATGTTTCTCAAGAGTCTTCCAGTTACACCAAATGTTTATATATATTTTAGTGTGTATTATATATATATATATATATATATATATATCTGTATTTCTGCAATACGTATAAGAAACATGTCTAACTTGGCTTTTAATTTTGTATTGTCTCATAATTCTCTTTTACTTGGATTTACTATCTTAAAATATTATAATGTCATTCTAAATGGGAAACATTTGTTATTCATTCTAAGACTGCTTACTGAATTAAGTTTGGATATCATAGCAGAGAGAGATGATTATCACATATGCCAGTGAAGCAATCCAACCAACATATCTATCACAGATGACAAGATCTCTTTGGAGACCTATTTGTTGCTTTTAAAAGTTTGAAGTTCTTCAGAAAATCCTACTGTAAATATTTTTGAGTCTCATAAAGTAATTGGTCTGGAAAGGTAAGAACTCAAGTAACAAAAATCTTTCCTCCATCCCTCCCATGTAGTGCTTTGTCATGAGTGTTTCTTGTGAAACCCAAGATCACTTTTGCATTTGTTATAGTTTCAGCCTCTGGTATGACATTATTTTTTATCATCACCAACAGAAAAAGTTCAAATCTAAATTGCCTACACATGTTACAAATCTAGAGCTGGCTCATAAGGCTGTGAATAACATAGACACGTGGGAAAATAGGAAAAGTTAAGACTGGTCAATCATACTAGCAATGAGAGGATTTCACGGAGGTGAACAACAAGATCTGCAACCATGATTACCTAAAGCACTGTGTACATTGGTGATTCCATTGTATATTGATAGATATTACCTTAGAAAGGATTGCATGTGTATTGTCTGTAATATGTATGTATGTATGGACATGTGTGTGTGTTATAGATTCCAAGAAGTCCATTCAATGTCCTATAAAAACCCTTTGGTGGCTAATAAGAGCTTCATTTGAAATGAATTTTGTACAAGAAACTAAAGCAGATAAAATGGTTTTTTAAAACCCATTTCTGTTTGAAAGCATTTCTTTAAATCATTCATTAAATTGAAGTAATAATAGTTTGGAGAATATACTATTATTACTACTATTATTGCCAAAATATTTATACCTTCATTTCTACTTTACATTCCCAACAAGACCTTGAGATTAATAAATAAAAAGCTGGCCTATATACTATTTATGTACAGGCTACAAGATAAAAATGTGTTTTTAAAGGGATTTTTAAGAAAAAGAAAAACACAAAAGAATATGTGACAGAGATCCATATATGTAGAATCCCTGCAGCACCTAAAATCTTTACTGCCTGGCCTTTTGCAGAAAATTTCACTAAACCCTAGACTAGGCTATATTGCAATGCTGTGGAAGCAAACAATACTCAGGTAACCAGTGAATTTATCTACAAGATGTGTTTCATGCCCAACAACAGTTGCTTATCAGGAATACTCAGAACTCAGTCTGGAAGAAACTTCTGGACATTATGTGTTTAGTGATCACTACATCATGTGATGAATGGAACACTATGTCTCAGAACTTCAGCCTGGGTGTGAAATATACCACTTCACATTCCATGGGCCAAGCAAGTCATATGCCTTCAGCTAACTCACGGGCCTTGTGCCTGGAAGACACTTATTCAAAATATCTGGTGAATAGCAGTGTTAATTTTGGCTTTGTACATATGTAAGGGTGTGTGTGCACAGAAAGCTTGTTCAAGAAAAAACTTCTCTATATTCTGTGAAACCTAATTTTCTTGTCCCTCCAATTGCCATATGTATATTTATATAGGTAGGTATATATTGCAATGTAGTGGTATTTACATTATGTATATATTAAAGTCTTATGATATATACAGTCTATATTAACTTCTTACATAAATATTTAATACAGATATCTTCATATGCCCATCAAAAAGTCTGTTTTATATGATCATTAGTCTTAAGAATCTATAAGAATATATGTAATTACTATGATAGATCTCTTTATATATAAATATATAATAGAGAAGTCAGGTTTCATGGCATATAACTTTCAGGATCCATTGTATGAGTATAATTCTAATATCTACTAAATTCTATTATCTATTACCTACTATTCATATGGGCATATGCATATATACAGAAAGATTTGTACACATAAACTCATATGTAAATTACAAGATGCATATGAAAATAGAAACAAATGTAAAATTTTCTTTAGTTATTAGGTTTTATTTACGTATTTGTTTTGAGACAGTCACTCTATGGATCCCAGATAAGGCTGTAACCAACCATGTAACCTGACTGACCTTGCATTCCATCCTCCTGCCTTAGACTGTTGAATGCTAAGATTACAAATAGGTACCAGCATGCCTGGTTTGAAACTTTCTTCTTAAGTGAAATACTGACATGTATACTCAAGTATACACCATGTATAAAGCTGCCTAATCTTTTGAAACAAAAAATACAAATGCTTTAAAAAGTAAAAATATTTTATGACTCATAAGATGAGAAGTACTAGCATTATCAGGAGACCTACAGTTGATTGTGTTCTTCTTATTTTATAGAGCAAGATGCTGAAGTTAGTAATAATAGATCCAAAGAACAAGGTTCTTCTAAGAATTTCAACTCCTGGATTATCCCTCAGCCATGTACTTCTTGTTCTACTTTGAGTCTGTTCTAATTTAAAGCTTGCTAACATTGTGATGATATGCTTAGTAGCTTATTAAATGACTTCATGTTGGAAATTGATGTTCTGACAAAAAAGAAGCCTGAATTCCACTTTCAGAAGAAGATGATTGAAGTTTTCAGAAGGTGTTATGAATATATAGTGTTCTATCTGCATGCACAAGACAAACTGTAGGTTGAAATAATCCCACCCACAAGAAGTATACTGGCCAGGGGCTGGGAAGGTGGCTCAGTGGTAGAGTGCTTGCCTTGCATACATGAGGCTCTGAGTCTGATCCTCGGCACCACATAAGCAGAAAAAGCCAGAAGTGGTACCTCGAGCTGAAGAGCTGAGGGACAGTGCCCAGGCCAGAGTTCAGGCCCCATGACTGGTTAAAAAAAAAAAGTAAACTGGTCACACTTGTCTTAGCTCAGTAATAAGGCAAGAAGTTTGTGGGTAATAAGTAATTAAAGCAATCAACATGTAGAAGACAGAAACTTGATTACCCTCTCTCTCTCTTTCTCTTTTTCTCCCTCTCTCTCTCTCTCTCCCCCATGCAAAAAAAGTTCAATATCTAAGTGTAAAACTTAAAACTTTGAAAGTACTGCAGAAAAACATGAGGAAATACTTACAAATAAAGGCATGAGCAACGATTTTCTGATGACTCCAATAACAGAAGAAATAAGAGAGAAAATACAAATTGGATGGCATCAAATTCAAAAGCTCCAGTGCAGCTAAGGAAACAATCAATTAAAGGAAGAATCAGCCTACAAAATGGGAGAAAATTATTGTCAGATATTCTTCTGACAAGGAATTAATATTCAAAATATATAAAGAACTGAGAAAAGGCAAGCAACAAAAGATGAAATAATCCAGTAAGCAAATAGAAAGATGAATTAAACAATTTTTTGAATAAAGTACTAAATAAAGACCAAAAGGTACATGAAAAAAATATTCAGCATTCATTAATATTATGGAATTGTAAATCAAAACTATATTTCAACTTCCTCTCACTCCAGTCAAAATGGCCATCATCAAGAAAAGGAACAACAAATGTTAATGAGGATATACAGAAACAGAAACCATTAGACAACTTTGGTAAGAATGTATATTAGTGTAGCTACAATGGAAATCAGTATGAAGATTCCTTACAAAACTGAGTAGAACTACCAAATGATCTTGCTACACCATTTCTGAGTGCATACCAAAAGGAATCAAAGTCACAATTTAACAGACATACTGAATAACCCTTTGAATTGTACCATAGTCACGATACAATAGCCAAACAATTAAAAATGTATTTATATAAACTAGAACAAAATGAAGAGGGATATTTGGGAAGAGAAGACAACCAGGAAGAGAGAGGACAAGAGAGAGTAATGGGGGTATGATCAAAATATGCCATATCCATATATGAAAATACCATGGTGAAACCCATTATTTTGTACAATTAATATTATAAGTGATAGATATTAGTAAAAACCAAAAAAAATTAAATGAATCATTGTTTTTCTTTTTCATGTTTGTTCTTTTCAGAGACTGATTACTGTTTATGTGTTTGTTTTGCTTTTTAGCCTTGTTCTTGGCCATGCCATTAGTGTAAGTTTTGTCACTGGAGAGCTAATACTCCCCAAGTGGAAAATTTTACAAATAAACAGTTCTTGGGGAAGAGAATCTCTGAAAGGGAAAATTTCTTTTCAGAAGAATAAATCAAAATATTTAGAGGTCACAGACCTTGTGACAAAGCCACTGTTGGAAGAGCCCACGCCTGTCATCCATCTGTGTTTGGGAAATGGTTAACAGCAATGTGTGGGAAGTCAAACAAAAATGGACAGCAGAGAGTTTCTTTGTTTTTTAAATTGAGGCTGTTTGTTTAAAGAAAGTATATGTGGGGCCAGAAAGGGGGAACAGTGTTTCCTGTGAGAAAAATGGACATGGAGAGATACACAAAAGTCACTCAAAGGACATTTGTTCATGTAAGATAGAAAATATACCACAGGGCAATTTCACAAAGTGTTTGCCTAGCCTTGGAGAAAAGACAGTGAAATCACAGTTGTTGCTAGATTATTGTGTGTCAGAATGGCCTTGACCTGAGAGTATCAATGATTTGCATCTCATTCACTTCTCTGGGTTTTTCCAGGTTTCCTCTGAAATGATCACATTTCTGTTTAGTTTCTTTAGAATTTACCTGCATCACTGGATCACATGGCTATACAGCCTCTGAGTTCCATACTGAAAAAGAAAATATAAATGTTAAGATTCAAGGTCTCTGAATGGGAGTAAGTTAGAAAGTAAAAAGAAGGTCTTTTATCACACAATATATAATGTCAAGAAGTCACCGAAAAAAGCAAATGGAAAGTTTTAAAAATATTAAATATATATACCACATTTTCTTTTTTGTCTCCTTTTTATTGTCAATTATATACAGAGGGTTTATAGTTACATAAGTAAAGTAATAAGTACATTTCTTGTCAAACTTGTTACCCCTTCCCTCAGTTTTCTCTCTTGTCAAACTTGTTACCCCTCCCCTCAGTTTTCTCCTACTTTCTTTCTCCCCCAGAGCCCCCCCAAGTTGTACAGATCATTTTCAACATACTGTCTTGTGAATATTGCTGTTTCATTAGTTCCCCTTTTGTCCTTTGTATGACCATTCTTTTGTTCCTCTTCCCTTCCCTAATGCAGATATATATTATCAGGGTTGATGCTAAGTGAAATGAATGCCAAAACATGGATACAAGAGGTTTTTCTTTGTTGTTGTTTCTTTTGTATGTTCTTTTGGCTATGGTTGTCACTGTATTTGATTTTGGTACCCTGGTATTGTATGTACCACAGTTTCATGGTCCATTCATCTACTGAGGGGCATCTGGTTCTTTATCTTAGCTATGGCAAATAATGCTTCAATGAACATGGTTGTGCTGATAGCTTCAGTATGGCCCTGTTTGTGGTCATATGGGTAAATGCCCAGGAGTGAGATTTTCGGGTCATAGGGAGTTCTGTTTAGTCTTTTGAGGAATCCAGAGTGGTTGAGCAAGTTTACACTCCCACAAACAGTATAGTAGCATTCCCTTTTGACCACATCCCCATCAGGCCCCCTTGTTTCCCTTATTTATAATAACTAGAATATGTCTATGATATTCTTCACAGAGGATTATAATAGCCCAATTGCTAGGTGCATATGACCATATATAATGAAGCATATGAAAATGAACTCCAAGAACTGGGAACAGGATGTTTTTATTATGTTCTACTTGCAAGGTTTTTTGTTGTTGTTATTATTGTTTGTTTTCATTTTCTGTACCCTTTGTCTTATAGTAACTTTATCTGATTTGGGAAATGGAAAATGAATCACAGAAACAGAAGGACAAAGGATGAACAAGTGCAACAATCATACTCACTAGATACTATGTTGTAAATGAACTTTACAACTTGGAGGGGAGGGGAGTGGAGAAGGGAAAGCAAGAGAAAATGAAGTGAGGGTAACAGTGTTCAAAGTAAAATGTACTTATGTAGCTGTAACCCCCCTGTTCAGCACTTTTACAATAAATAATAAAAAAAGAAGTACAAACTTTTGAATGGAAGGGTATACCTTTTCGTTAAAGAATATGTCTTGAAATAAGGGTTGGATGAATCATTCTATGATTTTATTGACCCGTGGATATAAACAACTTTAAAACTAGTGAGTAGTACTTTTGGTATTTAATTATCTCCAAAGAAAAACAAATTTAAGAGTCCTAACTTTTCACAATAAAATGACAGGCTGTCTCATTTTCTGTGAAGTTATAAAAAAAAGTTACAAAACTTGAAAAAATCTTATTATACATTTTAGTTTTTCTTACTTATTTAAATTTAAGTAAATATATGAATGTAAAAACATCATTTATATTTTGGGTGAAGTTAAACTTATTTCGAAGACATTATTCCAATATATAATTTATTCTTCAGTTGTATTTCAATATATTTGTGCCACTGAATTTCAAAAATAAAAGGTCTCCAACTTTTATATCTTACAAGGTTTATATATTGTTGGAAAATATTTAATCACTGTAGGGCTAATGTTCTATATATTTTTACTATGAGTAAAAATAAATAGATGTAAGCTATATGTGCACAAAAAGCATATTTTACTTGAATAAAAATACATTTCTTATCCTTTACATTATTGAGCTTCCCAAAAAGGAGGTTCTTGTTGTTCATTTGTCTACAATTCTTTTCTAAGACTTATGAATATTTATAAGCCACAAGGTTCAATTCAGCATTATGAGGAGTGAGAGGTGGTATCTTCCAGATGCAAAGGGTGCTTTTAATTCCACTGCTTCTTCTGATACTCGCTGGCATCTTGTCATGCTTGAATGAGCCATTCAGCACGGAGCTGCCATCTAATCAGAGCACCTGAAGTGCAAAAATGAGAGGAAGCTTAATGAAGCATAAATTGCCTGTTCAGTTGGAGATTCACACTCCTTTACCATAGTACAATTAAAGCCAGTGCATTGTCTATTCATCAATCCCAACTGCCTCCTGTTTTCAGACAGGAAATCTCCAAGATCAATTATTAGAATATGGAGTATTCTCCCTCTCCTCTCTCCTCTTCTCCTTCCCCTCCCTTCTTTCTCTGTATTTTTCTTTCACTCTATTTGTCTCTGTCTGTCTCTATCTGTGTGTTTGTATGTGTGAGTGTGTTTGTCTGTCTGTCTCTCTTTCTTTTTCCTCTGAATAAATGACTATTAGTGCTAGTAGGGGATACTAATATCAACCAAAATAGCTTCACAACCTTGAAAAGGAAAAAATAGTTTTTATCAGATACCAACAGGTTATACAGGCCAAGACTGTAGAATATTGTAGGCACTCTCCAGTCTTGGCCTGTATAATAACTTTTTGATCTAAGCACTGGTGTTGGGAGGAACAGAAACTATAGTGTTTGATGAAGCAAGTTAGTTGGAGATAATGAAATTTCTCTTGATGATGAACTAAGTTGAATTTCTCAATCATATGGGTGTGTCCATGGGGTGAATATAGACATGCAAGTCAGACTTAGTCACTAAAGGGAGAGGAAGTAAAAGGCTAAGAGTATCAGATAGAAACTTGAACATCATTTCCCCACTTATAATAAATTCTATATAACCAAGAAACTCAGGAAATGGGAATGCCACCTGATCTAGAGATATACATAGTTCAGGGTTGGAAATCCTAAATGGTTGAAATCATGCAGGTGCAGAAAATTGGAATAGCAGCTAATAGTCCAAAATCCATCAAGAATATATACTCACTAATATATACATTACTCTACAAAATATTTTTGTATATGTGCCAGTACTGGGACTTGAACTCAAGGCCCTGGGCACTGTCCTTCAGCTTTTACATTCCAGGTTGGTACTCTGCTACTTGAGCCACAACTCCACTTCTATCTTGTAACTGATTAATTGGTGATAAAAAAAAGTGTCCTGGAATTTCCTGCCCAGGCTAATCACTAACTTCAGATCTCAGCTTCCTGTGTAGTTTGAATTACAAGCATGAGTCACTGACACTTGGCACCAAATATTTCTAAATATGTAAAGGGCTTTGTGTCTGTCCCTAGATGAATGGTAGTTGTAGTTTATAATCTAATGGCAAGTAGTTAAGGGCTTAGTTTATAAGGCTAAGAGGCTATGTAACCTAGTACTTTTCTATCCAGGATAGTAATCACATTGAATTGAATTGAGTTGCAATTTACTCATTTTTATGTCTCTAAATTTCTTTAATCTGGAACAGTTCTTTCTTCCTTTCGTGTTCTTGTGCTTGACTCTGAAAAATATAGATCTCTTATTTTGTAGAATATCTGTCACTTTGGATTGGCTAATGCTTCCTTATGGTTAGAGCTAGGTAATGCTTTGGGAGAACATATTTTAAGCTCTTCAGTGCGAATAAATTAATTGTACAAAATAATGGGTTTTATTGTGACAGCTATACACAAGCACATAACGTGCCTTGTCTTGTATCCAGCTCAAAGCATCACAGGAAGGAGATACCATAGTTTGGAATAATCTAGATGAGCTGGAGTATAACTTTTTAGTTATATTTTAATTATTGTTGAGTAGTTGAATAAAGGAAGTTACCATTCAATGCATCTTTGGTTGATGTCACCCTCTTGTCATTTTCTTAACTTCATAGAATATACTTGGAATATTATGACTGCCTTCAACTTCCCTCTTCCCTCTCTTTGTCTGCCTTATATTTCCCCCTTGCCACTTCCATCTCTACACTTTAGACATCCCCACCAAACTTAGGGTTTACAAATCCAATTGCTTACTTGACCGCTTCATTATGCTGGCAATGTAATCCATCTTCATTCCAGGCTCATCCTGGAGGCCTTTACTAACAACTTCATCCTTACCCATCTTAGTCAATGGTCTCATTGGCCAATCAAGTATGCTTCCACTGGAAAAGCAAACTCTGTGTGTTTTCTTTCTTCTCACCCCACAAATCAAATTTCTTTATTGTTGCCAATTTCCGCTCAAAATTTTCCTGGACATTTCATTATTCATAGACAGCATGACCATGAATAGACCATGAAAAGACCGTGAACTCCCACTAATCTCCTTGGCAAAATCTACCAGCTGGTCCCTATGTAGCCATACTATTCCCACATTTTACAAAAAGAGTGGCATACAAAAATGTAATTCCCATCAAATCACCTTCCAACTGTCCTATCACACCCCTGACCCAGTTCCCTCTAATCATTTCCCATTTCTATTAGAATGAAGATCGAATCATATGAGCATCAATTGCAGCTCTATATGGTTAGAAATTGATATGTCTCTTCATTGGTCTCAAGCTACTAGCACTCTCTGTCTCTGACCTCCAATTGAGATAGTCTTTTAAAGTCATAAAGCAGCTCTTGACCTATTTGGCCTTTGTATGTTCTCTTCATTTTGTCTGAACCAAACCTATCCAATCACCAAGTTAAACCCATTAAGCTTTAAAAGGACAGCAGCCTAACTATGTCTGTCCAGGTCACGTTGTTATATTAAACACACTCCTAATAGGCAGATCACTTATAACTATGTAATTTAAAATCATGTATTATGATTATAGGATTGTGTTTCATTTGCTCACTTCTCTCACTGCCACTTTCCACTCTCTCTATCTCCCTCTCTATTTCTCTCTCCCTATCTCCTTGTCTTTTCATTTTTGGTATTGCTAGGCAAGTGCTTTAGGCAAGTGTTGAATCATAATTCCATATCTTTTAGCTTTGTTATTTTTTGGGTAGGGTCTGGCATTTTTGCCTAGGGACAGCCTTTGAACAGAATCTACCCACCAATGGCTTCCCTATGTGACTGGAATTGCAAGCATAAACCACCATGCCCATTTTATTCATTGAAATTATTGGGGTTTTTACCCTAGTTGGAATCAAACTATCTCTGCCTCCTGATCTCTAACTCCCATGTAGCCAAGATTACAGGATTTTGCTCACTTCTATTCCAGTACCTAGCATATAGTAGGCTTTCTTTAAATATTTGTTCAATTATTGACTACCATGAGCTGTAAAGATCTGTTGAATTATCAGGATAATTCCTGATAATTCAGTTGAATTATCAGGAACCAAGAATATTACAGGAACCAAGAGTATTAGGACTAAATTTGTGCCTTAAAGAAAGCAATGTTTGTTTTGGGTCTCTGAGCCTCAAATATTTATTAAAGCATGCTATCACAGAGCTGAAAATGTATTCCTTTTTATTATGAGTACTTTTCTTCTTTTGGAAAGATTTCTTGAAATGTGTTCTGTTTATTCATTTGAAATACTCAGGGGGAAAAATCTGTTTATTTTTATGAGAAGGTGCCAGTTCTCCATACCTATAATCCTAACTACCCAAGAGGCCGAGAATCAAGACCCTTATCTTCACTTAACCAGCAAAAACCCGGAACCAGAGGCATGGCTCAAGTAGAAGGATACCAGTCTTGAGCAAAATTGTTGAGCAGCATAAGTGCAAGGCCCAGAGTTTAAGTCCTAAGAACGCCACAAAGAAAAAGAAATGAAAGGTTGTAAGTTCATAATCTAGTGCTTTAAGTTATTAATAATGAATTAGGCAAGGATGATATTTCTGTACTTTTTATTACCTTAATTGTTGAGTTAACACGCATGTGTAATATAAAGGCATTTTGTCGTGTTGAGCAAACTTATGCCATCTACCATATTTCCATTCCTCCACTTGCTTTTCCTCCCCATTTCAAATAACAGTTGGCAGGCTTCATTATATGTATGTAATATCATCCCTAAGTATCTCTTTTCCCCCTTGTCCTCACACTGATGTTCCGTCTCAATCATCTGTACTAATCACGAAGCCTGATGGGATTAACTTGCACAGATTCTCTCCGGACCAATCCATCAAGCACAAGACTTAATTTGATTACAATCTCCTTTCAACTAACCTGTATTTCTGTTTAATCTGTGCAGATCTTCAGCCAAAATGTAGGCTGAAGTTACTTAGCTATAATGCTATAATGAAATTTTGTCATTTACAATTAGACTAGGGTCAAAACTTACCGAGAAGAGAAAAAAAGAATGCAGTTGCATGCTGCTTTGAAACTTTCAGGCCATTGATTTTTTAACTTGGAAATAGCATTTATCCTAATTTCTTATAGAAGTGAATGAGTTGTCTCAAGAAACAGGCACAGTTGTGGTTAAAATTGATTTAGGGAATCCCAATTGTTTCTGAATTTATAGCGCTAGCCATTGTGACACTACTACAGACATGTACAAGTCATATGCCTGGGTGGTTGCATTAGGAGGAATGTTCAATACCTATATATCTGAGATTTCTGTATTTTTAAAAATATATCGTGAAGGTACTACTATCGAAATAACTCCTGAGGTACTCCCCTTACTTCTGTAGGTAATACATATTTCTCCATCCTTTTGTGTTCTTGTTCTTAGTGATGTTGCACTAATCAAGAAGAGAACCTGGGTTTTTTGTTGTTGTTGTTGTTACATACCCAGAGTTGATCCGCAGATCCTATGTTCACTCTGGCCCAAGGGCTTCATCATTCCAATAGAATGTGGCAGCTACCCCTTCTCAGTTACCTCATGTAACAACAGGTACTATAGACCTGTCACAGACACTATAGAATCAAATCCTGGATAATCTGTCCTCAGGATAATGAAAAAGTAGAGTTTGTAGATGAAGCAGGATGGTTGCAATAGAGTACTCAAAACCTCCAGAAAATATTCAGATTTCATTATTGCTAGAATAAAAGAAACCATTTCTTTGAGTTCCTTGAGATGCACTGCCTAAATGCATATAAATGCAGGTAAAATTTTAAAAAATGGAAAACCATATTATATGTGCAAGAGAAGTTTCCTAAATCTGATATGAAAGTATACATCTGGGACAAGCACATTGGAAAATAGTAGCAGTGACAGCAAAGCCATGGTTTCCTTAACCAACAGAGAGGGCATGCTCTCTCTAGAGCAGTACACTCTTATCAGAAACCTTTATACTTTTTTTCCCCTGTCCTGGGGCTTGAACTCAGGGCCTGGATACTGTCCCTGAGCCTCTTGGTGCTAAAAGCTAGCACTCTACCACTTGAGCCACAGAGCCACTTCTGGCTTTCTTTTTTCAATTTTTTAAAAAATTTTATTGTAAAGATGCTGTACAGAGGGGTTACATTTAAATGAGTAAGATACATATCTCATTGAACACTCTGGCTTTTTCTAAGTAGTTCATAAGAGTCTCAGAGACTATCCTGCCAGGGCTGGCTCTGAACTGTGATCCTTAGATCTCAGCTTCCTGAGTAGCTAGGATTACAAACATGAGCCACTGTTGCCTGGCTACCTTTATACATTTTATAGGCCTTAACATTCTCCTCTGTTTTCTTCCTCTATTTGTACCATTCCTTCCAGTACAGGAATTTGGCACTTTAAAATAAACAAGGCACCAACTTATGTATGAACAAATGTTAAACACATTAATACCAGAGGCTGAGAGTTAGATATTGCCAAAGGAAAATTTGGTCCATATATCCCGACTATTGGCTTAAGTTTTGATTTATTTTTAAGCTACTTAAACATAGTTTCATAAAGATTTTATGACAATAAAACACTTCATATGTTAGTTTTAGGCACTTGGTTTTGCCCCTTAGGATTTTTAAAATATATTATAATCTGGTTTTCAATGTTTTGGACTTTTCTTAAACACAATTTTGTTAATCAAGTAAAATGTTGTATACTTCTTCCAGGATTTATTTCCTTATCATGAAACTCTACCCTATTAAATTCATTCCCATATTGGTAATCTGGCTTTCTAAGAACTATTAGATGGGCAAGAAGGCTTTGTGCCTAATGATCTTCATTCTTAGAAACAGGATGCAAAACTTGCCAAGATTAAACAAGCCCAAATACCAAAGGTTCACGGTCAGATTAAAAGAGAAACCACTGATCTTGTCTGGATCTAAGTTTGGCAGAGTAAGCCTCACTATATACTGGTGTCTAGAGATCTAAATGTATAGACCAATGAAGGAAGATAAGGAGATAAGTTTAAGCTAGCAACATTCAGGAAAGGATTGCAAGATATGTTTTAGTGAGTGTACATCTGAAGCTAGTCTCCTTTCCCCTCACTGCCACATCTAGAGTAAGTTAACAGAAGTACAACATTTTTGAAAAAGTCAAGCCCATTCTGCTGACTAATGAATAGATCATACACAGAAGATTATCAAGTTCAAATCAATCTTCAGAATGAATGACCAACACTGAGAAATGAGAAAGATGGAGTTTAAATAGGAAAAAAAGTCAATATTGGAAATTGTTAGTTTTAAAGGACTTGTTTGACTAGGCCAAAAGTCTTTCACCTGGACATCAGAAATCTAAGAAAAGTAAAAACTTATTCATTTATTATTTTTTATATTATATTATTTATGATTACTTTTTATTGTTGTTGTTGGTACTAAAAGTATAGTATTGCCAGGTGCTGATGGTGCTTACCTGATATCCTAGTTATTCATGAAGCTAAGATGTGAGGATCTAAAAAAAAGAAAAAAAAATGTGAGGATCTCAGTTTGAAGCCAACTCCAGGCGGGAAAGTCCACAAGATTCTTATCTTTAATTATCCACCAAAAAGGGGGAAATGTGTGAACACAGGAAGGAAAAACTGGAAGAGAAGGAGGTAAGTGATATTGTCTGAAAAGAAATGTACTCTTTACCTGACTTAGGTAACTGTAGCCCCTCTGTACATCACCTTTATAGTAACAATAAAATAGATAAAAGCCAGAAGTTGAGCTGTGGTTCAAGTGATAGAGTTCCAGGTTGAACAAAAAAGCTAATAGACAGGTCCTGAGTTCACATCCCAATATGGACAGACAGGCACACACACACGCACGCACACACACACACACCTATAGTGGACACACACATTAGTGCTTTTCTTTTATGAAAATGATACTACAAAGGAAATCAGATAGCTGGAAACTGGAAACTGATTTCTAATTGTGAATGAGTTTCCTGGAACTATAGTGTCACATTTATTGTCACTTTGATATGTTTTTTTAAAAAGCCCCAAAACTCAAAAACACAAATTGTGGTATTGTTCTCAAACTGTTTATTTTTGAAAAATCTGAGCAGAAATATTTAGAACCTAAATCCAATGGGTTATTACAAAAGAAAATATTATAAAACCCATATAGCTCAAGAAATACAGTAATGACAAGAACCCACAAACCCCTCACAAATTCACAAGATACTGAGTTATTCATGGGGATAAGCTCAATGTTTGGAGAAAATGAAAACAAACCTAAATTTTCCCTTCAAAAATTAATATCCAAGCAAAGTGGCATCCCCCAACCTCAGTTGAGTAGTCCTGGTAAGTTAAAACCCATAATAATCTAATATTTACATTTAACATGGAAAAGATTTTAAGATAGTAGTTGTAAATAATGAATATGGTCAGCCTACTACAGGAGACTTGCCTTTGCCCTATTGGTACTTTGTTTCACGTAATATATTCAAAGGCTTCTCTTTGTTATCTGAAAAGCCAGTTCCTTGTCAGAATAAAACAGGAAAATGTAAGATTTGGAAAGTAAGTTTATGTGGTAAGTTAGACTGATCTAGCATTTATTTTCTAAAAAGAAAAAAAAAAGAAAAATTGGTTTTCCTTACAATTTACTTCATTTTTTCCTCCAGTTGTTTTTCTATCCAATGTTTTCTCTCTATTGGAAGCTGTTACTGGCAGCTCATGTATGGTAGGTCATACATCATGAGAGATTTTCCACAAATGTCTTACAAGTTAGTTCCATTTCAAAAAGAGCCTTCTCTCTGCCATGACCTCTCTACCAAGATTTTGCACGGAGAATTCGTCAAATATTCGCTAAGAATAACATCATAGCTGGGTACAGTTGTCAGGTAAGTAAATTTGGTCTGTCTACATTTTTCAAGAATGAATGACTAAATGACATCCAACACATGTGCTTTTGTTGACAGACTGTGAACTGCCCATGTTTTTTTCATACTTTTCTCCCTGGCAGAGAGTATATTAGAAGCTCCCAGACTGGGACAAAATTTATTACAAATGAAATAATTACTCTTCTTCCTCATTGTTGTCTTCATTTTCTTCCCCTTCTCCTCCTCCTCCTCTTCTTCCTCTTTCTCTTCCTCCAGGGACTGAAGTCAGGATCTCAAGCTTGCTGGACAAATGCTCTACCATTTGACCCATGTACCCCAATTCCTCCTATTATGTTAGGTTTGCTTTTATTTTTTTTTTGTCAGATAGTCTCACACTTTTCCTTGGGATAGCTCCAGACTGCAATCTTTGTTCATCTGCCTCGCAGATAGCTGAGGTTACAGCCGTGGACCAACACACCCAAACCACAAGCCAGGTTCTTGTATCCTGACTAGTTTACGTGATGTATAGCTGCACAAATTCCTAATCCAGGGGTTGTTCTCATCACTTTGCCTGGCCTTCTTGCTATTTTGCTTGGGTTGGGGCTTTGCTAGTTTGCCTGGAGCAAGCCTAGTGCTGACACCACCTTTTCACTGATGTGTTCCATTCAACCCAGTGGCTCATCCCACTAGGCTTTTGGTTTTTATAATTCCTTGGCCAGCTTCTGTTTTTTCATCTCCTCTCATGAACATTCAGACTTGCCTCTCTTTTCCCATGGCTGGTCCTCGCCTTGTCTAATGATACCATCTGTTCTGGGTACCCAGTAGACAACACCACTGGTCATCTTTGAGTGAATGACTTTAATTACCCATTCACTTGGTTGTTTCTCCAACTAAACCATTTCTGATTCTACAATTGTTCTATGTCTGCATCCTCAGCAAAGAGCTTAAGCTAGACATGATGCAATTTTGTTGGACAAAAATGTTTAACCTAGATTAGGATAATTTAGATGATACCAAGGTCCCATTGCTATCTAAAGCTGTAATCCTAGATCAGGGATATGACATGCTTGCTTCTTAGTTTTTTTGACATGCAAAACAAAGAAAATGAGTGAAATGACGTCTAAAGTTTGGAGTTTCAGCCCCCCAAATTTCCAACTTTGCCTAATATTCAGATTCTTTTTTTATAATCATACACTTATTTTTTTATTGTGAAAATACCATACAGAGGGGTTACAATTAAATGGGCGAGGTAATGAGTACATTTCTTATCAAGCATTGTTGCCTCCTGCTTTGTTTCCCCTTCCCAACCCTTCCCACTCCCCCACTCCACCCCGCCACTCCTTTTCACCTTTTCCCCCTCCCCCCCCAGCCAAATTTGTAAAGTTTGTTTTTTGAATGTCTTGTACATCTCATTGTTGTCATGGGTCCACCTGTACACCTATTTGAACAATTTTTTTTCCTTCCCCTCCACAAAGTATACCATCACCAAATACAGTGAAAACAGGAGTTATACAGTGGGGGAGGGACATACAAAGCAACAAAGAAATCATCTTATAAATATGTTAGAAACAATCGCAAGAAAGAAAAGAACATTTGAATCCTTATCTTGGGGTTCATTTCACCTAACATCAACTATCTGATCGTTTCTGCTTGTCTCAGACATATATTAGTTATTGCAAATAAGGGAAAGCATGGGACCTATGTTTCTTTTGGTCTGGCTTACTTCACTTAATCTAATTTTTTTCCAAGTGTTTCCATTTCCTAACAAATGGGGCAATGCCATTCTTTCTGATGGAGGCACAGAATTCCACTGTGTATATATACCACATTTTCTTGATCCATTCATCTACTGAAGGGCATCTGGGTTGGTTCCATAGCTTAGCTATGGCAAATAATGCTGCAACAAACATAGTTGTACTGGTAGCTTTAGTATGGTCTTGTTTATGACCATTTGGGTAAATGCCCCAAAGTGGCATTGCTGGGTCATAGGGGTACTCTATGTGGAGTCTTTTGAGGAACCTCCATACTGCTTTCCAAAGTGGTTGAACAAGTTCACACTCCCACCAACAATGCAGTAAGGTTCCCTTCTGTCCACATCCCCTCCAGCATCTGTTTTTATTAGAGTTCTTGATTCTAGCCATTCTAACTGGGGTGAGGTGGTATCTCAATGTTGTTTTGATTTGCATTTCTTTTATGGCTAGGGATGTTGAACATTTCTTCATGTGTCTATTGGCCACCCTTCTTTCCTCTTCAGAGAAGTTCCTCTTTAAGTCGTTAGCCCACTTATTGATTGTGCAGTTGTTTCTTTGAAGATTTGCACACAACAAATCAAAGAAATGTTGGACAAACTGGATTGCATGAAATTGCAGAGCTATTCCTGACCATGAAATCTTCCAAAATTATAGAGCTTAAGTTTTCACAGGAAAAATGAAATTTTTATTATTCTTACTACAATTGAAAACTTCTTTTTTCAGACAAGAAACGTTTCTAAGGCAAATGACTCATATTTACCTTCCTCATGATCACCAAAATGCTTAGCAGATTAATACTGCAATTACAAAACCAATCTAAGAGATGAATCGCCACCTAGTGGATACATTCCTAGGCTGTGACTCCCAGCCAGGACAAGAGCGAGCTCTGTTCTCTGGCCTGTAGTTCCTATCTAGGTTCTCCTTGCTGTACTTGACAGTCACATCTTAATCTCGTCATTGTTTTTGCCTTTTTTTTTAAACACACACACACACACACACACAAGATATTCATTTTGGCAAAAGGTAGCACGTTTATTTGTACTCTTTGATTTAATTATTTTCTTTTTCTTTTATTATGTATTTGCTTCATATTTACAACGTGGTAAGCATTTTAAGGGGTGGAGATAAAGTACAGCAATGTCACACCAATGAGTCTTTTGAGCTGCTTATCAGTTTGGTTTGAAAACAATCCTTGAATATTCAGAGATGCATTGACTAGACAGAAAAGGATAGTAGAGTTCACAAGTCTCTCAAGCAGAAAACATAGTAGAGCACAACCTTTCATCCAGTTTCCCACCAAAGGGTTAGCATTTTCCCTTTTCCTTTGTTTTAGACAGAAATCATTTAGAGATTAATGCAAGGGTTTGGGTTGGTAGTTATTTCAGTGTGAGTTTGAATGTTTGCCTGTATCAGATTTTCACTGAGGTTAAGGAAATATAAATATTCCCTACTTAAAATGTATGAAAAGACATGATTATTATATTGAGTTTGGCTTTCCCACGTCATATTCAGAAGAGATGCCCACTGAAGCGAAAAGAAGCTTGGAGAAAAGTGGTCCTGGCTAATTAACAAAACATTCAGAGAATCACTCAAACCTCATGCAAACCTCAAGCCCACGTTGATGCCTCTGTGGTACTTTATTGAATTTTTAGCAGAAACTCATTCCTTTGACTGGAGGTAAGTATTCCTTGTAGCATCTCCAGGTCAGCCAGCAATTCGTAGTGTAATGGTAGTATGAAGCTTCTGTATTTTTCCACCATTTCACAGATATATCTCCCTCCTTTCATTAGTTTCTTTTTCTGTCACAAAATGCTTCCAGCCAGCTTAGGACATCATGAGATTTTCATGTGTGTCTGGCAAGGACCAACCTAGTGAAAAAATTTCTCCCTATTTCTGCAGTTTCATTTTGTTCTATTTCTCTTACCTTTCTTACTATGTCTCACAAAAAACACTTTGGGAATATTTGGAACCTAAAAATAATTATTTTATCAATTGTAAAAAATTAGAAATATCTACATCCATCTCTTTTCCTTTCTTCCTCCCTCCCTCCCTCCCCTCCTCACTCCCCTTCCTTCCTCCCTCTTTCCCTCTCTCCTTCCTTCCTTTCTTCCTTCTTTCCTTCCTTCCTTCTTTTTTTGGTCCTAAAAAATCATTCTGAGCAGTTCTAGCTGTATAAATACAATCTCTAGGACTTTCCACTAGCAATTCAGGGCAACCTGATTGCTAACTAAACCATCCAAAAGACTCTCAATATTTCTGTTGTCTCCCAGTTCTCAAATATGTTTAACAGGCCTGATTTTCTTACTTGTATCTTCTAGAATAAAGTCTGTAGGTCAAACCAAAAAGCCAAATAAGAAAAACTCAAAAAGAAAAATGAATAAGTTGAAGTCCTAGGGTTAACATTTGTCATGCTCCCCCTAGCCATAAACCCCAAGGCTCCTAGGACAAGTAAAGAGAAAAATAGATATTCAAATTCAGCAGCTACAAACCGAAGAACTCCAATAAAATTTTAAAGGAGAGTATCCCTGCCAACATCTTGACTTCAGGACACTAGTTATAAATGAGAAAAAATAAGTTTTCTTTTTCTTTTCCTTTTTTTTTTTTTTTTTTGTTTGGCGGTCATGGAGCATGAACTTGGGCCTGGGCACTGTCCCTCAGCTCTTCAGCTCAAGGCGAGCGCTCTACCACTTGAACCACAGCACCACTTCCGGTTTTCTGGTGGTTTATTGGAGATAAGAGTCTCACGCAGTTTCCTGCCCAGACTGGCTTTGCGCCATAATCCACAGATCTCAGCCTCCTGAGTAGCTAGGATTACAGCCACAGGCGCCCTGGAAAATTTTCTCTTCTTTTAAGACACCAAACATGTGATGATAACTAGAGAATAAATATACACAGTGCTTCAGTCAGTCCCCACTGCTGTAACAAACTGGGTAATTTGTAGAGTTTAGAAGGTCAGAAGTGGAGGTATGTTCAGGGCCCAGTCTTTGCACATTGTTTTTCCCTCTGGAGAGAATCAACACCTAATGTGACAGAAGGACAAAATGGAATGGCTGTTTCCCTTAAGTCTTTTTTTTTTTAAAGACCACAAATCTCATTCATGAGTCAGATCCCAAATGTCCTAAATGACCTAAGAACCCTCTAGCTTTATACCTTCACCTGGCAGGCAAGTTCCAAGATCATTTTTTTTTTTTTTGGAAAATACATGCACACTGTAGTACATTGGAACTAGTCAAATGAAACCTCTTTTATAGATCCTGTTTTCCTTTCCACAATTCCTACATAGCCTTTAATATAATGAAGTATAAGTTAGAAATGCAACCATATAGGATGAATGAAATTCAGTGGAGTCTCTAGGTAACAAGAAGCATCATGTTGATGTTTGGGTCATCTGCAGCCTTGAAACCAAGACTGTTTGTCTTTTGAAGCACATCTACTTAAAATTTGTATTGTTTTGCTTATATGTAACACAGCTGAAAAAAATATGAAAAATCTTTAAAATATTCAAACCAATCCTTTTGAGCTCTTTGATTTACTACAGTGTTTCTTCATTATTTTGGAATATTTAAAGTTGTACTTGGGTTTGATGACCAAAGCCAAAGTAATACATTGTTGGCATTTCATCTTAGATATGCATAATTAAAATCATTTGTATTCTACTCATAACATTCTGACTCTTTATTGAATATCAATTGCTTGTAAGCATTATTTTTCCCTTGTGTAATAATCTGGGGGGGAATTTGATACGTAAATCTAAATTAATTAGATTGCTTCTTACAAAATACCAGGTGCATAGTAAGCACTCAGTAAAAATTCAGTGAATACATTTATTCAGCTAAAAGTTTGAGTTTAACTTTAGGTAGCCTTGCCCTTAGGATTTGCACTGCTAAAATAAACTGAAACTTAAAGTATATGTAGAAAATCCCAGCCAGACATAAAATAAAGCCCATCTTATTTACGCAGAAGAGATATGCATAAATCCCTAAAGCAGCTGGAAGAGTGAGGTTAGCTTGGAATTGGAGAGAAGGTTAAGACTGAGCTTCACACATCCTATATTAAGTAATTACTCAGTTGCCACCATTTATTGCCATGTAGAAATTTGAGTCTAATGTTTCTACTCATTTCATATTTTAAAGAAAAGTTGGAAACATAAGTCAGGCATAGTGTTGCACATTTAGAATACAGGAAGCGGAGTAAAGATGGTCCAAAGAGTCTGAGGTCAAACTAGTCAAAGCCTATTTAAAACTAAAAGCAAAAGGCTGGATGGTAAGTCAAGTGTTATAATGCTTTTCTAGCAAGTGCAGGATCCTGGGATCAATCCTTAGTACTTAGCAACTAACGAACTAATTAAATAAACTAAAGCCAGAAATATATATGAGAACAGTTGCCTTTTCAAGAATTAGTAACAGATGGAAAGAAAGAAGCAGAAAAAAAGGAAGGAAAGAGGGAGAGAATAAAGGAGGGATGGAGAGAGGAAAGGAGAAAGGGAGGGAAAGGAGGAAGGGAGGAAGGGAGGAAGGGATGGAGGAAGGAAGGAAAGAAGGGAGGGGAAGGAAGGAAGGATGGAAGGAGGGATGGAGGGAGGGAGGGAGGGAGGGAAGGAAAGAAGGAAGGAGGGAGGGTGGGAGGAAAGGAAGGAAGGAAAGAAGGAAGGGAGGGATGGGGGAAGGAAGGGAGGAAGGGAGGGAGGGAAAGGGGGAAGGAAGGAAGGAAGGAAGGAAGGAAGGAAGGAAGGAAGGAAGGGCTTTGTGAATCCCAAATCAAACACTCCTCTGGCCTGATGGGCCTACTTAGGGCCCAGAGTTTGGGTGTTTATTTCCTTGCATCTTCCCCTCTCATTACCTTTCTTGGCTTCCTCTCTCATTCATCTTTCTATCCCCACTCTTCCCTGTTTCAGTATCTTCAACCACTAATGGCCTAGACACCACCATTGGAGGTAGAGGTTGTTTGTGAAAGGAGACCTTCAGAAAAAAATGGGCAGAGAACACCAGAACCAGCTCACCAGGGGCAATGCTAAAAACAAACTGGGAGGAAGTAAACCTAAGTGTAAACACAGCTGAGTGGATGATTCTAAAGCACAGCTATTTGTCAGCAAAGAAATTCTCAAGGTTTTCTAAAAGACATATAGTTGTGTGCTTTTTTTAAAAAAAAAAAAGATAATTCATACTATAATACTTGAGGCAAAAATTCATTTGCCTTTAGCCATTGGAGCAGATACTAATTAAAGTTCAGTTACTAGGCCCTAACAGTTTTTGAAGAAAGGATTTTTAAAATGTGGAACAGTAGAAAAGTTTAATTTTTCTTCAATGATTCAAATGATTTCGAGCATAAGGAGCATTTTCTTTAAACCGCTTGAAGAAATAATCATGTTCAAGAGAGGAAAGGAGGAATACAATCCTTAGTGTCTGATTTTCCCTATAACGGAGAGCTCTTTGCTCTAACTACTTTCATACAAATGTGCTACACCCCTAGTATTAAAGCTAGCAGGTTTCCATCCCCCCCAACAAAGGCTAAGATACACTGAGTAAACCTTTTCAAAAAATAATTTAGACTAGGAGCATTAAAGATTTTGGATTTTTTTTAAATCTGAAAATTTTGTAAATACATAAGGAAATATCTTAGGGATGAAACTCAAGTCAAAATATTAAATTTATTCTTTATATATAGCTTCTACCCAAAAGCTGAACAGAATTTTATCCAATACTTTTAGTGTTCTGTGTTTTCCTGACAACTCATCATCTAGGTCAGGTGTGGAAATTTCCAGTTGTGGAACTATGCTGCTATTCAAAATATCTTATATTTCAATGCTTTCCAGATTTTGGACGTAGGGTGTGGGGATGCTATCCTATAGTGGTAATGATAATTAAAAACATAGAAATGAACACAAGAAAACTAAGCAGAGAACCAAATTCAAACAATAACAAGGAATGCTCACGCTCATGAAGCCTGAAGAAAAAGTGAAAGACTAGTAACTGATGAAAATTTTGTGAAAAGGGTAACAACTCTCCTAATATAATCACCTGATTATACCACAAATGAATTAGTGTAGACTAAATATCATATGCTATGCACCTAGGAGTGACTGAATTAATCAGTAAACCTCTGGGAGAAATGGGAAATGTGTCCACCTTTGCTACTCTGCTACCTGGATATATATCTATCTGTCTGTCGTTATATCTTTGATTTGGTAAAGAACCAGTTTTTCTTTGCAGTTCTTTAAAATATCCAGTCAGTGGAATCATTTTGTAACATGAAATTTTCTATAATGGGGGTACTTAAACTATGTACCACATCTCTAACCAAGAGACAGTTGCTAAACTCCAGCTCAACACTTATATTGAACTTGTTCATGTACTAACAGAGTGTGTTATGGTTTCTAGCATATGCTTATACCTAATAGTAATTCACATCTGCTTATATTAATTATAAACTGTAGGAGAAAACCTATTTGGTTAACTGAATTAATTACAACTTGATTAAAAACCATCTTAATTAAGAAAATATTGGGGAATCCAATCTCATGGTTGTCCCCCATTCACCCATCCATTCATCCATCCATCCATCCATCCATCCATCCATCAATCCATCCATCCACTCATCACTGTAACTTGACTAAGAGAGGTAAGGAGCTGCGAATCACTTTGTGCTATTTCAACCTGGACTACTAAGTGAACTAATGACGTATTTTATGTGTCTATATGTTTTGCAAATTTACTTTTAAGTTCAAGTTTTTATGCCTAAAGATATTTTGGTGTAAACATTGAGTTTTCAATAATGTATGATAAAACATTTGTCTCATATATTCTTAAAAATGTAGGCCTCTGCCCGTTGAATTTTCTTTTTTCTCTTACTCATTACTTCTATTGTGTTTATTCTGCATGCTTTAAGGCCTTTGGCATTGAGAAAGTTAATGTTAGAAGCTCTTAGAAAGTGAGTGCATTTATTTATAGGCTCTTTATACTCAGCGAGAGTATTTCACTTCCCCAGTTCCACTCCTAGTCTGGACCTGCATTAGAGGGATTTATTACAAATGAACACCTTGTAGTTCTGACCTCCTCTTTTCCTCAGGACACCTACTGGCTGCAGGGGGCTGCCCAAGACATTGCTCAAGCTTCTGAGAACCCTCTCACTTCCCTGAAGGTGTGCTGCCTTCCACCCCCGTTCCCTCAGATGTGTGGCCTGCCAATTATTTCACCAAAGGCTAAAGTAATTTCTCTTCTGAATCAGCTTTCATTTGAAGCCATGTAAAGATGGAAGGATAATCCTGGGGGGATGGATAATGAAATGTACACTAATGAGAATATTCAGAGGCACAAACACATAGCTGTCTCCTCTGGCTTTACAGATAATGGTAACCAATGCTTCAGAGAAAATTGTCTCAAGGGATGGGCTTTCTTTGAGTTTCTGGAGAGCTACAATTGCTTTCACTATGTCCTTGAACCGAGGAAGTACACACTTAGCTGAAGAAGTATCTTCTTCACATCAGAAAAGATGCACAGTACAGTGTGATGTCTGTTAATTGGCTACCAGCATGCGTAAGGCAAGCAGGTTCTTGAAGAGGAAAAAAAAAACCTGTTTAATGAGAATTGCTTGATGAACTACATCAGAGGTAA
The DNA here is from genome assembly GCF_000151885.1 of Dipodomys ordii. Classification (NCBI taxonomy): domain Eukaryota; kingdom Metazoa; phylum Chordata; class Mammalia; order Rodentia; family Heteromyidae; genus Dipodomys; species Dipodomys ordii. The sequence goes on along the minus strand of NW_012267244.1, from coordinate 7,113,581 downwards.
AGGGGAATAAAGTGCAAATTCCTTACAATTATCCTCATAGCTCAGCTGTTGTGTAACTGGGTTTCTAACAAGCTACTTAATCTGAATCAACAACTTTCATTTATTAAATACTTAATTTAATGGGATCACCAAATTGAACAACTAAACATTTGGCTTATATTCAATCTACTTTTAGTAGAACTCCAATATTCAAGTGCATCAGTTATACTTGAGAAAGACAGACTAAATGATTGGTGTCTGTGGTAATATGATATAGTAGAAACCATGATATATGGTTGCTATTCCCATTAATGATCATATCTCTATTTACTAGATGAACGGGTCAAACTGTAAGAATGAGACCTAGAAGACACAATTCTGACCAAGGTGGAAGAAAAGAGCTGGATCTATTCTCCTGCCAGAAACAACTTAAAAGAACTATACAGCATGATTGGGAAAAGAATTTAACAATGGCTGTCAAATTAAGCATACAATTACCAGAAGTGATTATCTGGTTGTCCAATCATTCTCTATTGTAAAGATCATTATTTTCCCTATTAAATTACTTGTTGAGCACTATTTGACCATGAATTTGGGGCTTATTTCTAGACAATTATGCTCCATGAATCTGTGTGTCTTTCTTCATGCTCTAAGTTGATTACTGCAGCTTAACATTCAGTTTTGAAGCCAGAAAAGATTCAGATATTCTGTTCTTAGATACTTACATATTGATGTTTATAGTATCTTTATATTCATTGAACAAAAAACTGAAAATAACCCAAATATGAAGCAATACATGAATAGACAGACACAGTATAATATACGCTATACTATGAAATAATACCCAGTAGTAAAAAGGAATCAACTATTAATGGTTACCATGCATAAATCTGAAAGGAAGTGAGAGAGAGAGAGATCTTTGTCAAACTGTGACAAAATACATGTCATAAAGTGTACCATTTAAACCTTTTTTTGCTTATAAAAAACCACGAAGTAGAAAATTTTGTTCTCAGCATTAAAAAAAATAAGAATAATTTGTTGGGAGCTAGGCTGATGATTATTTTTGAGAGCTGCTACTCTGTGAAGCCATGTGCAAAGGCTCTGGATTCATTACATCTTACAGTCTCCCAGAACTTGATAGACCTTGTTATGATGCCTATTTTACAGAGAAGACAGAATTTCTCTTTGGAGAGAACATGGAATTAAATAACTTATTAATTATATTCAGGAAAATGGCAAAGCTTCATTTTTAAAACATGTACAGCATATATTATTGTACATTAGGGTTTTGTTGTATATTTTTATACATACACATAATGTACTTTGATTGACTTCACTCCATCTATGCAAAGCCCCACTGTTCAATCCAGGAAGCTTGTTGCTACTTATGCTATTATATATCCTAGAGCAAAAGCTATTATATATCCTGGAGCAATTTTCCATTGACAAAAATAATAGGTGCACTGATCATTTGAACTTAGTTGTGAGGGTTGAGTATCTCTGAAGTAGAAACCAGATACGCTTATTCTCATCATTCATTTGTTCATGAAACTTTCAGAATATCTCTTGTTAAGCACTGTGCCTGAAACTTTCGATACAAGCATAAAACCAAAACACAAACCTCATATAATCTGTTTGTTGTAGTCTTCTGGGTAGAGCCCATAATGGAAGTGCAGTAGCTTCTTCCAGGAGGCCGCATCAGGAAAGGCTGCCTTGTATGTGTAGGAGGGGGGTTTGGGGGAGGGGAGGGTGCCTTCAAGAACACATCATCACTCTAGTAGCAGAGCAATTACCTGGAAAAATGGAAAAATGAAGGTCTTGAGTTCAATCCTCACTACTGCCATAAGAAAGAAGGAAAAGAAAATAAAGGAAAGGAAAGGAAAGGAAAGGACAGGACAGGAAAGGAAAGGAAAGGAAAGAAAGAGAGGGAGAGAGGGAGGGAGGATTTGTTGATTTGTTAAGGCCTACATATTGATTTTCTTTAAAAAGCTGAATGGATAAAGGCAGAAAGCAAAGAAAGATGCTTTAGGGATAAAGAAACAACATAGACCAAGGCAGTTCTAAAGAAATTACTGGGAAATGACCTTTTAAGACAACTGGTTAAAGAAAGAATCATAAATATCTGGGTTGGAATTTTTTTAAGTAAAAAAGTGCTCATGAGTAGTTCACTGAGCTAATGTGATTTACATGAATATCTTACCACACAATTCATTGTGCTTCATGGCCATGAGATAACAAAAATAGATGTATTTGGGAAGTTAGCTGTTCTGTGCACTTCAGGTCACAATATATGTCACCAAGAACTCTAAAAGCTTTGATCTCTGAGTGGTGCATCAGTAAAATAAAACTAACGTGTGGTAAATCTTGCATGGTAACAAGACCCCCTGAAAACTATTTTAATAAATGGGTAGATTCTTTTGAAACATGTTTTTTTAATAAACTTTACACTTGTGGGAAATGTTATAAAGTTGGTTTTCTGTATCTCCTCCTTCTTTAAGAAAATGCAAATCTTCAGTACAAGATAATTAAGGTTTATCCTCCCCTCAGAGTTCCATTCTTACAAAATCATTGCTTTGCTTTTGTCAGGACATTGTCTATAGTGTTTAACAGCATGTAACACATTTCTTCATTACCTTCTTAAGAAATCCCAGGTTCCACTGATTATTGAACCAATTTATAATCGTTGCATTAATTCTGGAGAGAGTCCCAAAGATAGCTTTTATATTATTTTGTTTTTACAGGTCAGAATTTCCTGATGATTTGAGAGCTTCAGTTCATGTTTATTATGGCTACCTCCAGGACTGATAGTAGTCTGAGAACATGGGGTAAAGTTCTTACAAAAAGTCCTTCTTAGCTTATTTCAAGAACAGTTCTATCTTTGAGGACCAACACCAAGGCTGAAACTATTCTCTTGTGCTACTTTAAAGCATAATGGTGGGCCCGGGGGGGGGCAGGGGGGGCTGGGGGGCGGAGAATGACAGGGGTAGGAGAGAAGAAAAAGAAGTGTAGACTAAAATTGAACAAAACAGCAATTGATTTTTTCCCAAGTTCTCACATAAAACTGAATGGCGTAAGAAGCCAAATTATCAAAATGAAAATAAACTATCCTCACTCCAGTGCTTATTAGACTGTCCAGGATGATAGGGATTTACAGAGCACTTAACTAAGGCTGAGGCCACTTAAATGTGATAAGTAATTTGGCCTCATGCCTTCTTCCCTCTCCCCTTTACTAAAGAAGGGGAAGCAGAGCAGTCTGCTCTGTTTCAGTTTAGTAAAGGAAAAATAGGGGCACCCTGTGGAAACAGTAACAACTCTCTGGGGATGTACAATATATTCACTCTTTAGAAATACAGGCTTGGCCTTTTCCTGGAAAAACTTATACTTTGAACCCAGGGGGCATCTCAGGTCTGACACCAACAACATAGATCACATTAATTTCATGCTTTTGTGCTTTCACAAAATGGATCTGTTGTTGTAATCTTATTTCTGCTCTTCATGAATCCAAACCTTTTTTCTCTCCAAAAATAACGGAAATGCTTGATTATCTATAGACATACATGGTATGATAAATAAAACAGCACTGTGAATCAGTCCTATTTTGTCTACTTGAGGTCATTTCCTCCTCTTAACTTTAGATTTCCCTCCATGGAACTATAGTAATCTTATCTGCTTTCCCATAGGAATCTGTCAATATTAGGTGGTTAGCGACTAATTGTATTGTTATTATTTTTATTAATATCATAATCATGCTCATAGAATCAATGGAGTCGGAGCTTATCTGAGAGTATAATATCTTTTGGGCAAAGACAATTCAGTACTTGAAATATTTTGGCCTTCAAAGAGACAATGTGATGATTTGGTAAGTAAATGAAAGCTAGAAACCAATGCCGGTCATTTGTATTCAGGTTAATCAATTAGAAAGATTATACTATTTAAAATAATTGTAGTTTCTCTATTCAATTTAAAAGTTACTACTGGCTACAAGCTTTTTGAATGTAGTGTACTCATAAATGGGTGTCATAATTGATCCCAAATCACTATTTAAATATGGTTATAACAGTCAAGAATAATATTCCAGTAATTGAAAGTGCCTCTGCTAATTTCACCATATATAGTTATGTATCATTTCATCCGTGGCAACACAAATATTATTTATGAGTAGAAAAATTTAATCAGTAAAGATTACTTACTTTTAAGATTATTGCAATTCCTGTGCAACATAATTTGAACAAAGGAAAAGAATTTGACTTCAATACAGTGAGAAACGTTTGTAAATTAGGCTATGAACCTAGACTATTTTTAAGAATGTGTGTCTGCAGAGACAAAAAATTCAACTTCACAGCCTCTAATACAGAGAAATGGGGCAACAAATTCATGGCATTGTTATGCTTCCTCTACAAACAAAAACTTTTTCATTGATATGATAGATTTCATGGATAAAATCTATACAGCACACTTGCTTTCTCAAGCAACAAATTATTTCAGTCCTCACTGAAATCCATTTCCCAGTTAAAGTGCAATTTTCAGCATAGAACTTAAAACTGGACCCCTTAAATAAATAGCCCCCCACAGAGCAAATACTTTCCATAAGCTAAATTTGAATTCTGTACTTAATCTTCCTTTCTTTAAAAAGTCTTCAGGCATGTTTGTTAAAATTTTAAGACCTGCCCCTATGTAGAGTTATTCTATTTCCATCCTCAAACCACACATCTCTTTCAAAATGCCAAGTAATTATGGGTACAAAGGGATCCTGGGAACTGTAATACTTTTTGCTGGCACATGTAAGTAAAATATGTGTTATGGGTACTTAAGTTCATTTTTAAGAGCAACCTATACATATAGATTTTATAACTTCTCTCCAAACTGATTTTCCCTTTGACTATTAGATTTGAGAGACAGCCTTTCTCTGAGATTATTTAAAAACAATCAATAGAAGAATGACATCTAGCTTTATTTTTGTTTACATTTTCTTTCACTTCCAATAAATACCAGTCCTAATGATGTAATTCCATCTTTTCTTCCTAAGAAGATCAAAATATTGTTATCTTTCAGAAGCTGCTCATTTCCTTCCTTAGAATTTATAATCTTTGTAGGGTGTTTGAGTCCAGGGTTTATGAACATGTGTCCTCACATTTTTGATATGAGAAATGAGGACATCGCAGTGCATAAGCTCCCAAAGTGACATGTTCATTGTGGAAACTTCTTCAAAAACTACTACTACTATATGAAGCAGGAATCCCACTTTAGGGCATATACTGTCTAAAAATAACACTGTGTTGAAGAGATAATTGTACTCCCATCCCAACATTAGCCTCAATAGCCAAGATTCGGAAACAACCTAAGTATCTATCGACAGAATGGATATATTGTGTGTGTGTGTGAGAGAGAGAGAGACAGACAGACAGACAGACAGACAGACACAGACAGAAGACAGAGAGAGACAGAAAGACAGACACAGAGAGAGACAGAGCATTAAAAAGGTAGAAAATTATGCCCCTTTGACATCATAGATAAACCTAGAGGACATAACTGATTGAAACAGACTAGATAAAAGAAGACAAATACTGCATGTTCTCACTGACATGTGGAATCTAAAGAAGCTGAACTCATCAAAGGAGAGTTGAAGGAGTCAATAAGCAAGAAACACAAGGAGCTGTTGGTCAGAGGGTACAGAATCTCAGTTATCTGATGAACTTGCTCGGATTGGAGTCCTAATAGTTAATATTGGTCAGAGGGTACAGAATCTCAGTTATCTGATGAACTTGCTCAGATTGGAGTCCTAATAGTTAATAATACCACACTGAAATTTCCTAAAAGGGAAAATCCTAACTACTAGGGATAACTTAACTAGCATGAGCATGGAAATTGTAGGACATAGTGAAACTAGATATACACCATGAAAAAATATTTTTAATTCATTGATTATGGCTTCGTAGTGATAAAAAAGAGACAGAAGGGTAGAGTTGAGAACTGAAACTTAGAAAAGAGCAAGAGAGCCAGGTCTAGGAGCAGCCCTGACAGGGCCCTCTCCAGAGTGGAAGGAGCAAAGGAAGAGACATTCTGCCCCCTCTCAGTTTATGTCCTTAGAGCCACAGGTCTGGAAGGGAAAACCTCAATCAGTACATGAGGTTAGCAGTTTGGCTTGTGGAAAAATACACATTTATTACTTAAAAGTATATAGATGGTTATGAAATCTAAGATTAACGAAACATAATTTCATTGAGAAGAGAGAGTTGGATGCATTGAATTGGTCAGAGATCAGATAGGAAGTAAATAATTTTCAGATTTCAATTTTTTAATCTCGCTGAATAGAACTTGTCAGATTCTGGTTCAAGAACCCAAACTTGCACTCCACTTAGTTTTTCTGTTCTTGTCATTGTTTTCCTTTCTATATCTGTCTCCAAGTTCGCGCTACTCTCTCTTAGACCCTTCCATTTTCCCATACAAACCTTTATTCAGTCTTTTCAAGTTTGTAGTTGTTATTGGTGGTGGTGATACTGGGTTCTGAACTTAGGGTCTCATTCTTGCTCCACTGCTTAAACCACGCCTTTGCTGTCTGTGCTTTAGTCACTTTTCAGGTAGTCTCTTCTGCTTCTGCCTATGTTCACCCAGGACCCTGATTCTCCCACCTGCACTTTCTATGGTCTAAGGATTACAGGCATGCAACACTACCCTGCCCTGATTATTCTCTGAGATAAGATTTTTCTGGGACTGGCTTTCAATCACTATTATTCTGTCTCTGCCTCCCAAGTAGCTGGAATTACAGGCAGGAGCCACTGTACCTGGCATACAACTTCAGTCTCAATGAGGCATCTCTGGGTATTTTAGGAAACGATTCTTAATCATAATTAAGTTTCTGGCATAGTCCCCAGTTTCATTCATTCTTGAATCCCGTCTTCCTAATTCTTTTCCTCCAAAAATATAATTATCTTTGCCACAGTGTACATTTTTATTTACAGTTTAATGTGCCCATCTGTATTTACAGCTAGTAGAAAATTGTTCTTTTCAGTCTCAGAATGCAGATTCCAAGATATAAAATCACAGAAAATACATTAGCTTGGAATCTATGGGAAGAGAACAGAATTGGCAATATTGTTCCTTAAGATCCTTTTAGGAAAACACAATCTCTATTGCCTCTTGGGTTGCTAGGAACTTTGTTTCTTCAACTCTAAGGGGGAAGGTACTTTTTCAACTTCTGGAGGAAAGGTTCCAAGCTCAGTCAGGGTTACTGACTGTTCAAGGTGAGGACCAGTGGCACAAATGGAGGAAGTTGAGCAGAGCTTGAGCATCTTGTCTGCCAGCTAGGATTTAGTCTCAGCTTTCCTCGTTTTTTAAAGAAACACTCATACATTGGGCCTTTCTTATCCTTAAATTTTCCCTGTCATTGCTAATTTACTTCCTAAGCTTCTCCAAGCCACAATGTGGCTTGGGGATTCAAAAAGGTGTTTACTAATGGGCAGGGTGGAGGGGGAGGGATGAAATGACTCCTTCCCTTGTCCTGTTCATTATCCTTCCCTTTGAGCATTTCATCTTGGAGTTGCACAGGGACATCCCTCAGCCCAAGATTTAGTTTTAAGATACAAAATATTGGACCAAGAATCTCATATCAAAAGTATCTGGGACTAAGCAGCAATGAGCTCTCTAGTTTGACACTTTCCTTGCTGATCTCTGTTGTTTACCATCTCTGATTATTTTACACTTTTATGCTATATTTATGATCTCAGGCATTTGAGTTTGCAGTGTTTCTCAAGGCAGATAGGATGGTTATTCCTATTGTCACCTCTGTTCTCTAAGAAACTTCTCAGGGCAAAGGACACTCTCAATATGTGTAGCTACTCCACATTTATTAATGCATTTGTATTATGTATGTGTATGTATGTATGTATGTATCTATCTATCTATCTATCTACCTATATTTGTATCACCTTGATCAATACCTAACAGCCTAGCTATTATTTTGCGTAGGAAAGAGCAAACATGGGTAAGAGGCAGTTTGCTAATTTTTAGCAACTTAAAGAAAGGGAGGGAGAAGGGAGAAAGCATGATTTCATTTACTAAGTATCATGGAATGATGCTAAGAAAGTATGTGTGTAATGTGAACAGATATATCCTGAAGACCTTGATCAAGAGAATTTAGTGCTCATCTGGCTTAAAGTTCATTGGTAATTCCTAGGGTGACAGTACTCAGGACGTGTCTGGCCAGCTCTTTCCAGGAGTTGAGGTATCAGGTGTCAAAGTAGGTCTTTTAGATGAAGAATAGTCAGAGGCCCAGGGCAGAGATTTTCTAATTATGCTGTACTGTACTGGTGAGTCACCAGAGAGATAATCCTTGTGTTGGTGGAAGATGACCCTTGCTGAGACAAAACAGCTACTAGAAAGATTTACATCCCTTCCCCATAACCTATGACTTGTCACCACATTCTAACCCAACCAAGGTAGGAAACTCTTATCTGCCAGTCCTGCCACCCTGTCTAGCCTTGGTAGTAATGAGAACATTGACAATGATGGAAAATGTAATTCATTCCTGGTCAGAGTCCCTCAGTCTTATCATTTTTGTGTATGAGAATTTCCAATGGCAGCCTCTATATCTTTCAACCTAGAGCTTTGTCTAGTTCCTTGTCTTGTGTATGTGAAGTGTGTATGTTTCTGTTGTTTATCTGTCTGCCATATATATATATATATTCTGGTCATGGGACCTGAACTCTGAGCCTGGGCACTGTCCCTCAGCTCTTTAGCTCAAGGCTAGCACTCTACCACTTGAGGCACAGCACCATTCCAGCTTTTTCCGCTTATGTGGTGCTAAGGAATTGAACCCAGGGCCTCATGCATGCAAGGCAAGCACTCTACCACTGAGCCACCTTCCCAGCCCCTCTGTCTATATTTGAATTACCTAGATTGGTACCTTTCCACCTACATAGCTATATTGTGTAAGAAAGAGCAAAGGTGTGTAAATATCAGTTTGCAAATTTTTAGCTACCTAAAGGGAGGGGAGAAGGAGAGAGGGAGGAATAATTGCATCTACTAACTACACATAAACCAGTGCCAGTCTGTTTACACATATGGCAAAAGTGGAAGAAGGGTCATACCCTTCAGAGAAGCTTTTAACCAACAATGTATAAATGTTTCATCTTTCTTGCCCTTTTAGTGCAGCACCTGTGGGTTCATAGTCTGTGTGCTATTCCCCAGGGGGAATGAGGTCCTATCACTTGCTTGTAATACCTGTTCACTTACCTCCTTCCCTTCTCCATGCCCTCATTCCATACTTCCCTGTACATGACCTCACCTCCCAAACTCTTTGCATTTGAATCCTCATGCAAGAATTTGCTGCTGTGTAAATTCCCATGGAGGCGGATGTGGGAAGGAAGAAGCAGCCACTGACAGCTGCTACCATAAGGAAGACAAAATATTCCTAAAGAATTGTAGAAATGGGGAGTGGAAAGGGACATTGCATCTTCTCATTTATGTTTCAGTTTTTTTTGAAGGAAGCTTTTACATTGGATATTCTATTTTAAATCACATTATTTTAGCTTCAACTTGATCTTTTCTTTTACTTCTACATTCTTACAATTTAACCTGTGTCCAGCAGCCAGAGACACTTAGAGTGACTGATTTCTTGGTCTGTTTTTGCTTGCTAGGATGATGTTTAATGCTTTCTTTCTTCCATTCACTTGGTTCTTCCTTCCTTTCTCTCTTTCTCTCTCTCTCTCTCTAACACAAACACACACACACACTCTCTCTCTCTCTCTCTATATATATATATATAGTATGATGGTTTGAATTACCAACAATTAAACTTTCAGAAACTTAAATAAGCCCAAGTATATGTTATTTAACCAGTTGTTAAATTGGTTAAATTTATTGATATATCAATAAAGCAAATGCCTTGGATGCAATGCCAGTAGACTGTGGGCATAGAGTATATTTTTTCCAGTAGAGGAGGTGTGTTGAGTTATCATCCTTTTTTGATCCATTTGTAATCAATGGCGTACTTTTCTAGAAGAGTTTCTGATTAAGCCAGCTAATGTGCACAAGAAAATATATATTTTGCTTTAAACTCATTGGCCATCATGAAGAAAAACTATAATATTGATAATATGGATGAATTAATTTTTTCTCTAGAGAATATAAACTCAATGAGATTAAGAAGACATTCTTTCCATGTTGAAGAATTCCTAAACAGCTTATGTATAAATCAATGCACATAAATTGTGCTGATTTTTTAACAAATAAAAGAAATATTAAGAGCAGTCTGTGATGCATTGGCTGAGTCTTATATATATTCTTCTACATTCATTATAATAGATATTTGAGCTTACTGATTTGTTGGATTAAAATATGACTGCACATATTTTGGGGAAATATTCTCAACTAGTATTACATTTTTTGCAACTGATTGAAGACAAATAGGATCCCTGCTTGTTAGTATTGTAATACCCATGCTGGTATTGTCTATTCTCATTCTGCAGTAATATATTTCCTGTCTTGTATCTTTCCTGTCCTTACTACTGAGGAACTAATGGTGTCTTTATGGCTGTAAGTACAGAAGATTTCTTCAAGTTCCTTGTCTATGGTTCCATTGTAGCCTAACTAAATAAATGGAAAGTGGTGGCCAATGAAAATAAACAGCAACTTTACAAGTTTTACCTCTTCAGAAAACGTCTGTATTATTCCCTGCCTTGGCTTCAGTATTCTAAGATCTCTGCAGCATCCTTGTGTTTAGTAACAAGTCTCATCAATTCATGGTTCAGTCAGAAGAATGCTTTGTGTAGAGAGGAAAGGAAAAAAGTTGGAGAAAGTGACTATGGAGGGGAATGAGACTGATTGTATCTTTCTTGGATCCAGTTAGACTGCTTTCTTTATGCCTTGGTCATTTCCTCTAAGAAAATGATAGGATTTTTGATGCTCTGCCGCAGGCAGCCCCCCATGGGCGAGTGCAGATGTGCTGAGCCACTTGGCTGTGGTGTGGACCGACTCAGAGAACCTCTCTTTTCCCTAATGAAGTCATCTCCTCTCTGGGCAGCCCAGCCTCTCCTCTCACTCCATGTTGAAACTTGGCTTTGGCTTGCATAGTTCCGTCATGATGTAGATGATCTTCTAGTTAAGTTCTGGAGAAATCTATCCAACCATGTACAAGAAAGAAGAAAACTGCTCTGTTGAAAGGAACATTTTACTGTAACATTTTGATTTAAGGACTGGAGAGAGAAAGACACAGTATTTGATTTCTGGGAAAACTAAATTTTATGGTTTTCTAGGTATATTTTGTTATGTTTAATTTATCTGAGAAATTTATACACCTTGGATTAAAGTGCAAAGAGAGAGGCTGGGAAGGTGGCTCAGTGGTAGAGCGCTTGCCTTGCATGCATGAGGCTCTGGGTTTGACTCCTCAGCACCACATAAGCAGAAAAAGCCAGAAGTGGCACTGTGGCTCAAGTGGTAGAGTGTTAGCCTTGAGCTGAAGAGCTCAGGGGCAGCGCCCAGGCCCAGAGTTCAGGCCTCATGACTGACAAAAAAAAAAAGTACAAAGAGATTTTCACCATCATTTGGCCTTTTGTAGGATTCCTTTTTAGTCTTTAAAAGAGATAATAAAGACCATGTATTATTTCTGCGTATCCTAGCAAACCAACACTTTAGTGATAGACAGAAAGAATGGCTTTACAACACTTGATACTCACAAGACACCATGTTGGAAATGAACTTTACAACTTTGGGGGAAGGAAGCTGGGGTGGGGGAGAAAATGAGGGAGGGGGTAATAATGTTAGAAAAAAATGTACTCATTACCTTACTTACATAACTGTAACCTCTCTGTATATCACCCTTCCAATAAAATAAAAAACAACAACATTCTATTAGACATAGAAAGAATGGCTGTCCCCAAAATGTAGTGTTTTTTTTAAAAAAATATAATTTATGAAACTATCTTACTGGTTTTGGTTTCTTTTCCCTAGGTCTTTGAAAGCCAATGATAGTGCAGTTATAATCGGTAGCATTCTTTCACAATTCAGAAAGCGCACTCTACTTGCTTGTACCTAGCATCAGTCAGCTTAGGGAACTGAAACATGAACTCTTTGTTTCCTGAATTTGAATAGGACAGGACTCTTGTCATCCCTAGCCCAGCAACAGATACTGCCATGTCTAATACCATTTCGTCTTATCAACAAAAAAAGAAGACTGAAACACAATCCTAAAGGCCTTTGGAAGGAGGTTTAGATGAAGATAATGACATTCCCTGGAGACCCACCTGCCATCTACACCTTTCTTCTCTTAACTCATTGGCTGACTGCCCCTGACCTCAGCCAAGTTCTTAAAGACAAGATCAAGGCAAAGAAGCAAGTCATGTTACTCTTGGCTTATGATTTCTTGTAGACACCAGCATGACTGGAGATCTTGCTTTATCTCTACCTAGGATCTTAGAATTTATATATACAACATTCCTAGTACAAGCCCATGATTTCAAGGGGGATTCATTGGATGAGTTTTTAATTATTGTTTGATACAATCCGAAGTATTAAAGTGTAGTTTCAGCAAGAAAAACTGCAAAAATATTTACCATTCTAACACTTTTTGCAGTTTTTTTTCAGACATTGCAGAATCAAAAATAGCTGCTTTCTTAAACTCTTAAACAATTTGAAAAGGAAAGCCCTCAAGAATACTTATGTAGATGGAGCTATGCACTCTATCCTGAATATACATTGCATGTTTTTTTTTAAATTATAGATAACTAAAGGGAGAACTATTCCTTAGAGAAAGAAAGCAAATGTTAAAGTATCATTTTTCTTAGTTATTTGATGGTGCAAAGAAGTGCTTAATTTTTCTAAACAATAATGTTACACACCAAAAGACAGGGAATGCAGGGTAAAGTTTTTGACTCTATACATATTCTTACCAGTTGAGACAGAGTAAGAAAGCAATTTTGCTCTGTGAAACTATTTGGTCCAGGGTTATAATGCCTAGGGATGCTAGAGGAGCTATAAATAGCAAAGACATAGAGAGACGCATTTAGGAAGATGAAGTAAAAAACAAAATCTAAGGATGTAAGGAGTAACCAACCTAAAGTTTTCTACAACGATCCACTATATGTAGATAATGTTACTTACAGTGAACGCTATTTCTTTTAAAAGGATATTTACCCATTATTAGTTGTTTGTTTCTGTGCTATTTCTCCTCTGTATAATTGTTTAACTGATTTATATTAGGAACATAGAGTAGGGTAATGGAGAAGTGATAAGCTTTCAGATGGGCAGATCAGTCATGAAGTAGCCTTGCACAAGTCACATACACTCTGTGATACTCAGATTTACTCACATTTAAACATAAAAATGATACATATCTGGAAGTTTCCCAAGAAAGATTGACTTTGATGCCTGGATTATGTATTTTAATAAAAATTCATTTTGTCTTATTTTCCTCCCTACTGTAGTGATTCATCTTGAGTCAAGATTGGGTCCTGGTCAAAGCTCTGTTGTTCAGTGTGTGCAGTTACTTCTGTACTTTAGTTTGTACACAATATGCAAGGGTTGAAATCTGACTCTGTGCTATGACTCTGTCACTCTAACCATTCAATTGGATGCAATTTTATGAATGGTAGTAGACTCATTAGTAGAGACTTTGTGCCAAGAACAAATAATTCACTGCAAAAAACCACCCATAATGCATAGGAGAGTTATATCCCTTTAGTAAGTAAGTAATACTGTAGTGAGCTGATGAATTTTTTTTAAATGAAAGAAAAAATGCACATCTTGCACATGAAATTATCCTGATCAAACTTCCACCTATCATTTAAAACCTATGGTCATGCTGAATGCATATAACTTAGAAATGCATAGGAGACTATGAAGAGACGCAAGCTTTATATGTGCTTTGTGTAAAGCCATGTTAAACCTTTAGAGAGAATAAGGAAGATACTTCCATATTTATCTAAAGTTTGTAACCCCAGTGCTCCACTAACAGGTCACTTGGACTTACTTAGTTCTCATTGTATAAAATAATACTTGACTTCAAAGAAAAAGAGAAAAACAAAAACTAAGTCCCTCTTTTCTGAGGAGCTGAAATCCTTTGTGTCAACTGGTTGACCCTTTGCCCTGTAAGGTCCTATAGGAAATCTTTTGTAGCACAGGGCAGGGGGGGCTTCTTCCATGTGGTGATGTTTACATAGCGAGGTGAGCCTGAGTGAAAGAAAAAAATCTCATAAACACATGAAAGATTTTGTTTCCTGACAGCAGGAAAGCTGACTGATATGGTTACTGACCGACTCGGTTACTCAGAAGAAGAAGAAAAAAAAAGTCAATAGTCTATTGGGGACACTTTCAAAGACCCAGGGGACGGCAAAAGGAAGTAAGCCAAGTGTAGACTTAAGTGGAGAGAGATGGGTACTTGGGGCAGAGGGACAAGATTGTCTTTGAATCCTGCTTGGGATTTGCCTGGGGGAATTTCCTGACCCGTCCTTTATGACCAGGCTCTTTGTGTATTGCAGGGTGCCTCTGGGCTCCCCGCGGAGCAGTTCCCTTGGGAGGGCTGAGGCCGAGCTCACACCTCCCTGGCTCACGAAGTATCTGCCCTCCCGGCCCCCCCAATACCCCCCGGGGTCTCCTTTAGGATGGCGGGAGCCTGGAGTCTGACACTTCTTCAGATGGGACCCGCGAGCCCTGTGCGCCCATAAACCCGCGATGGCTATAGTTCTTGGCTGATTTTGCTGAGTTTCATGCGCTCCTAAAGAACTACCCGTACTCAATTGTTTCATGCTTGCCTAACCCACCAGAGCCTGGGGCTCCTTTCCCCTAATTCAGAACGCGCAGCGTGGGGGCGGGGAGTGGGGGTGGGGAAGGTGTGGGAAGGAGGGGGAGGAGAGGGGGTGTCTGGGAGCCCTGGGCGGTGGAATGGAGTGACTCGCTGAATGGGGAGTCTAGCAGTCCCCCAAGCCGATTGGTACTTCACGTCAGGAAGAAACTCTAAGAGGTGGGAGTGCCTGGGGAGGGAGGGAGGGAGGCTGGGAGGCAGTCCCCACAGCGGGTTTTCCGCCCCTCCGCCCGCTAGCCTAGCCTGCGCTCTGAGGAGTGGCTGGAGCTTGCAGGGCGCTTTCTGGAGCCCGTGAATGAACCCTCCTCCTCTCCCTCCTCCTCTCCCTCCTCCTTCTGCTCGCCGAGTCTCCTCCTCGGCGCTGACGGTACCGTGATATAATGATGATGGGTGTCACAACCCGCATTTGAACTTGCAGGCGAGTTGCCCCAAGCCTTTCTGGGGAAGAGCTCAAGGCGCGAGGGTGCAGCCGCCGCAAGCATTAGGTCCTGAGGATAGGAACTGGGACCGGGATCGGCGACCAGCCCGGCATCCTCCCAGCCTCCAGCACCGCCGGGCACCGTCCTCCACCCTTCCCCGAGCCGCCACCGGGCTTCCTATGTGACCCGCCCGGGCGACGCGGAGCGTGACAGCGCAGCGGACCGTTCTGCCCCACGACTGCAATCAGCTGCCTTTCAAGGTAATCACGTTTCTTTTGTTCCCCCCTCCCCATTTTAAAAGAAAGAAAGAAAACTTATAGAAAAAAATACCCCGCGAGTTTAGGGGGAAAAAAAAAGAGGTGCATTGCAATTGGTAGAGGGCTTTAATGAAGGCAAAGAGAACTATAAAGAGAAGTTAAAAAATTATGTGCTCTTAAAAGAAAAAAAAAGCACAACACCCCAAAGGCACAGGTAACTTTCAGGGAGGCTTTAGAAGAGAGGAAGACTGAGGAGGTTCCCTGGTGCTGAAAAAGATCCAGACAAAAGAAGTCTGGGGAGGGGGGGGGGTGGAGTGAAGGGGAAAGGACACACAGAATGGAGAGAAAGTAGAGAAACCCTGGAAAAGTCGTGGCATCTTGAACTGGGAGAAGGGTTGGGATTCCTGACACCTTGGCTTTTGTTATTTGCGTACGGGTTCGAGGCAAAAGTTTGAATGGGGACTCCAGTGCCTTGGCTTTGCACCAGTCCCCGAAGCCACCTGGGTACCTAGGCTACCTGGCGTCCCGGCCCCTGTGTGTGGTCAGTGCCTGGCGTTCCTGGAAAGCCTCTCTGGAGCAGCCCCTGACAGGGCAGCGGGCTCCACAGCAGCTCTGGCCCCCCGAGAAGGTAATCCCCTCGATCTGCAGGCAGTGCGGGAGAAGGACTAGCAGCGGAGGGGTGCCGGGTCTCGGGCTTCAGTTCTTTCACGACTTGGGGGGTTGTCACGGCCCTCTCAGGGAGCCCCCTGGGTTCTTTTGTCCTGCGCGCGGTGCGCGCTCGGGGCCGGCAGGAAAGGAGCCGGGGATGGGGGTGGGGTCGTCGGAGCCCCGCGGAGGTCTAGGAGGAGCCTGGGCGGGAAAGCTTGCCCTGAAGCCAAAGAAAGGTGGGCCCCCCTTTTTTTTCATCCTCACCCAGGAAAGAAAAAAAAAACAAAACACGAAATGGGGGGGGCTGTCGCTCGGGTCTCAGCAAGCAAACCAGTGCCTAGGACACTGTAGACAAAGGTGGTTCGGGGAGACCCGAGTTAAGGGTCCACCGTGCAGCCTTTCCGCCTGCAGAACAGCGCTCTGCGCTGCCCCGGGCCGCTTCCTACCCGCTCCCAGCGCTGGGCTCTAGTTGAGCAACTTTCCTAGCGGGTCCAGTGGCTGCGGAGCGCGGAGCGCGTGCGGGGAGTCCCGGGCACGCCCTCCGCCGGAGCGCCCCACCGCCCGGCGGGGACGGGGGCGCTGCGGAGCCACTGCGCCGCTGCGGGCGGAAGGGGGTGCCGGGGTGTCCCGGCTGGGTCTCGGTGTCACTGGGCGTGGAGCGGGACGGGTGTTAGCGGACAGAGGGGGTAGGAAAACAGTGTCATAGCCTCAGCTATTCACCCTCGGATCCAGCTACGCCCTGGCAAGTCCTGCCTGTCTCTGGGAGATGGTGCGGGCTTAGGGGGCAGTCTCTGGGACTCTCGGAAAGAGGCGTGGGCACGTTGTACAAAGTCTAATCAGCGTCCTTGCTTCTCATCTTTGTGTCCTGCCTCACCCCCTCCATCTCCCTCCCACCCCGTCTCCATCTTCTCCACCTCCCTCCTTCCCCTTCTCCACCGCCTCGCTCCATCTGCGTCCCCTCCCCCACCGCTGACAAATGAATGGCGAGTGTGAAATCCCTGCCTTCCTGGTCCGTGGAGGCCGGCTGGAAGGGAGGGGCGAGAGGGGCGGTGCGCAGCTTCGGGGTCGGTCTCCAGCTCCCGCTTCCCTCGCAGAGAACCCTGATGTCTAGGAATAGAGTTTTGCGGCGGGTGTGGGCTCCCCCTGATGGAGAAATTCAGCACCAGTGAGAGAGAGAGAATAAAAAAGAGAGACCCTCCCACCCAACACAAATGATTCACTTCCACAGTCTTACGTTCCAGGTTGTGAATGACTCTTTTCTCCATCCAGTCCTTATTTTGCACTGTGGGATCTGGGATTTGGAGGAGTGACCAAAAAATTAAAAAAAAAAGAATTTGTGTTTCCAAGTGCCTGGTGGTACCTTTTTGAGAGTTGCCTGGACGGTCCCCGGACCTTCTGGGAGGATCCCACTCCACCACTTGGTATTTCCAGCTTCGGGAATCTTAGTCAAGCAGGTGATTTAAGTTGTGCACTTTTACAAATCTTCTCTAGGTCCACGCCGTTGCAAAATCAAGGTTCCTATTCCAGAACTTAAAACTTCCCTAACTTTAGGACCCACGTTGTTTATGGAAATAGGGTGCAAGGGGGCGCAGGGGGCTCACGCCTGGAGGCAAAGGGAAGGAAAGGAGGCCTGCGGAAAGCCGGAGGGGACAAAGGAGGGGAAGAGAGAAAGCGAACAAGAATGGAACAGAGGTGGGCAGAAGCACGCCAATAGCTGGAACCAGAAGCACTCGTGTCGAGGTTTTTTGTTGTTGTTGTTGTTCTGAATTTCGGGCGTCGTTTTAAGATACGTCTCAATGCTCCAAGTGTTAACCAACGCCTCTGCAGAGGCGCGCGCGCTTGGATGGAAGGGTGGGAAGGGACTGGAGGAGCCGCGGCGGCCCAGCTCCACCCACTGAATCTGTGCGCTGGGCCGTCAGTCCTTCATCTCTCAGCCTCTAGGAGGAACTGAGCCCAGCACTTCCCTCAACGCCGGGAGTGGGGGGAAAAGGGGGGGGGTCGCCAGCCGCCACGTGGGCTGGAGTTTCCACTCCAGGCCGTAGACGGGTGTGACTTCCTGGGCTCCGAGTCAGCTGCACAGCTGCACAGCTGCACGGGCGGTCAGCGCAGCCTGAGTCCAGAGGCGCCGGGGCCAGGGGGCTAGGGCTGGACTGGGGCGGGGCTGCACTGGGGCGGAGCGGAGGAGGGCGGGGCCCTGGCTTTGCCCGGAGTCCAGCGGCCGCCCAGCCAGAGCACCAGGGCGGGCGGCGGCTGGAGCGGATCCAGCTTCCATCCAGACAGTGCTACATGCTCTTATTCAAAGGCTTTACGGTTTTTTTTTTTCTTTCTTGCTCTTTGGAAGTGATAGAGGTAGAAGAAGCTCCAAGTAAACTTTTTTTTTTTTTGGCGTAACAATGAGACGAATTTGTCCCGTGGTCCATGTATTAGTTTAAAAACACGTTCAAGTCGGTCTGAAGACTATTTTTAGCTGGGTACGAGAATAATCACTTTGGAGAATGCCATCCAGTGCAGAATGGCAGGACATTGCTTTTGATAGATTTCCACCAGGGCAAACAGTGAAAGGTTGCTGCTATTGTGACTCTGTGATCCCTGACCAGGCGCCCTAGGGCCGGCAAGCTGGTGAGGGTGGGGGGGGGCACCTCTGAGCAGGGACTTGCAGGAAGACTATGTTTTTCTGGTTCTGTTTTGGAGGAACTAAGTTCTAGTGCTCTTTTTTGGTATCACTTTCAATTGTTGCTAATTGGTCCTTTTTCCTTTTCCTTTCTGCCTAAAATCTGTGGCCTACATGATGCTGAGTATACAGTTAAGCAATTGGGCCAAACTCATTGTGAAAATATTCATCTAAAGCAGTAGAATACCTTTTAAGAACTTAATATAAAAATAGAAAGGTAATAATTAGCTGAAAAAGACTCGATTCCCAGTTTCAGAACCGCGTATCAGCCTCAGAGTCTGACTTTTCTTGAGTTCTAAGTAACACCGGGAACATTCTGTAATGTGATGTGCCTGTCCCTAGCAGAGCTACAACAGGATTTCCAATAGTTTTCAAAGCAATTGAGCAATGACTTCCTCCAGCAGGAAGTCCCCAGTTCTTAATCTTCTCGTGGGTGAGATTCACTTAGAATTTATGTAAGAATTCAAAGCTTTGTTTCTTTTGGTACACAAAAACATTATAGCTCTCCCTAAATCAGTTTGAAAGGAATCCCCTCAGGTGGATGTGTATTTATATATGTAGGCTTCTTCTTTTTCTTTGGTCTTGAAAATTAGAGGGGGAAGCCTCTGCTATATTCCTCCAAAGCCTCTTATCATATCATGCCAAATTCTGTTTGGAAAGGAACTAAAGAGCTAACTCAAAGCTCATTTTGATTAATGAGAAAGGTTTATCTATTGTTCCATGCTTTCTTACACTGCTTAGCTTAAACATTTTCTGGTTAATGATTGGTCAGTAACTGAGCATCCAAATCTTTGAGAGCACAAAGATCAACTAACTCTGTCTCCTCCAAACAAAGAACTAAGCCTTCCTTTCCTGGGAGCTTTTAAGTATGCTTTGTTGAGTTTCTTCATCAGTAGACACTGCATTTAAAATGGAATATATCACTGTGAAAGAGTATAACTTTTCAAAACATGGGCTTCTTTTAAGGCAAAGAATGAATTACTATATAGTAGGTTATAGCTTCACCACTCACCTAGGGAAATTAGAGCAGACATTTATTGTTGGAAATTACTTGCTCTCACCTGAAAAAAATAATATCACCTTTTGTACAGGTTTGTTTGTCCTGTACCAGAAAATACAAAGCCTTTATTCTCCTTGGTTTGGAATCAGAACAAGGAGTTAGAGACCAACCTCCATATGAATTGGTGAATTATGGCCCATTCCTTCTTGTACTTAGATGGGTAAATTACACACACACACACACACACACACACACACACACACACATACACACCATGTATGTTTAGAGATATATAGATATATACATCTATATATAGATCTATATTTATATCTATTTGTCTTTAGATCTCTCTATATATTAATCTGACTAGATCTATTATATACAAAATGGTACAAATGTAGATCTACATCTGTATTTATATCTATTTTTATGTCTATATCTATGGCTATCCTAATTCTTCCTTCTAAGAGTTTTAAGACATGTTAACACGTATAAAATGAGGTTTCTTATTTTGCAATGAAAACAGATAATGCATAGTGTATTATAGTCATGTTACTAGTCAACGGCTAATTCAGCTCTATATGAGGTATGGTGGTTTAGGCACCAGACTTAGGATCAGAAGGTCCCCCCCTGGGAAAACCAAGTTGAGACAGAACATCTGGAGCTTCAATGTCATAATTTATTAATTAATATATAGTTGTAAAGACCAAATTTCACACGATACTATTACTACTGTCTAATAAGTTCCTGAAATTTCATGTCAAAGCATTACCTGTTTCTTTGTATTACAGTGATTCTCCCTTAGAAAGAACTAAGGAGTAATACTATGGTACACAATGCCCATTGCATTTACCTTGTATCTAAAGTATCCTGGACAGTTGGTTGTCTAAAGGAACTGGTAGGACAGTAGACAAAACCACCATGTCTGAGTCCTTAAGTTACCCCTCCATGAGCTGGGCTTCTCTAAGATGGAGGGAGAACTTTGGCTCTTTCTCCAAGGTAGCCCATCCCCAGCATGAACCTGCTCTCTGCAGACAGTTCTCATGGAAAGGAGATCTGTTGACCTTGTCTCTTGTGTCTCTCCAGCAACCAAACAGTTTCTGTCAGCTGTTTCTTGATTGTTTGAGGACTTTTTCCTTTCCTCATTCACTTTCCTGAAGTATGAGTTTAAATATAGGCACCAGCTCTCCTATCACCTTGGTCTTTCCAGGCACATAGGTCTGTTATCACATACAGACGGTGTATAGAAGATAGACACTGAAGAGCAGAGGAGTGGAAATGGGGGTTGGAGTGAGGCTAAAAACAAAAAAAGAATCTTCAGTAAGCTCAAATGAAGAAGGAAGACAGTCCCTACACAATTAAAGTTACAGACCTGGCTTTTGGAAGATGAGAGAAGTGGAACGAATGTCCCTGGATGCTGAGGAAGAAACAATTAAAATGTAGAGCCCTGACAATGAATGTCCTTAACTGCATTCTGATACACTTACTGGAGAGAGAAATGAACTTTCTGTGAGTGTTGCAACTCAAGTGCCCATAGAACCAAGTCCGGAGTGGAAATGGATAAGCAGCTAAGTGGGGTCAGTGATATGACCTCAAGCATGCAAGGGCAGTGGGTGACATTTGATTACTGCTGTTGATTAGCCAGTTGGAATATGAACCTAGTGCTGCCAGATCTTCTGATTTAGTAGGACAAAGAAATGGGACCTGGCATGAACACTGCAATTTCTAAGTTGGAGTGACTTATTCAAACATATATGCCACTTCTAGCACTGTATCCTAAGCCTGTCTGGTCTCTGAAATATTTGTAATATACTGGCTTCCTTCCCTAGTTTAGTTTTAAAGATAGGTTTAGGGCAAATGATGGGAATACTTACGTAGATGAAGGAAACTTTCCCACTCATGCAAAATATTAAAGTCATTTTTATGTGGATAAAATGTGATATAAAGTGAGTTTTGATTTCTGTCTTGAGTAAACCATTAAGATATAGAAGGCCCAGTCCTGGAACAGACTCACACCTCTGTCCTCTGGTCTTGCTTATTTTAAGATTTGATATAAGTTGACCCATTGTAACAGTGAGATGTACAAGACACTATGTTGGAAACAAACGTTACAACTTCGGGGAGGGGGAGAAGGAGAGGGTGTTGTTGTGGAGGTGGGAGTGGGAAGGAAAGGAAAGGAGGGGAAAAACAAAGGAGGAGGCAACCATGCTCCACAGGAAATGTCCTCATTACTTGCTCATGTAACTGCAACCCCTCTGTACTGTATTTTCACAATAAAAAAAGCACAAAAAAGATTTGATATCTTGGATATTGACAGGTATCAGACGTTATTATTGAGTCATAATAAATATTCAACTGCACCAATTCAAATGTATTTCCACTATTAATTAGCCCTACATGCTTTTATTCATGAGGGGCTATGGATACTTCCAAGTAAGTTTCTGAATAAAACCTAGAAGCACTAGTGATGTATTTGATTTAATAATGTTCTTTAAGGGACTTTTCTGAACCTGGGATTATATAAGTGTAGGAACTATTAAGTTGAATAATATATAGTTCTGCCCTCCAGAAGCCAAATATTCTACAGAAGAAATAAAGCACACCTAAAAATAATCATTCAAAATACATCATGGTAAGTTGTAAGGAAATTTGTTAAAAACAAAGTTGTCTTCTGGTTTTATAGTGATTCATTCAGATAGATACCCATGGTTGCATCATCTTTGATAGAATTTTATCATACAACCTAAACTTTCATCTTGACTGTCAAGTTGTATCTTCAGTTTTTGTAAAACATTGTAAGGTAATTGAGATGTATCTAAAACGAACTCATAAAATGTACCTGCTTGCTGAATATAAGATATATCTTCTGAATATCTTATAAGATATTCAGAAATTTAAAAACATACCTCCTAATTAGTATTTGTCAATATCTGTTAGCATATCATAGTCATTTACTACAAATAACAGATTCAATTGTCAAGGTGCATTAAGGATTACAAAATGCATCCTTGCCATTGTGAACTACCAGTTGACCTATAGAGAACCTCAGTATATTAGGTTTAAACAAATATTCCCCAGGAAGTATACAGAATTATGATACTTTGCAATTTTGTTTTGAAGAGGTTCTAACACTTACTTTAAAACATATGAAGTAAAGCCAAAGTGCAAAATAATATTAAGGAAAAATTAATAACTCTTATAAATTATTATATTGAACTTGAGGACAAAATTGGGCTTGGATTCTTCTCGCATGTACTTTTTTTTAAAATTCAGGTTTCCTAGATAATAGAGAACTTAGTTGTTTTTGAAAAGACAAAAGATACCAAATCCAATATTTCTCAGTGAAGATCTCTTCCTTTGTAAAAAGGCCCAAGATTATTTAATCAGCTTTCTAGTACTAGATTTAGCACACAATACGGGACGTTTCAAGTCCATAAGTTCTTGGACTTCTTGAGTTGGTGGTTTTTGGGAAGGCAATGTCTTTTTATTTCTGGAGCAATGTAGTAGAGGAAGTCCCTCATCTCAAGGCAGCCCAGAAACAAAAGAGAGGAGAGACCAACGCCCCATAATCCACTTTAATGGTATTTCCCCAAAGATCTAAGACCTCCCACAAGGCTCCATCTCTTAAATCTTCCCCTGCTTTCCAGTAGTGCCAAGCTGAGGATCAATCCTTTGGACATAGGCATTCGAGGGCCACTTAAATCTAAACTAGAGCAGTCCCCAATACTTATTTTCTTTGTGATTATAACTTCTAAAAATTCAAACAGGAAGGGACCCAGATTGTTAACTATTTTTCCTAAAGTCACACAAATTAATGGTAAAGCCCAGGACAGGATTTCTTGATTTTTTTTTTTTAATGCAGAATAGTTTCTTTCACTATTTACTCTTGAGACCTTAGAACTGTTTGAAGTGTTTAAAAATTCTGACAAGTATTGGTCACTTTTGTCACCAATAGCTCCTCCTTACATTTATTTTGTTTGTTCAGCCAGCTAGAAAGTCACCAGTGTCTGTGTTTTAAAAAGCCTGCTGAGGTCTTTATGTTGTCTTGATGTCACGTGCCTGAGCTACCAAAGGGTTCCTTCTTACTTCAAGTCTGACTTTCAGCATCTCTATTGCTTCTTCGTCTTCATCTTTGCCATCGTCTCTTGCTCTATTCTTGACCAGCTTACTGTTCCTAAATAGATTTTGTGGTCACTTCTCCCTCATTGTGCCAGCTTCTACCCCTGAGTTACTTGGGCTGTGGTCGCTATTGTTCTTCCCATGGCTACCCAATTGTGGCTGTTACATATATCCATATGGTTATATGGCCTCAAATTGAGTTATGAAATTATTTTAGTAACTATTACCTTGAGTAAGACTCAAAGTAATAATTAGAGTGTTGAGATAACTTCTCCTGTTACAAGTCTCCTCTTGTTTTTACAACCCAAGAGGAGCTATTTCTTTGACCACACACAACGTCCAAGTAACATGTGATTTATGGCCTGCCACCAGCCTGAATGCTTGTGATTTACTTTGCTTTTTTTGTCTTTTTCTAGGACAAGATGTTGATAAATATAAAAAGCCTCTTATGGATGTACTCAATCTTAATAGTAACCCATGTACTACATAAAGGTGAGTGTGGTAGCAATTACTTTATTGCTATTGGAAATTAAAATGTTATACTGGGGGATGGAATGACAGTATTAAAACACCACAATAAAGAGTTGTCTTCTTCTTTCTTTTCTTTCTTTTTTTATTGTAAAAGTGATAAGAATTGTCTTAAATCTGTTGAATTCTTAAAACTCTTGTCAAGATAATGTTACACTGAAAGTAGTAGATTTAAATAAAACAATTAGAAACACAAACAAACTGGGGGCTAACATTGGAAGCAGTCTTTCAGTAACTTCCCACATTATTATTATTATTATTATTATCATCATCATCATCACTTTCTTGTCAGTTATGGGGCTTGAGTTAAGGACCCAGGTGCTATCCTTGAGCTCTTTTGTTCAAGGCTAGCACTCTACCACTTTAAGCCACAGCTCCACTTCCAGCTTTCTGGTGATTAATTGGAGATGAAAGTCTCATGGACTTTCCTGCCCAGGATAGCTTTCAACCGTGATCCTGAGACTTCAGCCTTCTCTGTAGCTAAGATTATGTGCGTGAGCCTACTATTATTTATCTGATAGTGTTTCACTGTATAACCCAGCCTGATTTCAAACATCCATCTCAGCCTCCTCATAGTGCTGGGATTACAGATGTGAAGCATCACATTTGGTTCCCATATTTACTTTTGAACTGTGCATAAAGTTCATAGATGGCATTGATATGTGGTTAAAATTTCTATTCTTCCAATACTAGTTCTCAAAGATTTTTTTTTTTTTGGTCAGTCATAGAGCTTGAACTCTGGGCCTGGGCGCTGTCCCTATGCTCTTCAGCTCAAGGTGAGTGCTCTACCGCTTGAGCCACAGTGCCACTTCTGTTTTTCTAGTGGTTTATTGGAGATTAGAGTCTCATGGACTTTCCTGCCCTGGCTGGCTTTGAACTGTGATCCTCAGATCTCAGCCTCCTGAGTAGCTAGGATTACAGGTGTGAGCCACCGGCATCCAGTCTAGTTCTCAAAGATTTTACTCTGCCAAAATTTTTTTTTGTTATTGCTTTTTAGTTGTTAATGGATTTGAACCCATGGCCTCACACTTGTTACGTGAGCATTCTACTATTTTGATCCATCACTTTCTCACCTGCAGTCACTTTTGCTTTAGTTATTTTTCATGACAGATAAGTACCACCATGGACAGGTTTTTGGTTGAATTGGGGTGTCATGGAATTTCTTCCCCACTGTGGTTTCAAACTGTGATCCTCTGATATCCACTTTCTGAATAGGTAGGATTACAGGTATGAGCCACTGCTCCTGGCTGAAAGAAGGACTGAAACACTCAGGAGGCTAGAATTTGAAAAGAATTAAAATTGAAAGAAGGTTGACAGCAAATGTTTGCAGTTACCAGCCTCTGTCTTCTTTGTTCATAGATCAAGACAGGTGCACATGCACTGTTTTCCTCAGTTTTAAATTACATGGCCACTTAGTAAGCGTTGTATAATTCCAAGTCCACTATTAAGTATATGTAAAGAGACAGCAAAGCATTTGAAGAGAATTCAGATTTGATCTGCTTCTGTCTTGTTCCTCCCCAGATTCAGCTATTACTTTTTTCTTCCCATTCACTTCATACCTGAAACAGTTAGAAATAATTTCCTTCTGTATAGATTTATATTTCCTAGTTTTCCACATATCATTTCTCTTACTTGGTACTCCTTCTGCTCTTGACAGTTCTATTTTAATTCATTCAAGAGACTCAAGGTTCAGGTGTGACTTCATCTATTCACTTATCTATCCATTCTTTCTTCCATTCATCTGTGATCTCCATATGTACTCACAAACTACTATTTGACAGTCATTACTTGAGTGTTATTTTTTTTTGCATCAGCTATTATTGTAGCTGTCCAGGAATATACTAGTGGATGAATCATGCATTGTCCAAGCCTTTATTTTATTGAATCCTTACATGAGATGCAGAATAAATGAGTAGAATCTAGCTGTTTTCTGATGGATAAAAATAAAACGGAAAGTCGTAGTAGGGATTGGCTGTTTTGTGTATGTGAGGGGGGATTGGTAAGGTCTCTTTGAGAAACTAACATTTAAGTCTGAGAATGATGCAGGGTAGTCAACCAGCCAAGAGACAGCAAGACAACAGAAAAGTTACTGTATTTGAATACTAGTGAGCAAGAGGAAGGTAGGAGATATGGACAGAGATATAAGCGGATGCCAGCTCATCCAAATAATTATACTAAAGATTGGGATATAATTTGCTAAATGCAAATTATATTGCTTAATTTTTACTTTTACTCCATTTACTCCATTTTAGTCTCCATTTATTTCTGATGTATTTTTTCAAATTTTTATTTTTGTTACTATAAAGGTGATTTACAGAGATGTTACAGTTACAAAAATTAGGTAATGAGTTTAGTTTTTGACAATGCCATCTCTTCCTCTGCTCTCTCCCAATTTTTCCCTTCTGTTCTCACTCATAAGTTTTATAGTTCATTTTCAACATAGTGTCTAGTGAATATCACTGCTACATTTGTTCATCATTTGTCCCTTTGTCCCTATGTGTTTAATAGTAACTGATTGAAACATTTATTACTTCTGTGTTATAAAGAGGAAACTGAGGCACCAAGAGAAGCAATTTGCTACAAACTCTACATGTTAGAAGTAATGAAGTCAGGAGAAGACCCATGGGAGTCCTTTGGAGTGTGATCTCTTCATCATTGTGTAACACCTCCCAACAGTTGAGGCAGTGGAGGTTATAGAAAGTATTAGAATTTTATTCCAAGTACAGTAGAAAACAGTGAAGGAATTGAGCCCAAAAAAGATACAAGTTAATAAATGGTTTTCAAATTTATTCTTCAGTCCTGTGAAGATTTGTTTTTATAAGAGCAAAAGTTGCAACAGCATTGAGAAGACCATGGTGGCGACCTGTGCATGTAATGGGTAGCTGTGTCAGCTAGTGGTCCTGGAGATGGAGAACTTTGATTTGAATGTGTGTAGGCAGAGGACTCAAACCTACTAATGCACTGCATGAGGTGTGCTAAGGGAATGAGAGTTCTCAAGAATAAGCTCATTATTAGGATATCCACTCACTTGCCTTTCCTAACCCTCCACTATTTTTTCTAGCCAATGCAAAAACCCTCTGCCCATGTTTCTATTGTTCCATGTGTTGTTCTAAGGATGATAATACATATAGCTTCTGTGACAAGTTATTTTCTTCCTTTTTTCCTAATTAGCTGACAAGCTGGGAAAGGACTGCCAATCCTGTTATAACAGAGGCTTGACACATTTCCAGCACTTAAACATTTTATGTGTTGACTGATTGGCTGAATGAATGCCTCAGTGAATGACCCAGGTGGCTATCAAAGTCTAGCATCTACTAGCAGTTAATAGTCCCAACAATTGTCGTCTTTAACTTTTTCAGGAAGTGAAGGTGAAATGCTCAGACAAAGAAGGGCAATAACTGCCTATGAAGAGATGAAGAGAGAGGATTTAGAAAGGATATAAATGGAGAGGGGAATTGGTTTGGGCAGCTAGTAGTGGTAGAGGAATTGGAGAAAGTAGTGAGTAAACATACCCACAGTTAAGTTTACATTTTCCGTTTAAAGGACTCCACACAATGAAAAACACAGCAAAACAACATGTAGTTTATTTGAATGATAGTAATGACCAACAATGTTGAGTAACATCTACATATCAGACCTCTTTGTAAATCCATGACCATGGTTAATCCCTGTAATTAATTTAGGGTTAAGGTCAGGAGAAGTTAAATATTTCCTGTGAAAAACGAAAGTGGAAAAATTTAAGGACAGGAGTAGGATATCTTATGAGAAGGAAAGTTTAATGCTCAGAGCAGGAAATGTAACAATATTCTACTGTTGAAATGATACTAGTATGAACCATTATCTGAATCCCTGGGATCCCACCTTTCAAAGTCTAATTGAGGACCAATTCATCTACTAGTTAGCTTTATTTTAACACGCAAAAAGTTCTTTAAAAAATACTATCTTTCAGTGTATAAACTGTCTTAATCCTTGGTTACCTACTTAGGTTTCACTTGAATATTTTATTTTCATGAGCATATATTAATTGCACAAATAACAGGTTTTATTTTGCTATTTCCACACATGTGTGAAATGTACTATGATCATATTCACTTAAGCTATTATTCTTCATTCTTCTTCCAGCTTTCCCCTCTATCATCTCCCTAGTAATTCTGTTTTAACTTTGAGGACCTTGTTCTTATTCTTCTATATGTTTCCCTAATAGGAAAACAAACAAAAAAACCCCAGAATACACATATTTGAGCTAATGAATTAACTAGGTAATGATATTTATCAAGAAAGCCATAAATTCACATATTCTCAATCAAATCTTTATTTGGCCAGCATTTCTGTCTTCCCTCCCCTTCTCACTTCTCTTCTTCCTCTCTGTATATACAGATGGAATTTACATCATTTTTACTGTGCAGAATCTAGGGACAGAATGGGGAGTAATTGATCATTCATTACTTGGAGCTTTCTCTCTTACTATACTCATTTAGACCACAAAGCATCTGGTGGAACACTGAACTTTTTTGTTAGGATACATTTTTATTACTAGACTTTTCAGAATTTCAGGCAAGTTCCTGTGGGTAGCAGATTTAAAAAAAACACATTCATGGTCTATATACATTATAGTCTCAACTACTAAATTTTTTTCTTAAAATATTTAGATTTAGTGAACTTAGTTCTCATGCTTCAGTGATTTAAGACTCAAGATTTAATGCACAAATAGGCATGACTACATAGCTTTTTGCTAATCTTATTTTAGTGAGTGGATTCTACAGGTACATATATTTATGTGAGATCAGATTATTTACTTGTATATATCTTAAATATCCAAAACAATAAGTAGTCATTGGGAAATAGTTATTATAACATAACTATTAATAACATAGTCATTAGGAAAAGTCCTGATTTTCATAAATTTCCTATTGGCTAGATTAGGCTTTCTTTTAGGTTTGTCCCTTCAAACTTAACCCTTAAACTGGAGAATTTATTTTCTAAGCTGAGAAAGGCATTAAAAATGGAATTATTCTCTCTATATTATAAGTGGGAGAAATCTAAGTAACTATCACAGAGTTAAATGCACATCATTTTGGTAAAGGGTAAGCAGGGGAGGGATAGGTGAGTATGTTGTAGAGATAATCTTAATCAAGATATATTGTATAAATTGCTTTGTTAAATGGCAACTCACTTGTAAAGCTAAGAAAGAAAGAAAGAGAAAAAAGAGGGAAATAAAGAAAGAAAGAGAGATGGAGACATTACTTTGGCTGAAGAAATGCCTGGAAACCTGAGTTCAAACCTCAGATCTGATTCCCCCGCCCCCCAAAGAAAAACCCACATCAAACCCCTCACAACAAAACCAAACAAAAACAGTAACAAAAAAAACCCCAACTTCACTTCCTCTGGAAGCTTCTATTAACTCATTCATATTTTCATGAAGTGGGCATTGTTTGTCCATTAACAATAATTCTATTTTCTATTATTATCAACACATTTTCTAGCCTAATCAAGTGTTTGGTAGATGGAGCTGGACTGGAGAGAAGGAAATGATAAAGAATGAAAGGACATTTCCTTTTGTAGACAGTGGTGTTACCTTACAGTCGGTGTATTCTTTGCCATTAATAGTTTAAGGGCTTAAACAGAAAATAGGTATTTCTTTTTTAGAATTAAATGAACAGAAGCGGGTCCCCACCCCCCCCCGCAGGATATAATGAGAAGTAATATTTCATTGCAACGTGATTGCAGCTGGTTTTGCCATTATAATGAAACCTTTGGTCAAATGGGGCCCAAAAAAGGTCCTTCAAATATCAGACTCCTTCATTCCTATGAAATACTCTTTGAAAAGGATATTCTCACAAATTTTATGTTCATTTCTGCAAAGGTAATGTGGCAGTTACCTTAAGCTTTCTCTGACTTGTAAATAGTAATTTTCACTCAACTATTTTTCCTAACACTCGTCCAGTCTTTTAAAACCTGCGCTGTTGATTCTAGTCTGCTTCTCCTTCAGTTCCTGATTACTTGCTCTTACTAATGTCTTATTTTATTACTTATTTTTTTAAAAATTTTAAACACTAAGGGATAAATAAATGTGAACTCCTTATCTCAATATGACATGTGCATTATTTATCTTCATTCGAAAACGATTGAAATTGTGTGCTACTTTGTGTGCAAAATGGTTCTGATTTTTTTCCACAATAAAGATGTAATTAAACCCTCGTAAGGGGTTCCTGTCTGATCACGTATTTAACAGACTTGGTTTGGGTTTCCCAGGATTGTTCAATCTGTCCTTTTTCTCTTTCTTTTAGTCAAAGCGGAAAAAAGCCCCGTTAAGGGCTCCCTGGCTGGAAGAGTCAGCCTACCTTGCCATTTTTCAACCATGCCTACCTTACCACCCGGCTCTAACACCAGTGAATCTCTCAGAATCAAGTGGTCTAAGATCGAAGCGGACAAAAGTGGAAAAGATTTAAAGGAAACTACTGTTCTTGTGGCCCAGCATGGAAATATCAAAATTGGTCAAGACTACAAAGGGAGAGTGTCAGTGCCTACGCATCCGGAGGACGTGGGCGACGCCTCCCTCACCGTGGTTAAACTGCGTGCTAGTGACGCAGGAGTCTACCGGTGTGACGTCATGTATGGGATTGAAGACACTCAGGACACAGTGTCACTTGCCGTGGATGGTAAGTTTTTTTTTTTCCGAGTCCATAAGAAAGTGGTCAGCTTAGCACTTGGTTCAGAAGTGTGAACTGCGACTTGGGAATGATTGTTGCTGGGTGATTAGACCAGGAGAAACATAAACATTAACTCAATAGTCCATGTTTGTTACCAGAACTGAGCTGTTTAAATTTAGAGGCCAATGCAGATGACCTTTCCTGCAACTATTTCATTGGTTCCAGTAGTATAGTAGACTGGAATTAATGAAGACCTCAAAGCATAATACATAGTTTAATAATTTTTGCGTCAGTGTTGAAATGTGTCAGTGATCACTTTTGAAGATGATAAAAGCTGATGTGCATTCCATGTTAATTTTTACAGATGTGGGTGAATTTTCATGTATATACACACACAAACATATACACACACACACACACATATATATATATATATACATATAAACACATACACACAAAACAGTATTCCTTTCTTTCTCACTTTCTTACAAATTTTTATTCATTTATTTTGTTTGTTTTGTGTTGCGTGGATTCAAATTCAGGCCCTTATACTACTAGGCTAAGTGTTCTATCATTGAATTACATTCCAGGAGCTATTAGTGTTATTATTAAAATTTTAGAGTTTATTTTCAAAAATTTAAAATTATAACTTATTGAATAAATAAGATCCTTAATAAATACCACATTATATATCATAGAGTCTTGAGAAGGCCAAGTCTCAATAAACACTTGAATTGGATCATCATCATCATCATCAAGTGAAAAAAATTTAAGGTTAACATATCAGTTGTTAATCACTAAGTTTTGCAGCAAGACATTTCATTTTTATTCTTTTCTTAGTGGTGCTGTATGTGTCACTTAAGTTTAAGGTGGGAGACCAAGCAAAGAAAAATTACTTTAATTGGGTGCACACATAATGTTGTAGCTCTTGGAAGCAGAATGTTTTGGCAAGTCATTAAGCAAAAGTCTAATATCCAGACATAATGAAACTGATTTTCTTCTAAACCTCCCTTTTCCTATAAAATATTTACCTTTCAGAAATATGTAAAAAGGAGATTTTAAAATTCAAACTTTTAATTGTTTAGTTGAAAGGAACTACTTAGGGTTTCAGATACAACAAACGAATCTACAGAGCATCCTGAAACATTCTAATTTTAGTTTGATTTTCTACAAATATGTTTTTATGTTGTCTGTGTATCCACTAAATGTCCTGAGATCTTCTAACCTTTTTATCATTTAGTCAAATTTATACCACTCTTATCTCTTCAAAATCCTAAAGGAGCTAACTTCTACAATTTTTCATCATTAAAGAATGAGCAATGAATTTGTCTCTTGCTCCTCTGGAACAATGAAAATCCCCCACTTAATCTCCTTAGCCCCATGGGGTCTTCAAATTATTCCAACAATTGCAGATACTTACACAAATTGATCTTCCCTGCCTTCAAGAAGGGCTCCTTGTCCCCTCCTTACTGTCGATCTTCAAGACACGTGAACAATTTTTTTTTTTT
>NW_012267244.1:6982383-7077003 GCF_000151885.1 Dipodomys ordii | reverse complement strand
CTGGGTCATAGGGGAGTTCTATGTGAAGTCTTTTGAGGAACCTCCATACTGCTTTCCAAAGTGGTTGGACAAGTTTACATTCCCACCAACAATGCAGTAAGGTTCCTTTCTGTCCACATCCCCTCCAGCATCTGTTATTATTAGAGTTTCAAGAGGTTTTTTATTTCCACTAAACTTATAAGAATCAAGGACCAAAATTGCAACTCTGAATTAAGTTCAATATAAGATTTTTTTCTTACAATGAATATTGTTAAAAGTAAAAAAGAATCTTGAGAAGCGGTAAATTTATTTCCCTCCAGATTTCTTAAAATATAATTGATTTCAGTGTTAAAAGTTATGAAAATCTGTGTGCAACATGGTACTTGGAAGGATATAGTGGTCAACTAGAAATGGGATACTTTATGAAGCGGGGTTCATTTTGGGTATGATAACTAGTGTTTGAACCTTATAGAATTATTATAATAGCCCCATGGCAATTAAGAGCTTCTGTAATATATTTCCTAAGATATTTGGAAATATATTTCTTAAAGTTAAAAAAACTCTTCAGTCTTCTTTAATGAAATTAAGAAATTAACTTTTAATGAAATTAAGAGATTGCTTATTTGGTTTCCTTATGATGTCAAATGCATGTAAGAAATATTTTCTTTTTCTGTGGCTATTTTATTCTGATGGTAGCAGAAGAGATCAGACTGCTTTCTTTCACAGCTGAGCCACTTAGTTCCTTGCAAAGAAGTCAGTAATTCCAGTTGTCGTGCCCAGACTGGACAAATGATGAAGAGCTATGCTCTACCATTTAATGGCCTGCATTGTTTGCTTCACAATTTTCCATTGCCTTAATTCCTTTCCCTTATTTTTGTCCTCTTATATGTAAATAATAATTCCTGCTTTGCTGAATGAGTGGGGCACAAAGTATACTGAAAGAAAAATAAATGAAAATGAAAATATTAGTTTCTAGTTTTGCATGTCTTGTCTCAGATTATGCTAAACTCAAACCTATTTCTAGTTTATGAATTATTT
This sequence comes from Dipodomys ordii, assembly GCF_000151885.1. Lineage (NCBI taxonomy): Eukaryota > Metazoa > Chordata > Mammalia > Rodentia > Heteromyidae > Dipodomys > Dipodomys ordii. Next base: position 7,075,986 of record NW_012267244.1, on the reverse strand, counting down.
TGTATTTTTATCTCTGGTTTTGATTCTTACAAATAGTGTCTATGCTTTTTAAAAATATTATCTTTATGTAGTTGCACAAAGGAGTCATTTAAATATATATTTTTATTGTAAAGATACTGTATAGAGGGGTTGCAAATACATGAATAAGGTAATGAGTATATTTCATCTTTTTTGTATATATTTTTATTGTAAAAATACTGTATAGAGGGGTTACAGTTACATGAGTAAGGTAATGAGTACGTTTCCTACTGAACATTGTTACCTCCTCCTTTGTTTTTCCCTACCATCCCTTCCCTTACTCTCCTCCCTAAAAAGTTCGTTTTCAACATAGTGTCTTGTACATCATATTGTTATAATGGGTCAACATGTATCCTTATTTCAGCATTTTTGTTTTTTTGGGTCCGCTCCTGGGCCTGAACTCTGGGCCTGGGCGCTGTCCCTCAGCTCTTCAGCTCAAGGCTAGTGCTCTACCACTTGAGCCACAGCGCCACTTCCGGCTTTTTTCTTTTTGCTTATGTGGTGCTGAGGAACTGAACCCAGGGCCTCAGGCATGCAAGGCAAGCGCTCAACCACTGAGCCATCTTCCCAGCCCATGTGAACAATTTTTAATTACTGAAAAGATTATTGGAAGCACTGATCAAGCAAAATGTACAACCATTCAAGTTCTATCTTAACTTTTATAGATCATTAGAACTATTTCTAGTTACCAGATAGCAGATATACTTCCTGACAATTTTAGGGAAGTGTTAGAAAGAATAGTGAAAGACCAAAAACTAGAAAAAAAAAAGTTGTCAGCGCATCTACTTGCTACCTGTACTGGTCCCTTTGTGATGATCATGATCATATGGTACTTAGCTATGTCTTGGAACTGAGAGATGGATGTGTGGGAGATGTAATGTGAGAGTCAGAAGTTAGACTTCCTCTCAACCCCATGAGAATGAGTAGACAACAGAGAAAAGTAAAAAAAAAACAACCTTGGAAATCACAATTAATTCCAATTAACAACAAAAATAGTCTTAAGTGATACGAGTTAATATCATTAAATTTTATTACTAGGGTTTAGCAACCTAAATCTCTTACTTACACATATTAGCAATAAGTTCACGGCTAGGAAATATTCTAATGGACAATTAGATTAATGATATTTTGAAGCTTTTTATGTAAACATGATTTTTACATAGAATAAAGATGATATTATTACTGTTACCAATTAATTGAATATATTACTTCCATGAGAATTTTGCACAGTAATTTAAGAGATTAGGAACTACCTGAAAAATGTTTGCTATTGCCTTTGCAGGGGTTGTGTTTCACTACAGGGCTGCAACTAGTAGGTATACTCTAAATTTTGAGACTGCTAAGAAGGCTTGCTTGGACATTGGGGCAGTCATAGCATCCCCAGACCAGCTTTTTGCTGCATATGAAGATGGATTTGAACAGTGTGATGCAGGCTGGCTATCTGATCGAAGCGTTAGGTGAGAGATTTGGAGGTGTGGGCCTTCAATTTATTCATCTCTTTAAAAGAAGATATGTCACTTACAAATTTTTATCCTTGTTAGATATCCCATCCGGGCCCCTCGAGAAGGCTGCTATGGAGACATGATGGGAAAGGAAGGGGTCAGGACTTATGGATTCCGTTCTCCTCAGGAAACCTATGATGTGTATTGTTATGTGGATCATCTGGATGGTAAGATGTTTAAGCTTCTTTGCAAATTCTTTTACTGGTATAAATGAACTGTGCAAAGTGATTTCACTGTGATAATTCCATACATGCCTATATTGTGTTTTGATCAAATTCACCCCCTTTATTACTCTTTCTTGGTTCCCCTCCTCCATTCCTTTAATAGTTGCTAGTGGATTTCATTTTTGCTATGTACACACATACACATACACACACACACACTATACTTCTGCTATTTTCAAATCTGTAAATATATATGGTATTTCTATCATATTCTACCTCATTATTTTGTCCTTTCTTCCTCCCACCTGCTCCCACTGATTCTTCTGTAGCTCTATTTATACTAAGAAAACTGAGGAAAGACTAGAAGCTCATTTCAGTAGTGCTTACTTGAATTCTACACAGCAGCTCCTTATTTAAGTGACCATGATTTTCTGGTAAATGTAAGCTTAAAGGGAGGAAGGAATTTGTAAAGGATCCTGCAGTTTAGAAATGTCTCTCCTTACAGTGGTTTTCTTGCAGTCCTGTTGCTCTTGGGTTGCCTTCAATATACTACATTAAAAATAGTAGTAAGGTGGTTTCTATTCTAGTGAGAACTTCATGTAACACCTTGTGATGACAAATCACTGTGAATCTAGGTATTGATAAATTCCACACAGCTCAACTATAAATTCTGAACTGGCCCAGAAGTAGCTGGGTCTCATGTTTCTTCTCTGATCTATTTTTACATGTTGATATTCAGAGCAATGAATACAGTTAAGAATACTGTAATATATACTCTTCTACTTATTAGGGATGTGAGACCACTCCTGATACAGCCTTCCTTTATGATGCTTAAAGGTTCCTTGACTTGGGATGGATCAATTTTCCTTTCTCTGGGTTAGAGGACCTTAAAAACAAGTTTGAGTTCAATAATGTTGATTGTATCCAAAGGGTATTACAAAGGTACATGGATAGCTGGGTACTGGTGGCTCAATGCCTGTGATGCTAGCTACTGATGACTCGGAGATCTGAAGATCACGATCCAAAGCCAGCCTGGGCAGGAAAATGCATGAGACTTTATTTTATTTTTTTTAAAATCGGTCATGGGGCTTGAACTCTGGACTTGGGCACTATCCCTCAGCTCTTCAGCTCAAGGCAAGCACTCTACAGCTTGAGCCACAGTGCCACTTCTGGTTTTCTAGTGGTCTATTGGTCATAAGAGTCTCACGGACTTCCTGCCAGAGCTGGCTTTAAACCTGAGCCTCAGATATCAGCCTCTTGAGTAGTAAGGATTACAGGCATGAGCCACTGGCACCCAGTTTGCATGAAACTTTTATCTCCAATAAATTACCCAAAAAGCTGGAAGTGGAGCTATGGCTCAAGTGGTAGTGTGCTAGCCTTGAGCAAAAGAAGCTCAGGGCAGTGCCCAGGCTCTAAGTTCTAGCCCCAGGGCTGGCAAAAAAAAAAAAGTAAAAAAAAAATTAAAGGTACATGGAATGGAAGTTTATATGCCTTTTGAAATGAATTTTTATGTGTCATATCAGGTATTTTAAAAGCATAGTTAAATGAACAATGACATTAAATTGAACCACACCTTTAATTTTGATTGGGCCCACATAAAGAAATATTCTCAATATTTTTAAGTATAAAATGAGGAGATTGGATTATGTAATGTCTTAATGCTTTACAAAGTCAAACTGTGGTTTTATTTTAACTGTTGATGTTATGTGTTTTGAGATGTGACTTGGCTCTGTTAGGCTCACATCACCATTTCCTAGTGAGAATTTCAATATTAGCTTTGTTCTTAAAAATGTTCTAAAACTTATGATAGTTTATTAGACATGATTTAGTTATAAACCCCTATTATTAAGTAATTAATGCAGGTAGGATCCTCAAATAAGAACATAAAAGTTAAAACCCATAAAAATAATCTTTATTAGGAAGTTTAATTGAGTTTCCCATAAAGTAGATATGAGAATGTTGAAATGGTTTTGAAGTAGAGTTAAAAATGATTAAATGGTTCAGAAAACTAGAAAAGTGATTGAGACTACAGATGCTCCTTGATTGGCCATAGAGAACATCCCCCTAAATACCTCTGTACTTGTTTTGAAAATGTGTTTAATATGCCCAACATACTGAACATCATAGCTTAGCAACACAGTAACCTGTAGAGTACTGGCCACTTACCCTACTCTTGTAATCCCTTCTTTGACTGGAATCTATGGCTTGATGCCATATTCATGTTTGAACAGAGTATAAGTGCATGTTGCTGGCAGTGGGAAAAAAGTAAAATATGAAGTATAATTTCTACTCAGTGCATAATGCTTTTGGGTGTGTAGCATCATCAAGTCTGGTCCTTGGAAATCAGGTTATATGATTTGGAAACCATCAGTATTTAGGAATAGCAATGACAATGCTAAGAGAAAATTCTTACGGCTACTAAATTCCTCAAGTTTAAGAATGGTAAAGAACACAATTCAATGCTAGCTCTTCCATTTCCTACTTGAGAGATGGTGAACAAAACTGATATCTCAAGGTTCAATTTATTCTTCAGTGAAATGAGAACAATAAGAATATTTGTTTTTTACTTGCTGTATGGAGATTGAATAAGATAATTTGCAAAGCTTTTATCCCAGTGCCAAGTAAGTACTTAATAAGTAATAGATGTTATTAAAGTTTATGGGTGTCAAGAGGTTTTTTGTTTTTTTTTTAATTTTATTTTATTTTATTTGTGAACATACTGTACAGAGGGGTTACAATTGCATGGGCAGGATAATGCGTACATTTCTTACCAAGCACTGCAGCCTCCTCCTTTGTTAACCTTCCCATCCCTTCCCAGCCTCCCCCCTCCCCCCCCCATCCCAATACTTCTCCTTCCCCCCCCCCCCCCCCCCCCTACCCCCCCCCCCACCGACGTTGTAAAGCTCGTTTTGGCATGACCACTTGTACTTCTCATTGTTGCATCAGATCCACCTGTATCTTTAAACAACTGGTTTTTCCCCATCTCCTCCACAAGTTATACTGACATCAAATATAGTGAAAGCATGGGTTATACTGTGGGGGAGGGACATACAAAGCAACAAAGAGATAATCTTATAAATGCGTTAGAAACACATGCATGAAAGAAAAAACATTAAAATACATATCTAAGGGTTCATTTTCCTGACATCACATTATCTGACCTTTTCCGCTTGACTCATAGATATACTAGATATTGCAAATAAGGGAAACCATGGGACCTATGTTGCTTTGGGCCTGGCTTACTTCACTTAATATAATTTTTTCCAAGTTTTTCCATTTCCTAACAAATGGGGCAATGTCATTCTTTCTGATGGAGGCATAGAATTCCATTGTGTATATATACCACATTTTCTTGATCCATTCATCTACTGAGGGGCATCTGGGTTGGTTCCATATCTTAGCTATGGTAAATAATGCTGCAATAAACATAGTTGTGGTGGTAGCTTTAGTGTGGTCTTGTTTGTAAGCATTTGGGTAAATGCCCAAAAGTGGGATTGCTGGGTCATAGGGGAGTTCTATGTGAAGTCTTTTGAGGAACCTCCATACTGCTTTCCAAAGTGGTTGGACAAGTTTACATTCCCACCAACAATGCAGTAAGGTTCCTTTCTGTCCACATCCCCTCCAGCATCTGTTATTATTAGAGTTTCAAGAGGTTTTTTATTTCCACTAAACTTATAAGAATCAAGGACCAAAATTGCAACTCTGAATTAAGTTCAATATAAGATTTTTTTCTTACAATGAATATTGTTAAAAGTAAAAAAGAATCTTGAGAAGCGGTAAATTTATTTCCCTCCAGATTTCTTAAAATATAATTGATTTCAGTGTTAAAAGTTATGAAAATCTGTGTGCAACATGGTACTTGGAAGGATATAGTGGTCAACTAGAAATGGGATACTTTATGAAGCGGGGTTCATTTTGGGTATGATAACTAGTGTTTGAACCTTATAGAATTATTATAATAGCCCCATGGCAATTAAGAGCTTCTGTAATATATTTCCTAAGATATTTGGAAATATATTTCTTAAAGTTAAAAAAACTCTTCAGTCTTCTTTAATGAAATTAAGAAATTAACTTTTAATGAAATTAAGAGATTGCTTATTTGGTTTCCTTATGATGTCAAATGCATGTAAGAAATATTTTCTTTTTCTGTGGCTATTTTATTCTGATGGTAGCAGAAGAGATCAGACTGCTTTCTTTCACAGCTGAGCCACTTAGTTCCTTGCAAAGAAGTCAGTAATTCCAGTTGTCGTGCCCAGACTGGACAAATGATGAAGAGCTATGCTCTACCATTTAATGGCCTGCATTGTTTGCTTCACAATTTTCCATTGCCTTAATTCCTTTCCCTTATTTTTGTCCTCTTATATGTAAATAATAATTCCTGCTTTGCTGAATGAGTGGGGCACAAAGTATACTGAAAGAAAAATAAATGAAAATGAAAATATTAGTTTCTAGTTTTGCATGTCTTGTCTCAGATTATGCTAAACTCAAACCTATTTCTAGTTTATGAATTATTTTGTATTTTTATCTCTGGTTTTGATTCTTACAAATAGTGTCTATGCTTTTTAAAAATATTATCTTTATGTAGTTGCACAAAGGAGTCATTTAAATATATATTTTTATTGTAAAGATACTGTATAGAGGGGTTGCAAATACATGAATAAGGTAATGAGTATATTTCATCTTTTTTGTATATATTTTTATTGTAAAAATACTGTATAGAGGGGTTACAGTTACATGAGTAAGGTAATGAGTACGTTTCCTACTGAACATTGTTACCTCCTCCTTTGTTTTTCCCTACCATCCCTTCCCTTACTCTCCTCCCTAAAAAGTTCGTTTTCAACATAGTGTCTTGTACATCATATTGTTATAATGGGTCAACATGTATCCTTATTTCAGCATTTTTGTTTTTTTGGGTCCGCTCCTGGGCCTGAACTCTGGGCCTGGGCGCTGTCCCTCAGCTCTTCAGCTCAATACTAGCGCTCTATCACTTGAGCCACAGCGCCACTTGCAGCTTTTTTTTTCTGCTTATGTGGTGCTGAGGAATCGAACCCAGGGCCTCATGCATGCAAGGCAAGCGCTCTACCACTAAGCCACCTTCCCAGCCCCTTATTTCAACATTTTGGTATTTCCCTCCCCCTCTCCAAATTAGAAAAATGTATATACAAGATGGAGGGCACTGAAATCAAATACAGTGAAAACAGGGGTTAGACCATAGGGGAAGAACTTACAAAAGAAACAAAAAAATCATGTAGTACATTATAAATACATTAAAAACAACAGTGTCCCTATATTGGTGGCCTCTTCATTTCACTTATCATCAGCTTTTATGGTCATATATGGTACATAGCTTTTGAGCTTTTCTGCTTGTCCTAGACATATACTAGTTATTGCAAATAAGGGAAACTATGAGACTTATGTTTCTTTTAGCCTGGCTTGCTTCACTTAATACGATTAGTTCCAAGTCTTTCCCTTTCCTAACAAATGGGACAGTGTCATTCTTTCTGATGGAGGCATAGAATTCCATTGTTTACTACATTTTCTGACCCATTCATCTACTGAGGGACATCTGGGTTGGTTCCATATCTTAGCTATGGTGAATAATGCTGTGATAAACATAGCTGTGCTGGTAGCTTTAGTATGGCCTTGTTTGTGATCCTTTGGGTAAATGCCTAAAAGTGGGATTGCTGGGTCATAGGAGAGCTCTATGTGGAGTCTTTTGAGGAACTTCCATACTGCTTTCCAAAGTGGTTGAACAAGTTTACACTCCCACCAACAATGCAGTAGGGTTCCCTTCTGTCCACATCCCCTCCAGCATCTGTTGTTATTAGAGTTCTTGATTATAGCCTTTCTAACTGGGGTGAGGTGGAGTCTAAATGTTGTCTTGATTTGCATTTCTTTTATGGCTAGAGAAATTGAGCATTTCTTCATGCGTCTATTGGCCATTCTTATTTCCTCTTCAAAGAATTCTCTCTTTAAGTCTTTAGCCCACTTATTAATTGGTGGTTGTTTCTTTGAGGATTTGTTTTTGAGGGATTTAATTTTTTGAGTTCTAAGTATATTTTAGATATGAGACCCTTGTCCATTGTATGGCTAGTGGTGATCTCCCAATCTGGGGGCTGTTTATCTTGCTAGCTATGTCCTTTGCCATACAGAAGCTCTGCAATTTCGTGCAAAAGAGTACTTTCATAATTCAGTTTATGAATACAATATATCTTGATCAATGGCACCACTTCTAATATTCTCACCCATCCCTTCCTTACCCATCTATTCCCTCATTCTTCTTAATTTTGTAGGATATACACTGGATTCTTAACTGTATTTGCCCCTTCTTCTTCTCTTCATTAGTCTATTTCTTTGCCCTTGACCCCACCACACTCCTTTGAAGTATTCACTTCCTGGAGTGACTGTCCTTTTAACAGTCCATCATTGGACTTTTTATAACCATCAAGGCATTCAAACATTTTTACCATGTCATCCCTACTCAACATTGTGCATTGGTTTTTCTTTACATGCTTCCCCAAGCACAAGCTGCCTGATCTTCAAAAGCCTGTAAAACCTACTCTTCTGTAACTTATTTCATCTCTTATTCCTCCCTCTTTGGCGTGACTTTGCACATGTGCATGCTTCTGACTTTTCACGGACCTTCTGCTCAGTCTCCCTATAATTCTGCTTTGGTCCTCTCAGAAAACACCCATAACCCACTCTTTCTGACATACTGATCTTACCTTATTTGGAAATGTATTGCTTCCAAGATTTCATCTTTGGCTATTCCAATGAGATCTCTTATTTTGTTTAGAGTTCAACTTGTGTGTGTGTTTGTTTGTTTTTTTGGTTGCTTTTTGTTTAACAAATATAAATGTTATTACTTCTATTTCTGCAAAGCAATTGCAAGTTTCTAGTATAGATAATGCCATCAATTTGTGTATTTTTCTGATTCACAATCAAGGGCCTGCTCCACACACACACACACACACACACACACACACACACACACTACCCCTAAATACTTGGTCACTGCAGAATTTTTCCAAACTTTATCTCTTTGTGAAATTGGCTGCTACCACCACCTTTTTATTTCAAGAAGTTTTTTAAAAAGTGCTATGCTTTGTTTGCCAGTTTTACTAAGGATCTACATTTTAAATTATTGTTGCATCACCATAACATGTAACACAACACTAATGTCTCTCCTCTCTTTTTTTATGGTGTATCTTAAAAATAGCTCTTTCCAGAGATTCTCCTTCTTGGCCTCTCACAGAAATTTCCCATTCTTGCCTCTCTAACCCACCTTGGAAGCAAACTGTTCTCTCTGGGGTGAATTCCAATGAGGAAAAATCCTGTTCACCAAAATACAGTTGTGGTTTTTAAAAATCTACTATTTCATGCTATTAAAAGAAGTGATTTTATAATTTGTCTAATGCCACCATTAGCTTGTTCTAGACTTAGAATCAAAAGTTGTCTTGTGAGCTCTTTACATTAAAAAAAAACCTAAAAATAAAGGAAAGGGCTAGATGTCATTAACCAGGTCTTACATTATAGCTTAGTTTCTGCTTTTTAGAGTCTTTGATTAGACCAACATCAGATACTGAATCTGGAAATTACATGACTTCTTCTTTGTTGACTTCATATTGACTTTTTATTCTAGCAAGATTTATAGTTTGTAATCTACAGGCCATATCACTGATGGATAGTTCACTAACTAGGGTTTGTGGCCTTACTGTGTTTATTCACTTAAAATGCTTCATGTCATAAAGCAGATCTTGCACACTGTGGCTCAGATAATCCAGAGACTGAGTCCAGATTTCAGAATCCTCTACATTTATTGAAATTGGTACTAGAAGACGTTGAAAATATTTTAGTTATTCTTTGTAAGATTACATCAAATTACAGATTGTATTTGTGACTGTGGCTTCTTGGATAGTTTTTGGAGATTAAGACACTTTTCAGAGGTTTGGAAATAAACTAGTAGTTGCTCATGTTTACAGCGTTTGGAGAGTTTTACCTGGGAGCCACTGAAGAAGGTGGCCAGGCATGGCATGATGGTGGTACCTCTTGAAAATGGTGCTCACATTCAGCCAGTGACTTCAACTGTGCTGAATTAAAACCTGTTGTTATTTCACTTACTCTTCAAGGTTACTCATCAAAGAAACAGTTTGCTTTTTAAGGAAGATGAGGCAAAGTGCTCAAATCTCCTCCAAATATCACATTTCTTACTGAAAAAAATCATTTTATTACATTATTAATTGGATTACAATGACTGGCGTTATGGGTCAAATGTGAACTTTTTGAGAAACCATCAGAGTTTTCTTCAATGTGGCTGCCCCATCTCACATCATCACTAATGTTATGTTAGGATTCTCATTATCACATTATTATCACTAATTGTTATTAACTGAGATTTTTGCATCGCCATCTAAATGGATATGAACCGCAGTGTGGGTTTGATTTATATTCTCCAAATGGTTAAAGATTTTTAGCTCCTTTTTATGTATTGGCAGGTCATTTATATATCTTCCCATCCTGCCACGTGTTGTTTTATTTTCTGATAGAGTCCTATGAAACAAAACAATTTTAATGAAGTTCAATTTTTATTGTATTCTTTTAGATCATTCAAGAAGATACTTAGTCATGAAGATTTAGTTTCTGTATTTTCTTCTAGTAGATTTGCAGTTTTTAATTCTCTTACTTTGATCTACTTTAAATTACTTTTTGTAGATGATATAAGATAGGGTTCTGAAATCATTTCTTTTGCATGTAAGTGGACCTAGAATCATTTCTTGAAAAGACTAGCCTTTCTCCATTTAGTGGCCTTAACATGTCATTGAAAGACAATAGAACTTAGATGCATCATTTATTCCTAGATACTCAATTCTATTCTATGGGTCTACAGTATATGCCTATCTAGTGCCAGTATCACATTGTCTTTATTACTATTGTTTTGTAGTAAAATTTACTAATGGAACATGTGAGAACTATACTATACTGCCCTTTTCAAAAGACGAACACATCTATTCTGGTTCCCTTGAATTTTTGTACGAACTTTTTTCCCCCTGGTCCTGGGGCTTAAACCCTGAGCCTGGGCACAGTTCCTGTCCTTCTTTTGTTTAAGTATAGCACTCTACCATTTTGAGCCGTAGAGCTACTTTTGGCTTTTTCTGTGATTAATTGAAGATTAACAGTCTCACAACTTTCCTGCCTGGGCTGCCATCCAACCTCAATCCTCAGATGAATTTTATAATCATCGTATCCATTTCTACAATGGAGTCAGAAAGGAGTTTTATAGCAATTTCACTGAATTTCTGGATTGATTTGGAATATATTGCCCTTTTACTAATATTCAACCTTCTGATCTATAAACATGGGATATCTTTCTGGATTTTTAAGATCTTTGATGTTTTATAGCTTTCAAAGTATAAGTTTTACAGATCTGTTGCTAAATTTAATCTTACTATTAATTGCATTTTACTAGAGATATAGCACAAATGGTATTGTGCCTGCCTCCTACGATTTTGAGTTCAAACTTCAGTAATGCAAGTGTATATTCATATTCACACATCTTTGTAAGATTACGCTCACAGAAACACATATAGAATTTTGAATACAAAGTAGATAAAATGTTCTCAATTTTTCTCTCTGTGTATTTCAATTATGTAGAAATGCAAGTAATTGGTTTTGACATGTGGACTGTGTAACTTGCAATCTTGTACTAGTCTAGGAGCATTACTCTTTTTGGTGGATTCCTTAGGATTTTCTCTAAATGTTATAATTTTACCTTATATAAATATAAGCATTTTGATTTAAACCCTCTGAAGCATGTGGCAGTCAATTTCTTTCAAAAGTCTTGAATCCAAAGAACTTCTATCAAAATACAGTAGTGATTTGCTCCTCAGTATGAAAACTCAAAAAATAAACCAATCCAAGGCTGATTTCCCTGTGTTGACCTGAAGCCATATTGTACCTGTCAAATAGAATAACACTTTCAATATCAATATTTTGAATGCTCACAAACCACTGAGAACCTCTTTCTTGTTCTAACTAAAATCTACTGGTCTATCAGTGGAAAAGAATAAACTCAGACTTCCTGAAAACACACATTTTAGTGAGGGCCTGTTTTGTCTTTAAATTAATATGCATGACATCTTATGTATTATGCATTTGCAAATGTGCAGATGCTTTTAATCTGACTTAGAAATATTAATTATTCCTTTAAGATAATGATAATATTCTAATAATTAAGTTAAAGTAAGGATATCCTAATCTTGCTCTATATTCAAACTTTTTAATGAGCAACTCCTAGGTATAAATGTTAGCTTTTGAACATTGTGGATCATTTTTAGTGTTTGGATTTGTTTTCATCATTGCTTGCTGTTTCATTATGTGTTTTTTTAAAAAAAAAATCTGACAAGGAACAGTTTTTCCATTTAGCAGCAGTGGGGAAAATAAACAATTATTGTCCACATTGGGCTGAGTCTTATAGCAGCTAGTGGTCAAATTCACTTTTCTTAGTATTTCTGATAATGTTAATTTCCATGGTTAAGATGAATTTCATTTGTGGAGGCTCATCAGATATTAGGGTCTCAGTTTTCTTTTACAATAGTTCTAGAGAATTGATAGAACAGGAATAACCAAAGCTTTAGAAGCATTTATCTTTCAATTTTGGAAAAATGTGAATTAAGGTATTGTGAATATGTTTCTTATTTGAATATGAAAATTGTCCTCTGTTCTGCATCATATTCTGTATGTAAACTAATATGCGTGTAAGTATAGACTTATGAATTCACTTTTTAGTCTAAGTAACACAGCTTTTCATGTACTAAAAAAGTAGTTTGTATATTTCCTGACCTATTATTCCATATCCTTCATTGGAGAATAATGAAATGTGCTCTCCTTGGTAGATAACTATGCTCTAAATCTATGCTCTAGTTACAAAATTGTTAAGTATCCTATCCACAATAAGGCTTCTCTTGGGAACTTAATAGTAGACTTCTTTTAAAACTATAAATCCAAAATTATCTTAAATTGTTCAGATAAAACTACCCAGTAGTGGAGATATAACACAACCTTGTCTCATGCTAATAAAATAGTCTTTCTCTCACAGAAAGTTGTGAATTCTTCTTCTAAGTCAACTTGATGTAAGAATTTTTCCCTACACCCATGCCTGCAGGATACCTTCAGGAAGACTGAGAGTGTAGCTCAAATGGTAGCTTGCCTAGCATATAGGAGACCTGGCTTCAGTTCCTCAGCAATAACAGCTACAACAATGAAACACACGCACACACGCGCGCGCGCACACACACACACACACACACACACACACAATCATAGTAGGAGTTTACACAGCTGGACCAGCTTATCAAGTTCAAAAAAAAAAAAGAAGTATACTAAGTTGCTTTGCCTGACTCTTCTTGTTTGCAGTAATCAACCGTTTTCTCTTTTGCCTCTTCCTTTGGTTCTTGATTTGTCTTTGCTTCTGAACATTCAATCTATCTTTTGATATATCCTCATATGACTGTTTTTTAAAATCAAGTCTGGATTTACATGTACATAATGTTTTGGATTTAATTTCTGTCAAATTTCATTCTATTGTTCTATAGCTTAGACCATCTAATTTGACTGGTAAATAATTTTTGACTATAACAAACTAAAAATCATTAACATAAGTAAATAAATAAATAAATAAGTAAATAAATAAAGTAAATAAATAAAAACTTTTAAGCATCTTGAATTCTCATCTCACTATAAGAGTATTCAATGTTTACTGTGAAATCCACTTTTCTATGAAGTTTGGGACCAAAAGACAGGCTCTCATGTCTTATTTTGGGGGAGAAAGCCTCCTACTTTTTACAAATTGAGCTCCTTCTGTGTTTGGCTTAAATCTCTTTCTTAGACCCTTGATCAGGGATCCCTTTTCTGCCCTATCCTCCTGTTTGATCATCTGCTGTTTTTGACACGATTCTAGGAGGCAGCTTGCTTCCCCAACACTTGAGTTTATATTCTTCTGCTTTAATTCTATATGGTAACCAGGTCCACTCATTCTACATCTGTCTTGAGCAGGTTACACAGAGTTTGTAAGAAACCCAATGCTAAGTTATGCTAGCTGTAAATCAGTTAAGAACACATTTTTTTGGGGGGGGCAGGAGGGGTTGGTCGTGTAGCCTGAACTCTGGGCCTGGGTGCTGTCCTTTAGGTCTTCAGCTCACTAGCACTCTATCACTTGAGGCACAGTGCCATTTCTGGCTTTTTTCTGCTTATGTGGTACTGAGGAATCAAACCCAGGCTCATTCATGCAAGGCAAGCACTTTACCACTGAACCACCTTCCCAGCCCATTTTTCCAGCAATGTTTCACAAACTATTCTATGAAACATAATCATGTACAGATATCCTGGCCTTTATATTTTAGGTTTGGTACATAGATTAGACATATAGCATTATCACATTTGCCATGGATTGGGAGTTAACTATAAGAAACTAAGATAATTCTATAGTCTAGAATCGCTACCATATTTTGAAAGTCTTGAGGTGAGTAATGTTCATCCTACACAATTATAATTTAGAAAGGTTAGAAAATTAACTTTTCAGCACAGTTAAATATTTTTTATTTTGTCATTATTCTAAAACAAAACAATAATTATGCTACATGTGATGAATGATGAATCCTTTCAAATCCCAACTTAACATAAATTCAGCTGATCCAGTTAAATAGTTTTCATCCAAGTTAGATGAAACCTAATGTTGATGTCTCAGTATATTTCCTAAAATTTTATTTGCAATGTTTCCTGTAAATGAAATCATATAAATGAAAAGGAAAGTAAGCAGTCTTGAGACCACAAAAGTTAATCAAAGTAGGAAAATCATTATTCTTTGGATATCAATGAGAGAAAGTGGTAATTGTATTCTCCAAAAATATGTTAAATATTTGATATTTGACAGTCATGTTTGATAAGAATTTCTTCATGAAAAGCTCTGTAAGAAGGCTTCTACTGATTTAATCATAACAACTGAATTCCTTTTTAACCTGCCACATTCTACTGAAATCTTTTCTCTTTTAGTGCCCTCAAAATTGCAAAGTCAATCATCATGCTATCTATCACTTTTTCTCATTAGCCTTCTAGTCTGGGCTTGTTTCAATATGTTAATGTTCTTCAACAGATGAATTAGTGGTATACCTTAGAAAAACAAAGCTTTACTGAATTAGGTCATTTTTCTTTCCCTTGCTCTAGCTGGCTGTTTACTCTTAATCTATACTTTGTACACACACAATCTAGTTTGTAGTTGGTACAACAGCAGTTTGCCTTAAAGTTCAAGTGTTGAGCAATGCAAGAAATTTAGGCCCTTAGACTGATATTCCAGCTGTAACAATAGATAGAGCTACATCTTCTAATTTTGAAGCACATGTATTAACAGGCTGCCTTCTTTCACACTTGCATTGCATTCATGATTAAGGCAAGTGTGACACTAAGATGAATAAGACAACTCAGTGATGTCATTTCTTTATCTACCTTTGTCTGTATTGCTTTTTTTTGGTCCATATTGCTTTGAGCCAAGTCCAAAGGCAAGATAAATGCCTGGTTCCAGCAGTAGTAGCAGTTAGCTTTATGTGAAAATGGGAAAAATGACCCTGATTCTTAATAAGAATTGTTACTTAACAAATATTATAAGTTGATGTTAGGTGAAATGAACCCCAAGATAGGTATTAAAATGTTTTTGCTTTCATGCAATTGTTTCTAACATATTTATAAGATGATTTCTTTGTTGCTTTGTATGTCCCTCCCCCACGGCATAACCTCTGCTTTCACTGTATTTGATGTTGGTATAATTTGTGGAGGGGAGGGACAAAACAAATTGTTTAAACAGGGATACAGGTGGACCCATTGCAACAATGAGATGTACAAATTGTTATGTTGAAAAATGAACTTTACAACTTTGGTGGGGGGGGAGGGAGAGAAAGGGAGAGAAGGAGATGGGAGGGGATGGGAAGGGGAAACAAAGGAGGAGGCAACAATGCTTGATAAGAAATATACTCATTATCTTGCCCCTCTGTATGTAATATATATAATTGTAACCCCTCTGTATGGTATTTTCACAATAAAAAATAAATAAATAAAGCTACCAGCACATATTATTGAATATACACTATGCAACAGAACTTTCAGCTTTTAAAATTTATTAGAGACCAAGACATACACTCATTGTATATTACACTCATTGCTCTTCATCTTAAATAATTGCTTGTTATGTCTGGCTTGAGTCTGGTGACGATCCAAATCATGAGCGTTTTTTGTGTCCCTCTTTTCTAATATATCACAGTATCAGAGATTGGATTCTGTGAGATGGAAACAAAACCCACAACTGCTACAATAATAGGCTATCCATATTTTCTTGTACTCCTTCTGGCACCTGCCATATTTGCTTAGGTGTCCTCTAGTGCTTCTCTGTCTTTCAGCCACTTATGCTCATATGGGAAAACCATCATTGAGTTGAATTTATTTTAGAAAATGGTTATACTAGTTTCCCAAATAATAGAGTAATTTTCCAATCTTTGAAGTTTCCAGCATCTTCTATTGTAGCATTTTAACTAATAATGAAGAGTCATTCTGCTAACTGGATCTGGTGATCATAAAAAAAAATAAGTAAATGTATTGCCTTAACTTGTTAATCAATTAGCACATGGAACAGTCTCACAGACCTAGCTAGATCCCCTGGATAGACTTACAGTGTCTGTGAAAATTAGAAAAAAGCACCCTTTCTGGACAGACAAATTCCAACGTGAATTCTCTGTGGGCAGAGCAAGTAGAACATTTCCTCCCCAAGGGTTTGTCTTTCATGAGCTGAGTGGGAGCTATGTTGGCACTCTCCACCCCAGCTTCCCTCCCCCTTCCTCAATGATCTTGTGTTGCTTTGTGGCCACCACCCAGCACCCACATAACTCGGGACAGGAAGGAAGGGAACAACAGCATTCCATAGTGCTTCTATTCTTTTCTCTTTTTTTTTCTTTTTTTTTGCCAATCATGGTGCCTGAACTCTGGGCCTGGGCACTGTCCCTCAGCTCTTCAGATCAAGGCTAGTGCTCTACCACTTGAGCCACAGCACGACTTCCAGCTTTTTCTGCTTATGTGGTGCTAAGGAATCGAACCCAGGGCCTCATGCATGCAAGGCAAGCGCTCTAACACTGAGCCACCTTCCCAGCTATTCTTTTCTTTTTGAATCAAACTCTTGCACATTTTCTTACTTAAGCCATTTGGTTGAATTCATCTTCATAGCAAAGATACTCGGGAAGGAGGATCAGAGAATTAGATATTGGATACACAAAGTGAAGCCAGGTTGGTGTCAGTTCAATACAGGGCTTTCTTTTTCAGCGTAAAATTTTACACAGCATATTACAGATTCTTTCATTGAAAAGCAAAAGTCATTCCCTGGACAATAACTGAAGAGTTATTGCAAAAGATGTGCTCATTTTAAAGACTTGATTGCAATTTTACTGTTAAATGACTACTTTTGTGACATATACACACACAAACATGTGTGTTTGTATGCCTATCTTCTGATACACACACACACACACACACACACACACACACACACATAATGAAACCATTCAGATGTGCTATTTTGTTATATTTTATGAAAGTAACCAAAATATTTTTATCTTTCACAATATCATAAATTACTACCTTATAATGCCAAAAATAGAAAGAAGATTTCACATGTTTGTCAGAACAAGAAAGGAGTGAATTATAAAACTAAAGTCTTTCCTCTCTTCTTATTCAAGGCGATGTGTTCCATATCACCATTCCCAATAAATTCACTTTTGAGGAGGCTGCAGAAGCGTGTGAAGACCAGGATGCTCGGCTCGCAACGGTTGGGGAACTCCAGGCTGCTTGGAGAAACGGCTATGACCAGTGTGATTATGGGTGGCTTCTGGATGCCAGCGTGCGTCACCCTGTGACTGTGGCCAGGGCCCAGTGTGGAGGTGGTCTACTTGGGGTGAGAACCCTGTATCGTTTTGAGAACCAGACAGGCTTTCCTCCCCCTGATAGCAGATTTGATGCCTACTGCTTTAAACGTAAGTGTTTGATATCATTTTAAAAATTACAGATTATAAAAGTACTTCAAAGGCATACGTGGATGGCCAAGTAGACATTGGAATGGATTCCATATCTTGTAGTGTTGTGCACAGAAGGTGAACAGTTCCTTGATTTTCAAAAGTGAGCAAATTGAATGGCAATAAAGTTAGTTCAGACAACAAGCCAATGAATTTCTAGTGGGGATGAGGCAATTTCAGATTAAGCTCTTAACTGCCCTGTTGCACCCAGGACGACTGAATATTTTATATTATTACAGTTTTTAGAAGCAAATTGATAGTTGGTATGATTATACTGAGGCCAACAGTGGCTGCATTTAATCCTTGAAATCTCTTTATTTGGTCTTTGTTTTATATTGTTCTTTTTTTCTTTGAGCAAGCAGAAAATTTAAATTTTAATCATTCAGGTAAGTACTTGGCGCTGATATGCTTCAATCCTACCTAGATGCCCAATACTTACCTAAAAATATTCAAGCTATTTTATGTAATGATTAATTCTATATTGAACTAACGGTAGTATATTCTCTTTACAATGGGTAACATAAATAGGCTTTCTTTAATTTGAGTTTATTGTTTAAAATTAGTCTTAAATACCATTTTTCATCATTTGTGGTAAATCAGTTTTGTACAATTTTTTTATAAAAGTCTGTGTAAACCATGAAAAAACTTAAAAATTTAGTTTTTTTTTGCCATTCCTGGGGCTTAAATTCAGGGCCTGGGCTCTGTCCCTGACCCTCTCTTTCTCAAGGTTAATGCTCTACCACTAGAGCCACAACACCACTTCTGGCTTCTTCTAGTTAAGTACTACTCAGGAATACATCCCAGGACTTTATGCAGGAGCTCAACCACTAAACCACATTTATAGCCCCAAGTTCTATTTTTTAAATTTATTTAAATATATAGAATTTGGAAAGAATAGATGATGGTGATGATGATGATGATGATGATGATGATGATGATGATGATGATGATGATGATGATGATGATGATGATTTTGTCCATCTGGGGCTTGAACTTGGGGCCTTGATGATGTCTCTGAGGTATTTTACTCAAGGCTAGGAATCTACCACTTGAGACACAGCTCCACTTCTGGCTTTTTGTGATAACTGGAGAAAAAGTCTCAGACTTTTTTTTCCTGGGATGGCTTCGATTTGTCATCCTCAAATCTCAAATCTCAGCCTCCTGAGTAGTTAGGATTATAAGTGTGAGCCACTGGTATAGATCCTTATTTTGAGTTTTATCTACATAAGATGGAGTCCAGATTTTTGTTTATGTTTTTCATCCTAAGACAGCCGGTATTATCTTTAAAATGCATTTACCATTGAAGAGATTAAAAATATTTATACACTTAGTTTTCCTTAATGCACAATGCCAATAGCTTCTTCAAATTTCAAATTCATTTTCCAAGGATTTTTTATGTATTTTTATTTTTTATGAGTGCATACTCATTGTATAAAGAGTTCTTGTTGTGATATCATACATGTATACAATGTGCCATGATCAAATTTATCCTATTATTATTTCTTGTCCTTGTCCTCCTACTTTTAAAGTTTTAATAGATTTCATTCTATTTTCATATATACTCATGAAGTACTTTAATCATTTAATATATGTTTGAAGATTTTGGAAATTCTCAAAATGCTTTGGCTAATGTCATCACAATGGTGACTGAATTCTGCACAATAAAGTTTATAAGACTTGTGGCCTCAACCACGGTTCAAAAGTACTTTGGTGATGTAAGCTACCTGGTTAGGGTAGAAATGGATTCTTTACTTTATCAAATACAGAAAGTACTTTAGAGCCATTTGGTGATTGAATATTCCAAAGCTTACTTGATTATTATTATGATCATTTTCTTATAACAATTCACTGCATAGTACTTTTAAAATAAGTGATATTAACTTTGGTTAGAATCCATTCTTGTCAAATAGAGAGTTGAAAAATGGGTAAGTAAATGTCTGTCAAATCTGTTTAACTTATTGAAAGTTGTGCATTTAAAATTTTTCTTTGACCTCAGAATTAGGCAAATTCTGTGAAAGTTATATGTACAGGACTTATATCAAAGTAGCTTATATCAAATGTCTCCAAGTGTAAGTGAACCAAAAAATTCAAGACTCATAACCTCACATTGATTTATTGTTATTAGTGATCTCCAAGAAAGAAATGATTCCTAGAGAACACATTCTAATATTTGATGACCATCACTCACACATGTGTTTTAATAATTATGTCAGAGATTGAATATTAGAGTATGAGCCCATTTTTTCAAGTTAGTGACTAGAATCTAAAGAACCATTTCTGTAAAACACAATTCTTCAATTGTCCCTTAGCATTTTCATATTGAAATAATTTCCTTGTGTGAAAATTTAAATTTCTAAATTTCTAATGAGCAAAAAAAGATCTTACTTTGATCTTTCCAGCTTTTCATGGCCCTCTGTTAGATTAGGTTTTGAACTAAAATTGGTGGTTTACAGCAGGCTAAATTAGTTCTCACAATTTTGTATGCTATCCTATATATTTACATTTAAAATTGGTCTGACCTTCTAATCTATGGTAACATGTTTATTTTTATTTTTTTGTTTTGCCCTAAATCATAGTATCTATTAGAGGTCAAACTAATCATTCCATAATTTGCATTTCAAAAATATGTCCTGTCTATTGAACTTGAGTCAGTATCCAATCACTCATAAAACTTAAAAAAATTCAAATTCTAATCTCACTGTTACAATTTAGACATGTCCTTCAACCGTGAACTTATTGAATATCACATCATTTGTGATTTCTTCCCATTCTCACACTTACTTGTGTATCAAATTTAGTATCAAAGAACCATTTTACAATCCATCCTTCTCTCCATAATGTAGAGAGTATGTAATGTACTGCTAATAGGGTTTTATATTGTATTACAAAAATCTGCCTCCTGTCTCATAACTGAGGCATGGAGAAGATAGCTCATAGGACATAAAATGCTGTTAAGTAAAGTGATGTAAAACATCTGTGTGCTGGACAGCTGCAAAGGTTGGAAGGGAGATTTTTGTGGGAAAAGAAGCATACTAATTTTTGTTGGCTTCAGCAATAATCAAGTTGAAGAAACACTGGTAGTTTTCCAAGACCAAAACATCTCCATATGAATGTGTCTTCTGAAAGAACACTTAGAATAATAGAATTGTGTTTTCATCTTTTTAATAGTAACACAGTGGTATTTATTCTTAAGATATCTCTTCGTGGATATTGGTGCTTTAAAAATATTTCCTTTTTGGGAATGGCTGAAGCAAATGGCATAGATGATCAGATATACTGAATTATGATCGAAATCAGCTGTTAGGTTGACAAAAAAGCCACCCAACCCCAAAAGGAAGTCTGAGGTTTTTCCATTCCAAGTCATTGAATTAATTAACTTAATTGTAAGCAGACTCTTAAACAGAGCTCTAAAATGATTGAGAGCCTCTTTTTTTCTTTACTGAAAACAAAATCACATAAATCTGCCTTTGTAAGGCAGATGCTCTGAGACATGTTCCTATCACTGTACTATGTAATAAGGCTCAAGGAAAGCAACAGCAAGCTGAACAGTAATAATTGACAATGACATATGTTTAGTTTTAAAATCTGAGTTGATTTTAAAAACACTATAAAATATTTTCATAGTGTTTTAGAGACTTGCTTGTAGAAAGCTTGTGTTAGAACATGTGGATACTAGCTTTGTATGCTCTTTGTTTGGTTCTACTGCATATCACTTTCTTTAAAGTTAATTTTATCAGCCAAGAAAATATGCAGAGAGAAAAGGTAAAATTAGCTTTTGGTTGTTTTTAATAGTAAAATGGTTAACTTTTCTCTAATGTGTAGTTTTATGAGTTTATATTATGTTTCCATGGGAACTTTCTCTGTACATATTTTATGCTGTTTCCCAAAAGAATGCAGTTATAAGAGAAACATGAAATTTGGCAGTTAAATGAGGTAACGGTTATGGAATCTCCGAGGTTAGAGAATAGAATTAAGAGAAAAATAGTCAAATACTTCTTGGATCTTTAAGTTGTTCATGTCAATCAAAGTAGATCAATGCTTCTTTCAGAAAATGAAGGCAGAAAGTTTTCTTTCTTTTATAAATAAAGAGGAAAAAGTTATTTAACACATGCTTAAAGACTCCAATTCTTTTTCTCGTTTTGTTAAGATAAAAAGGGATAAATAGTGAAAAGCTTTAAGGTAGTTTTAAATGTAACATAAATAAAAATCAAGTTTTTGTTATAAAAAATTGATGTGTTTAGGCTATAAAAATGTTTTGGGAACTGGTGACAGCTATTAACAGCACATGCTAGTGGTCCAGCATCCAGGAAAAAAATAAAAACAATCAGAAATCGTTATTGCCTTATTCCAATTTTCAATGAAATCATATCATCTTATCAGTAATTTTTTTTTTGACAAAGCAGGTGAAGCCAACATGTGCCCAACTTTATGTTGTTGGGGATATAGAATCTACAAGTACTAAAGTTGTATCATCAAGATTTGGCATTATCTGTTACTACAACTAGTTTTAAGCTGCAACTTAAGCTGAAACTATGGCTTTCCTCAAAATAGTCACTTTGGCATTCAGCGACAACTTATTTTTTATTTTTTTTCTTACTAAAGAACAATTTTATATGAAAAACCCAATCTTTATCACTTAGTGGTTACAGCACTGTCACTTTTAAATACAGTTTGAGTTTCTATAAACAGACTAGGTATTATCTATAAATCTGGAGTCACTATAATACAGTATTTTATAATGATAGCCTGAATCCACTCTTTTTGATGATGCTCTACGTTGCTCAAGTGATTTGTAATTATAGATCTAAAAGACCTCATGTGGGTACTCAGCTTCTGTACATTTGCATTTCATACTAATGTAAGACTAGCACTAATACCCTGTACAGATACGAACATGGTGTGGAAAACACAGAAACATTGTTGAACCACAGCAACTGCTAGCCAGACTCTGCCAGATATATTTTATAATTTCAATTAGAGACTAGTCAACACAGTTGAAAGGAAGAATCAAGTGAAGAATAATATCAAAATGTTTAATGTCTTGTTTGGATGGAAGTCTCCACCTGATGGACAATGTAGTGGTTTATATGTAACTCGTTTCCATTTGATGTGACTTTTTTTTGTTTTGCATTCTGAAATATTCTCTTTCTCTTGGGACACTGGAGTTTGAGAAGGAAGAACTATGTGGAGAAAACTAGCAGCAGGGTACAGTACCAAGAATAATAGTATCAATTTTTATTAGGCTTCTTGTTGCTGCTGTACTTTTTGATAAAGTGTCTAGTATATCCCATTTCCATACTAATAATTTTTGGACTTCTTGCCTTAAAATGACATACTATTCATTTTTTCCTTAACGGAGAGCAGTCATTCATATCTATGGCTAAAAGCAATCATGACTCCTACCAGATAAAACAATTTACCAATTTGTGACTAGGAAACCATCAATTAACTGTTTAGGGTGCATTCAAGTATTCATTTTAGATTCTTTTCTACCACAAAACAATTTTGATTCACTTGATAATACACAGGACATGCAGCAACACTAAACAAACACTGGGCATACAGCTTTTTATCAATGACTTGTCTAATCGACTCTTTGAAATTATTTTTCTAGCAAAACAGAATATATCAGAGGCTACAACCACCGAAATGAATATCCTCATAGAAACAGCAGCGGCCAGTTTATCCAAAGAACCACAAATGGTACTCGACAGAACCACACCAATCATCCCTTTCACTACCAAATTACCTATCATTACTGCAACGTTCCCTCCTGCAGGAAATATAGTTAATTTTGAACAAAAATCCACAGTTCAATCACAGGCTGTCACAGACAGATTAGTCACTAAGTCACCCACACCTGCCTGGGATATGAAGAAGCCTTGGGATATGGACAACTCCTTAGCATCTGTTTCAAGACAACCTGAAAAGCCAGACACATCTGACATTGAGGGAGAAGTACTCAGAAGTACCACTAACATCTTCCACCATGCTACTGATGCATGGGATGCTGTCACAGAAGATACACAAACACAAGATTCTGTTACTCAGGCTGAACAAATAGAAGTGGGGCCTTTAACATCTATAGAGAATTCAAAGTACATTCCTTCCAAGGAATTGTCCATAACGGAAACACCATTAGTAACTGAAAAGAAAACCATAAGCATGACTCCTGAATTGGTGACCACAAGTGACTATGGATTCGCCTTGGGAGAAGATGATAGTGAAGACATAACACTTACAAGTAGATCTGGTCAGAGCACTTGGGTCTTTAGTCAAATACCAGAAGTCATTACTGTATCAAAGTCCTCAGAAGATACCACTCCCTCTCAGCTGGAAGATCTGGAGTCTATGTTGGCATCCACAGTTGTTTCACCTGTAACTGTGCCTGACAAATATGGATCATCCACAGACAGTGGAGAAGAAAAACAAACAAATGGTAAGGCAACTAAAGAGTTTTTTGACAAGTTTTTATCTACTACACCTTTTGAACCACATCTTACAGAAGTAGACTTATTTCCTTATTCTGGTGATTCAATGTTAGTAGAAGGAACACCCACAGCTATTCATCCCTCACCACAAGCAGAAATAACGCAAGGAAAAGAAATAACCACAGCACCAAGACCAGAGGGGAGAACAGACACTTACACAGATGATGGAATGCAAGAAAAGGTGACCAAAGATTCACTGACACATAAACCAGAAGAAGAGGATTTCTCTGGAATGAAGGTCTCTACACCTTCTTTTGAGCAAGTTGATTTTACAGAGCCTTCCCCAACACTGACAACAGTGAAATTAAGAGCCATGCCAACAGAAGCAAGAGATGTGGAGGAAGTCACCACAGCTCATAGATTAGAAGCAGATGACTTTCAAGATACTATAAAGTATGATGAAGATATCACAACAGCTCATTTGACCCGCAGTACTTTTGTGGAGGTGGTCACTGTCTCAAAGTGGTCATGGGAAGAAACCAATGCAACGTCAAAGCCCTTAGATGCCACAGAAGATGCAGGTGCCCCCAAATTACCCCCCATATTCCTCACAACTATCGGGGTGAATGGAAAGGATGAAGAAGCCCCAAGTTTCACAGAAGAAGGAAGAGATCAAGTTGCTTTTATTCCAGATAGTACTCCATCAACATTGGAAAAGTTGACTGAGAAAGACTTCACTTTGGGGAAATTCACAGTTCAAGATCAGCCAACTCCATCTGTTGGCACTGCAGAGATGTCAACTCTGAGACAGTCTACAACTGAAGGAAGAGTTCTCCCTGCTACAAGCACAGAAGGTCAGGTTGTTCATGTGACACTGGAAGAAAGTGGTTTGGGTGAAGGAGAAGACATAGATGCCTCCAAACCACTATTTACTCTGCCTCCAATTACACACATCTCAGAGGCAGAAGATTTGGCATTTGTTAATGATAGTAGCACGCAGGAGCCTACTCCTTATGTGGCTACTTCCCATACCATTCCTTTTTCTGTAATTCCCAAGACAGAATGGGGAGTACCTTCTGTTACATCAGAAGGTGAAGTTCTAGGTGAACCTTCCCAAGACATACAAGTCATTGATCAGACTCACCTAGAAGCAACTATGTCTTCTGAAACATTGAGAACAACCACAGAAATCACACAGGCAACCAGTCAGGATGAATTCATTTGGAACGAGCAAACCACCAGGAAACCAGTGCCTCCTCTCAGTTCTACAGCAAGCAGGCCAAGAGAGGCAACACCATTCGATGAGGAAGAGGGTAACGGATCAGCATATACAGTCTTTGAAGATAGTTTGGTGACAGATTCTGACAGAATCTCTGTTTTAGAACCAACTTCGGTTGGAAAAATTGAAGATGGTCTGGCATACTCACCTGGTGCAATCACTGAGCACAAAGCAGAGACAGATGAGATGGTAACACTAACATCGAGCATCAAGCCAAAAGTAGTTGTAAGTCCAGAAGCTGAAGGGAGTAGTTCAACAGAGTTTGTGTCACCTTTGAGTCCTTTCAGCACTCACGTCACCGAGCTGGTCAGGGAAACCACCACCGAGGAAGGAGAGAAAACATCCCTGGATGACATTGAGGCAGGCTCAGGATTATTTGAAAAGCCCCAAACCACAGAACTTACAAGTGATATCATAGCCACTTTCGGTTCAATAGACAGACTTCACCCAACTTCAGCATTGGAACTGCCTTCAGCACCCACTGAGAAGCCACATCTCATTGACTGGGAGCCCATTGAGAAAAGTACCCTTGACACAGTACTTATTACAGACACAACATCCCAGGTCCCTCCCCCCACCCTCACTGATACTACAACTAAGGCAATAGAAACTGGTATTGATAAAGAGTATTATTCGACTTCAAAGACTTCTGCTACCCAACCAACAAGAATACCCACTTTGGAAAGCGAAGAAGCACTTTCCACTCCACAGCCCTCAGAAGGGACAAAATTCCACCATGACATAAATGTTTATATTATTGAGGTCAGAGAAAACAAGACAGGTAAGTCTTTGCTTTCAAGGCAATCAACATTTTATCTTGAACGTTACTTTTGGAAAAAAAATCAACCAAATCATGTCATTAAAAGATAACTGGAGTGTCAAAAATGTATTAGTTTCATAGATTTGTACAAGAGCTTGAAGAATATAGAATTTGGAAAAATGTTAGGAATGAATTTTTGTGTTAAAAGCCATCAGGAGCCCTGCTTTGTCATCTAATATCACCAAATCATCACTGTTACATCACCTCAGAGCATTCAGAATGAAGTGTTTTAATTTCAGTGTCTTTCCATACATTACTACTCAAATGTAGCACTAGACTGTGTTAACATTCCATTGGTCTGTAACTATTAACCTTTAGTTCTTACCATGTGAACAGCTAAAATGATTTCCCAATATCCCTAGGTCTGACAGAAAGACATCTAAAGGTTTGCTTTGTTTTGTTTTTCTTTCAATGTTTTGCTGGTTTGTTATATAAACTTGGGAGATGGGTAATAGGTTTCTAGTTTGAATGCTATTCTAAATCAAATTCAGCATATTTTAGCTTATTGTATTTGTTTCCTGTTACCTTAATGTACCTTTAAACTTTTAGAATAAATACTATCAAGCTTACTTTTAAGGATTGCTATAATTTATTGTATTGGATAGAATTTCAGAAGGTAGATATGTCAGCAATACCTTTATTTGTTTTGCGATTTAGCTGCTTCATTTCTAGAAATCCTATGGTTCCTACTATTCCTTTCAAATATCATAAGTCTTTGTCAGAGTTCTTGAAAATTCTTCCTTTATATTGTAATACTTTCAATTGCCATTATCCAGTATGACTAATTCTTGTCTAATTTTCAATTTGGTAGGCTGAGTTGAGAATGTAAATCACATACAGTTCAATGGATTTGTTCTGGTTTGTTTGTCTCTTGTAACTTAAGATCACTGATTTCAGTAGGATGCTCTATTCTAATTTTAATATAAAAATCAGAAATACTTACTTTTCCTTGTCATGGCTCTGAAAAGACAGACTGCAAAGATGACTTTTAGCAAGATTACTCTTACACTTGGAATATGTACACTCTATAGGGAAGGAGTCATTGTCTGAAGATTGATATCATCCTTAATTAGAACAATCAGGATTGCATGTGTTAAAAACAACCATGCAGCTTTATTGTCAAGCCAGATGGCATCCAGTGTTGTTGATGGATACTTCATGGCTTTTATAAGCTCCTGTTATCCTGAATTTTCCAGGTGTAAAAGTTTGTGTGTGGCAGTTAATAGCATATGAGAGAACATATCTGTGAGAATCAAAGCAAATCTTTATTTCTTGGTGTACTTTAAAGTGACTAGGATTGAAGCATGATTTCTTAGTAAGCTGTTTCATGGAAATGGTAGCATTCTACTCTTCTATATTTCTTTCCATTTTCCAAAACTGCGGAAGGAAAATGGAGGATATGACAAGATATAGGAGTGGGTGTTGCTGTTATCAGAATTTTTTTAAAATGACAGAAAAAAGTAACAGTAGGAGAGAAAGCACATTAATATGTAAGGAAGTAAATTACTAACACAACTTAATTTGATAATTTTGAAAATACTTTAACTATATAGTGTCTTTTTCTCAATATATATCAGTCAGTTATGTGTGTGTATACACATTAGTATACATATATACTAAGAAGAAATCCAAAAATATAAAATACTAAAATATTCTGATTGTAACAACTTTTATAAATGGGAAACTGGGTTAAGGTTAGGATTATTAAAATGCAATAGAAAAAATAAAACTTGATATTCCCAGAAGAGATAGAAGTCATCAGGAGAGGAAAAACACTTCAACAAAACTTAGTTATAATTGGTTGCACAAGGGAAGATCTGAGCAACCTAATATTGAATCAATTGATAAAAAAGTAGATGTTTGTATGCAAGTTGTGAATGTAATGGCGCTAAAATTGGGAAAGTTGGTGTTTTTATTTTTTCACATTTAACAGATGGGGCCGTGCTTTGCTTGCTCCCAAGCTAGTTTTATTATGTGTTGATAATACTTACACAGAAAATTATATGGAATACTTAGTCACTCCATCAGGCAGAATTCCAATGGGGAAGGAATGCAAATATGGAGATGTCTAATTATCATCTTGGGATTTCTTGTTCTCTATATATACTTTTCTCCTTAAGATTAGCAATCTTATATATTGTCTTTAGAAGACAATGAGGTTTACTCCAGCCAGCTGCTCACTTACACTGCTCCTATTTGTTTTCCAAGAGAAATTTAATTTTCTAACATCTTAAACTTTAGGAAGAAAAAAATCATTAAAGCAGATGTTCAGTAATGAGTTGTAAGGCAGGTGTATATTATGAGTAAGGAAAAATGTATGTGTTCTTGGAAAAACTGATCTTTTTATGTTGTCAGAGTAGACAATCTTTGGTGCATGTGTGACCTTGTGTGAATCTATTCACTACATTACAATTGGTCTTTACTATGTACATTGCGTATTCAAATAAGCAAACAAGCCACTCCATGCTATGCTTAACCAAGGCATTCATAATTTTTGCTATGCTCAGCAAGTCGTATAACTCCCGATTTCTTTTTTCTCTTCAAAATACTATTAAACAAAACATGCTACCCATGACATGCTTATGTTATATTTGCTCAAACGAATCTTAATAGCAGTCTAAAGTTCTGTTGCTAGAGGGCAACTGTAGTTAGCAGTTAAAAAACCTGAAGGAATTTTTCAGCTCATAAAATTTTTATGAGCTGAAAAATGCTACAGGGTGTGATTAACAATGGTTTAGGGGATCCTGAAAACTTGACTCCTGTCTATTTCAAGAGTAATTTGCACACCTGCATTTCAAAAGATGATTGAAAGGGTTTCTTTGTGAAAATGTGTAAAGGCTACAGGGTTTGAAGGCATAGGAAGAGTTTCTCCAGTTCTAGATTTTTTTTTAAGAACACTACAACTTAATCATCTCAAATGGTCTGAATTAATAAATAGAACTGTTTATGTTTTCAAAATTGGATGTGTTAGCATCTTCAAGTCAAAGAAGTATTTGAAAATACATAGTTATCAAATATCAACATCATGCAAATGCTCATAGTAATAATCTTTATATAGCTTCTTATTTTTCACATTTACAAGTTCATATGAGCTGCCAGGTCAGGCCTGTTAGATGACTTGTTAGATTCTTTTAGATTTTTTAAATATAAAATTTGGAATCTATCTATCTAAGTATAAGACAAGTATAAAGGCAATATTGAACTAAATGATATGTAGATTAACCTAATGAAAAATTTCGACTTAATGCTGTTACAAGCTAATTAGATTTCAAGAAGGATGATGTTTGATCCCTTAAATTAGAATTTTTTGCTTTGTTTCCTTATGGAGAATTATTTTATCTAATTGTTCACATAATTCAGAAATAACTTCCATCTCATTAGTTTTTTCTACTTTTTTATACTTTGAGAAAAAAAATATATCTGGCCAAAGATTTATTTTCTTAGTATCATAGTGTTAGGGAGTAGGTAAAGAGTAAGAGACCTTGTCTCTGTAAGAGACAAATATCTGAGAAATACCAGTGGGTTTGGGTTTTTCTTTGTTTATTTATTTATTTATTTTTTTGGTGCCTGATTACTGTCCCCAGGCTATTTTGCTCAAGGCTAGAGCTCTACTACTTGAACCTTAGCTCTCTACTTCTGTCATTTCCCTGGTTAATTTAAGATAAGAGTCTCAAGGACTTTAGATCTGGGCTGGCTTTGGATTTTGATCCTCAGATCTTAGCTTCCTGAGTAGTTTTGATTACAGGTGTGAACCACTAGTGCCTGGCTGCATATACCAGTTTTTATACTCACAGTCTAATCACAGTCATTGTTGGATTCACTAATGTTCATAATCTAATTTTTAAAATAACATTTTATAGAATTTCAGATAATTTTTAACTTTTTATCCTAAAGGTGAACAGAGGGATTGCAGCTACCTAAGTCCAGTAATGAGTTCATTTCTTTTTTTCATAATTTTTATTGTACAGACACTGTAGAGAGGAGTTACAGTTACATGCGTAAGGTAATGAGTACATTTCTTATTGAGCATTGTTACCCCCTACTTTATTCTTCCCCTAGATAATTAAATAGGAAAGTTACTTTGAGATTAAAAAAATATTGGATCAGATTCTATTATTTGAACAACGTCATACTAAAAACCTCTGTATCCTGCAAGGGAAGCTGTGTTTGACAACACAGAGGGAGTTGCTTGTAAACCCCATTTTCTGGGAATATCACTCTTAACCTCCTGTAGTATTCTAGAATAATGAATAATAATGCAGTTTTGGACCAACAACTGAAAAAGAGATTGTATCATCTAGGTAATTTTAAAAGGAAACTTTTAAAATTGGGTTGTTATCAATACCTTTCACTGTAATGTTACACATTTATTTTTAGATAGCTTTCTGTATGGTATTGAACAAATCCAATTAAGGAAATGCAGCTTCAATCTTATTGATATCTGTGTGTTACTAGTGAGTGTATAGGTGCATTTCCAAGTGTCACATGTATGTATAGAACTAAAGTATCATCAAGTTCACATTTCTAGCTCTGTATTGTCACACTACTTTTTTTTCTATGTTCTCACTGAACCTCAGAGATAAATTGTGAGACAATTAAGGAGTACAGATGACAAAAGTGCTCTGGATCTGATTTTATTGGTCATATAATCAGTAGCTTGTTCCTCTTTGGAGCAATTTTTCAGTAAGCCATTCTCCATGAAAGTAGGAACACTAATCCCTTCCTTATTGGCCTGGGTGCTACCCTAACCTTTAATTTCTGAAAGATCATACAATCTGGAATGTTTTGTTAGCCCAATGACCTTAATGAAGTAATCAAACAATTTGAAGTGTTTTCTTTGGAAGTTGAGGTTTAACAACAAAAGAGGTGTTTTGTGGATTCTTATTTTCTTCCTAAATCACACGAGTGCATTGTAAAATTGACACTTGCAGTTACAACTTCACCATTACCAAAACCACCACGGAGTTAGGGATATTATCCAAAGACAAATACCATTTAATAACTATTTACATCTATCTTGAGAGAGATGAACATATCATCTCTAATCAGAGTATAATCAATCAAGAATTAGCTTCAGGTAAAGCTATAACATGCTCAGTGATTTGGTTTAAGGAGGGAGAAAAAGAAATATAAACCATAGACTCTGCTCTGAAGCTTTGAAATACATATTATAGAGCTAGTCTTAACCTAATCAAATATAATTGTCATACAGAAACATATAATTACACATTAGGTAATGTGATAAGACAGAATGAATTACAGACTATGTCAGCAAAGTAAGGAATCAATGAAAGGAGGAAGTGAAAGAATACTTTGCAAGAAGGAAGAGACTTAAACCCATCCTTGTTGGAAGGGTAACTTAAAAACAAACCTATTGCTTCCCAACCTAGGCCCATTGGGCCTAATGAACTCCAAGGATAGATAACTATTTTTCTAAATGAGGCTGTGATAGCAGAGAAGACATGCTTACTTCAGAAGCTCAATTCTGAGAATTTACCCAGAACTCTACTTGCAGAAAACAGAGATAGGCAGTCAAGTTCCTTAGGAAGAAATATTCTCACTTTTTTTTAATACTGCAACGATTCTTACATTCTTAAAATGATAGCATCTTTTTCAGACGTGTGTTTGACTTTGCAAAAGATATCGCCAACCGGTATTGCAGCTTAGAATTATAGACTTCCAAAGTTATAAGTGCTTACATACCCAAAGGTTTATAACCTCTTAATGGAAGTGGAGTCATGAAGAGGACAGAGCAGGACCTCTAAATTGAGAAATCTGGAGTCTGGCTTTGTTTTTGCTTGTCTGCATTGTGAACCTAAAAGTTTCTTAAATTTGTCAGGATTTTAAAATTTAAACTAGAAGATGAATACAATGGTTTTCCTTATACAGAATATCCTGTTAACTTTGAGCTGTACTCTTTCTTCAAATCATAGAAAAGACAAAATGAGATTTATGAATGTATATTCATATATATATATATATATATGTGTGTGTGTGCAAGAGTAGATCTACATATATTTTTTTGTTGTTGTTTGCTTGTTTTGCCACTCCTGGGGATTGAACTCAGGATCTGGGTGCTGTTCCTGAGCCTCTTTGTACTCAAGGCTAGTGCTTTAGTACTTGAGCCACAGTGCCACTTCCAGCTTTTTTGAGTAGTTTATTGGTGGTAAGAGTCGCAAGGGGATTTTTCTGCTTGGGCTGGCTTTGAACCGTAATCCTCAGATCTCAGCATCTCTAGTAGCTATGATTACAGGCATGAGCCACTTGGCTTGTGTGTGTATATTCACATATATTGAAGTCATTGTCAGCATTATTATTAATATTATTTGGTCCATTGTGGGGTTTGAACTCTGGGCCTAGGCACTGTCCTGAGCTCTTCAGCTCAAAGCAAGTGCTCTACCATTTGAGCCACAGCACCACTTCCAGCTTTCAGGTGGTTTATTGGATATAAGAGTGTCAGGGACTTTTCTGCCTGGCCTGGCTTTGAACTCTGATCCTCAGATATCAGCCTCCTGAGTAGCTAGGATTACAGGCGTGAGCCACCAGTGCCCGGCAGCATTATTATTTTTTATTTGTTTAGTGTTGAATACATTACTAAATCTCCATGGTTACAACATTAAAATTATGGAATGATATTGAAACCTTACAACATTCTGTGAAGAAGGGCTGTGCTTGAGTGCTTTCCATATGTCAATTGCTGTGCTAAGCATGTGACACATTTAATGTATTCTATGTGACTCAAGTACCAAACATAGCACTTGGCATCTGGGAACTACTTAGTAATAATTAATATTTCAATGATAAGAATTATTTTTGACAAATTTCTAGATATAAGAAATTTGTATCATGTTTAAATAGGTAAAAATCATAAAATTCAATTTATAGAGGCCAAATATAACTACCTTGGTGGTTGCATGATAAATGAACATATTGAAATTGTTGCATGAACATATTAAAATGATTCCTCCATGGTTCATGTTAATTTAGCATGATGCATTTTGAATGCCTAGCTGAAGAATGCACAACTCTCACTCCAAGTTTAAGTATTGTATTGAGTCTATTATAAGACCTGAGAACGGAACCTATTAGCTTTCTTTTTCACATGTGAAGATTGGACTTATGATTTGACAACTACCAACTAAAGTCTTTTGATTCTTTTCACAAAAACAATCTTTTCCCCCAAATTCTTTATAAATGTCTCCAGTTATGAGGCCTAGCCTCGTCAAGCATATTCATAGAATGCATGGACATTCCCCGCTGTGTTTTTCTTGTTGTCAAGGAAACCTCCATGTCTCTATACAGGATTACATTCTTCTTTCTTTGAACTGCTCCTCGATGTTTCATTGGTGACATGAATAGAAAGACATGTGCACAAATCTAGATAATATTCAGAACATTTTAAAGGAAAAGGCAAACTAAGGGGAGAGGTCAGCAGGGGTGAAAGGAGCAATAGGTTAAGAGAAAAGGGAGAAAATGGTTTTGGAGTTTTTGAGTTTTCATTTTAATTAACTAAAGCTGTAATTTTTATGTTTTTAAAAAGACATTGCCTAATTTTGTCAGTTTAGCAAATTTATGGCATTGTTTCTCAATGAGGCCAGTTATAAAAAATAGCTGTTATGAAATTATTTCACTTGCAGAAAAGTTCCAAGATTTCTTGGTGGGGTATGACAATGATGTGCTTTGGTGAAAACTGGGGTATTTTCTTCATTTGCATAAAGTATTTTTATTTTTCACAATGTCATTGATTTTAGAGGAAATATAATCTTTTGTACTAGGGCATTACATTTTATTGCACTTTTGAATATTTTTATCTTTAAGTTGTTGTACAAAGGAGTTAGCATTCACCAAAGCAGTTTATGAATACTGTGTACCTTGATCGCTATCATTCTTTTCAACATTCTCGCCCACTGCTCCCAACCCACCTCTTCTTCCCTTTCATATCTTAATTTTAGGTTATCTATCCAATATTTTTGCCTTTCAATAAAGCAGTTTATGTGTACAGTGTATCTTGATCTAAGAGGGATTTCCAGTTCTTTTTAAAGTATGAATCAAGAGTGAAGCATGTCTATTGGCAGGAAGAGTGTGTAATTATTTTTAGTGAAAGATTTAATCCTTTGAAGAAAAACAATATGGTGAACCTTCTAATTACTTGTAAATGATCAGAAGACTATATACAATATTTCCCTATAAATTACTTAAAGTTAAACAGGAGATTAAACCAGGAAAATTACTTGATCAAGTGACTGTATTACCCATGTTGTGGGAGTAGGCATGAAAAGATGAGTGCAGAAATTCAATTTGCAGATAGTCAAGGTAAGCTTTTAATAATAAAAGTGGTACTTCTACTATAAAGTAGTGTATTCCTAGACATATAAATGATCACATGTACTTTTCTCCTTCTCATCTTAGAAAAATTAAAACCTTGAAAGCATCTTGCTAAAGTAAGTTAACAATTCCCTGAGATATGAGGAATACAATAGTTTAAAGTGACTCTGAAGTCATTCAAAGCATGCCAAAGTACTTAGTGCTTATGATTACACATGAGTGCAAAAAATCTGGGTATAATACAAGACTTCAAATTTTCATACATAGAGGGTCTGAAATACAATTTAATGTTTCTCTAATGCCAAAGATGAGATAATATAAGGGACTAAAAGGAACTAACTGTATACTTGTTTGTAAGAAATATTTGTGCTACTTTAAAAGATTTTTAAAGGCCGGGAGCCAATGGCTCACGCCTGCAATCCTAGCTACTCAGGAGGCTGAGATCCGTGGATCACGGTTCAAAACCAACACCGGCAGGAAAGACTGTGAGACTCCTATCTCAATAAACCACCAGAAAACTGAAAGTGTACTGTAGTTCAAGTGGTTGAGTGCTTGTCTTGAGCTGAAAAGCTGAGGGACAACACCCAGGCCCAAAGTTCAAGCCCCACGACTGACAATAAAATAAAATAACAATAAATAAATAAAAGATTTTAATTATTCTTCATTCCTCTAACCAAAGTCTCTCCCCCCCCTCCGCCCCTCTTTCTCTCTGTGTACCAAATGCTTGGACAATGCACAATGTTATAGTACTAAAGTGAAAGCTGTAATAAAAGGAGAGACTTATAGTTGGGTTTTATTTGCTCTATTTTTAATCTTTTCCGAGGAAACTTTTTTTTGTTGGTTGTGGGGCGTGAACTCTGGACCTGGGCACTGTCCCTGCACTCTTCAGCTCAAGGAGAGCACTCTACCACTTGAGCCACAGCGCCACTTCAGTCTTTCTGGTGGTTTATTGGAGATAAGAGTCTCATGGACTTTCCTGCCCGGGCTGCCTTTGAACCGTTATCCTCAGATCTCAGTCTCCTGAGTAGCTAGGATTACAGGCATGAGCCACCGGTGCCCGGTTCAAAGGAAACTTTTATAAACCGAAATTACTTTTTTTCATACAGCTGCTTCTTTCACTTTTTTTTTTATCAACATCGCCTGAAAGTCCTCTAATTACTTAAATATGCTCTCTAGCAAATCCTTCCACTCTTGGAAGTTATAAAACCCCCTAAGCCTTTTCTATAAGCAAGAAGATAGTGATGTCTCCTTAAGTATACTTAGGCTAAGATGACTGTATCTAAACACATTGTTTAGATACAGCATTATTGGAAGCTTGTCTGAAGTTAAAGAAAGTATGTTTTTCATTTATTATCTCAATAACACTCCACCTTTTAACATGTGAGACTATTTAAAACTCTCATTGTTTATATACATATATATATGCATTCTTATATGCATTCTTAGTTGAGAAATATGAGCTCCTTGATCTCTACATGAAGGCTGTCAGTATAAGATAGCATACTTGCCTGGTATTCCACATGGATAAAGGCTGGCAGAGCTAGCAGGAAAATATGGCTCATATAATTCAGTATTGATCTCCCTCTTTTGTCTCTGGGAAGGTCATATATTGGTATAAATATCACATGATGTTCAGACTTAAAGTAAATAAGGATGTAGAAACATTTAAAAAATTTGGGGCATGAGTTTGTATTTTGATTATGAAGTCATTATTTTTTTACAGCAACATATACTGAGTTGGTACTACTCTATGGTGCCAATTTTTATTTTTATATATTTATGTGTGTGTGTGCGTGTGTGTGTGTGTGTGTGTGTGTGTGTGTGTGTGTGTGTCTGTCTGTCTGTCTGTCTGTCTGAGGAAGGGTCTTGCTTTGTTGCTCAGGGTTGGCCTGGGAAATCCTCTTGCTCCCCCCTGCAAGCTGGGTTTAGGGTGCCCGCCTGTACTATCACACTTCGTTAGTAGCCCCCAAATTAGAAAATTTTGAGCATTCAAGATTTTGAGTCTGGTTAAAATTCATGTAAGTTGGTTTTCTTTGTTTACTAAGATGTTAGATAGTTCTCAAGAACGTGAAAGGTGCATGAAAGGGAAACTTTTGCTTCTGTCTGGTTATTGAATCTGTGTGTCTGATAATTCAGACTTCTTTAAATTCTGCATGACTCTTATATTTTTGAAATAAGGTCTTTTTTGTCACATACTAAAACAAATTTCTTTAAACAAAACATATTATCTATCTATGTTAGTGGAGTGGTATAATTTATATTTAATTAAAATTAAAACTCTTTAATGCAAACTGTAAAGTTCCCCCAGGATAATGTGAATTTTAACTAGTGTCCTAAGCATCAGAGCAACTGTGTTTTGTGTCTAGTATGAGTATGAGTGGGAGACTTGTGCTATGTCTACAAAACTCAGCCATGAAGTACTTAAAAATAGTTGTGAATAGTTTGAGGTCAGCTAGCAATAAAGCTTTGTGTGAAATGCCATTAAAAAACCCTATTAACTATAGTAGTAGTATATTCAAGTCAAGCTGTTAAAATATATTTATATAAACAGAAAAGATTATACATGTGCTCTATAGAGTTCTGTGGTTTGACTCTTGAAACCAAATAAAAGTTATATTATCCTTAGAGTGAAATTTTAAAATAGAGCAGTCTTTTATAAGGACTTGTTCATCTAAGAGCTTGGAATGTCAATAGGTCTGTTCACTTGCTCTGTTACTCTGAAATAGAGCAGATTGCCATTTTGGAATGAGACATAATTTTCACAATAGTGCAGGTGTCAGTCTGACCATATATTACAAAGAAGCTTTTCTGGTTTACAATAATTACAGCTATTATAATTCTTTAATAATATGTGTGGTTGGTGGGGGTGGTTACAGGAAAGGAAGATGGAAAGGTAATTTCAGAGGATGAATAAACAAAAAGGACCAACCAGGATTTGGTGATCTGTAAGAGATTATTGATGGGAATTTGGGAAAGAATTTACTGACCTAAATATACAATTAATAGATTTTATACCCTGCCTCCTCTTGCCATGAAATGCTAAGTGTAAAGGAAAAAAAACCTAGATATGCTAGCAGAATAAGATAGAGATGCAAAAGTAGAGAGTCTGTTGGCAAGAAAAAAAAAGTGACTTAAAAGTCCCAAGTAATTACCTCATATCTCACCTTCCAACCAATATTGAGAAACCTTATGAGAACATTTGAAACTTGAGACAATATAAACAATGAGTTTTACTGGACTAATTGTGAGAATTCTCCTTTTAGAAGAAAGGAGCAAAAAATGTTTTTACTCTCATTTTGCATTTTTGTTTTGTTTAAGTCTCTTACACTACATTTTTCTAGAGATCTGCTGTATAACATGAGGATGATAGTTGGCATATTTGCACTAGGGGTTTATTTTTGTTAAATAGAATTTAGCTACTCTTTTTACAGAAATCTAATCACATCCACATACAATCATAGATATTTGTGTGGTTCCCTGTGATAACCACCTTACTATCCTATTATAACCCTCAAATAGACAATAGAATTTGTCAAAACTAGCATTTGTCAAATGTGCATATTGTTATTTATAGATTTTATTCTCAATCACTCTTTATTACTAACAGTGCTAACTGTTCTTTGAGTCATTATGGCAAAATGAAAAACAGAATGGAATTGATTGATGTATTCTTGTTTTCTACTATTCAGAAAGGAAGTCAGATTCAACACTTGGGAGTGAGGTGAATAACTAATTGTAATCTAAAAATTAATTATGGATGATTTGCAATACATACACTCAACACGTTTCTCCTTGAAAGAGTGAGAAAATAATGTAATCAGTCCATTTCTCTAACTTAATACCAAAATATTTATTTTGTGGACAGAGAATATTAGAAAACACACTTGAGGTACTATAAGGTTGAGAAAGCATTGCCATCTGTAGATCTGATATATGATAAGATTCTTAGTAAATTTTGTGCAAGCATTTATTCCTGGGGTGATAATACTGAGAACAAGGCAATATGGTGGTAGTGAGTTTAGTTTTCTAGACAAAATCCAGCAGAGGTGGAATTGAGTTTGTAAAATGTATACAAAGTTTATGTATCTACTATGGTTACATTGCAGTGATATTTATTTTGATTAGGAAATTAAAAATAGTGCATCTAACAGTTGAGTTTTTGTTGCAAAACTTCTTAATGAACTCCAGTTTTACATGTGTTAAGTGATACAACATAAAAGGGTTGCATGTAAAATGAGAATATGTGCAGTTTTAGTTAAGTACATTTGTGAAACTCCACTTACATACCACAAAGTCGTACAAAATAGTTATGACTGATTTTATATTATTATAACTGCTTTTATTCAACTATATTCAAATAGTATTAATAATGATAATACTATTTGACACAATGGTTGCTTATTGGTATTTCAAGAGAATAATCCATGAAAATGGAATTTAAATTTATTCTTGCAAATATTTAAACATTTTCTTTATAGTACATGGCTTACCCAAACTGTATTGTGATGTAATTATCTGAAGATTTTGTTTGTGTCCTCTTCAAAACATATATATGGCAGACACCACAGGATCAGAGTAACAAGTTCAGTAGACTATTGACAAATTTATTCTTTTCAATTATAATTTTGTTAAAAAGACATATAATTATTTTCTTGAACTTGGCAATTAGAAACCACTGCAATATCTGTGGCAGAAATACCTTATATTCATTCCATTATGTTTTTATGATATAGCGTTTAGACAATGCTCTGTTTGACAGACTTCATTCATTTAAATACATTAACTATGTGCCTGAATTTAATTGAAAAGCTGAGGGTATGAGGTAGACTGTTGTGGAAATGTAACAAATCATATGTAAAGAATGAAATTTTAAGGGCCGGGAAGGTGGCTCAGTGGTAGAGTGCTTGCCTTGCATGCCTGAGGCCCTGGGTTCGATTCCTCAGCACCACATAAGCAAAAAGCCGGAAGTGGTGTTGTGGCTCAAGTGGTAGAGCGCTAGCTTTGAGCTGAAGAGCTGAGGGACAGAGCCCAGACCCTGAGTTCAGGCCCCACAACCGGACCCTCCTCCCCCAAAAAAAGAATGAAATTTTAAGATGGAAGGAATTATTGTTAGGCTTAGAATGTCAGACCTACATGAATAGTGTTTTAGTGAGATAAATTACTGAAAATGTGATGGGATACATATGAGTTCTTTGTTTTTCTGAGTTGTACTTTATTTTTTTATTAGAATTAAAGATAAAATGAAATTATGCATGTGTGCTGGGATGGCACTGGAAATTTAACTTACGGTCTTGTGCTCCAGCCTTTTAGTTTTTAGCCTGTTTTTCAGATAGACTCTTGTGTTTATTTGTTTGTTTTTTGGGTCCAGTTGTGGGGCCTGAACTCTGGGCCTGGGCGCTGTCCCTCAGCTCTTCAGCTGAGCCACCTTCCCAGCCCAACCTCTTGTGTTTTTTCCTGGGCTACTTTTGGATTGTGATCTTGTCTCTACCTCTACAGTAGCTATAATTATGCATATGCACCTCTATGCCTAGACCTGTGTATTTCTTCTGGTTACATGAAAGTCTGTGGTCTTTGGTTTTTTAAGTTAGAAAATTAATAAACTTCCACAGGATCTGTATTGGTAGTTCATATAACATGTATATTTATATTGATGCCTAATAGACTACAATACAAGATTGTGTTCCTGCGGCATTCTCAGTTGGATTATCATTTTGTATTTAACAGCAGACATGGATGGGAGAGGCTTCTTTGAGTGGGAGCCATTCAAGGGAAACAATTGGTTTCTTCCTGATTGATGCTGGGGGGTGGGGGCTGGGGGGTTGGTGCTATCCTTATTTGTTCTTCCTGTATATGCCTCAAGTTCAGCCTCAGCATTTAGCAGGACATAGGCTAAACTGAAAATGCCTTCTGCAGTTGTGTTCCTCTGGAAGTTTTGCC
Organism: Dipodomys ordii; assembly: GCF_000151885.1. Taxonomy (NCBI): domain Eukaryota; kingdom Metazoa; phylum Chordata; class Mammalia; order Rodentia; family Heteromyidae; genus Dipodomys; species Dipodomys ordii. The sequence continues at coordinate 7,035,410 of NW_012267244.1, read as the reverse complement.
TTTATAGAGGCTCAGGGCACCCACAATCACCTTCTTTCACTGAGCTTTCACTGGCTCTAGAACAGCTTTAGTAGGAGGATCCTCTCCCAGAACAGTTAAAAGCCTCTCTGATAAGGGAAAACGCCTCAGAATTCTTTGCTTCCTAGAACCAGAGGCAAGGGGCTTGCTGGTACATGGCTGGTGGGGGGAAAGACAATGAGTCTAGTTGGTGTCATGTGACAATTTGGAATACAGGGAATACTTTTCTAATATGTATTATCCGAGGTGTGCTAGCCAAAATATTTAGATGTGACTTCTGAACTTCCTTTGGAGAAAAATCTTCATAACAAGAACTAAACTCAGTCTCGTCAGGTCACATCCCACAGAGGATGAAGGAGTCAGTGTGGAAGGGTCCTTCCCCAGACCCTACCCCTTCAGCATTTCTTGACCTTGTGTATGGGATTTGTCTGAATTCTACCTTCAATGATGCGTTAGCTAGACACAACCACTGCAGGGTGAATGAGCTATAAGTAATTATTTCTTTTGTTTTTCTACAAATAGTCTTTCAAGCAGATTTAGAAGATGTCAGAAGGAATCTCTTCTCATTTCCATATGGAACGGAGAGAACCTATGCGTCCTCTAGAACAGCAATCAATTACTTTATGTATATGGTCAGATGAAATGTTTTTCATTTTTAATGTTTTTCATAGTTCACAGAAAAATCAATTGCTCTGTTTCATGATTACTGTGTATATGTAATTGCTTCATGTTAAAGACTTTATTGTTTTGTCAAACATATTGAAGAGTTTTGACAATTTGTTTCCATATTCTGAAAATGGGATTTGTTTTCTTGTTGTAAATTTAGAACAGCAAATTTGAAGATGGAAACCTGTATGGAGAAGGGTGACTTTACTAACTGTGAAAACAAAACTGAATTGTTTTCTGTGTGTGAGTGTACGTGTGTGTGTGTGTGTGTGTGTGTGTATGTGTGTGTGTGAATGTGATCAGCCTTGCTAGCGATTTCTTCTGTTCACGCACTGCCAAATCTTCCATTTAAGTATTGTGAAAACTTTGTTTTTTTCAGGTCGAATGAGTGATTTGAGTGTAATGGGTCATCCAATAGATTCAGAATCTAAAGAAGATGAGCCTTGTAGTGAAGAAACAGATCCAGTGCACGATCTAATTGCTGAAATTTTAACTGAATTACCCAGTGTCATAGACATAGATATCTATCACAGTGAAGAAAATGAAGAGGAAGATGACGACTGTACAAATGGCACTGAAGTGACCACCACTCCATCCGTGCAGTACATAAATGGCAAGCAACTCGTCACCACGGTGCCCAGGGACCCAGAAGCTGCAGAAGCCAGACGTGGCCAGTTTGAAAGTGTTGCTCCTTCTCAAAATTTCTCAGACAGCTCTGAAAGTGATAGCCAGCGGTATGAAATGACAGAAACAGAACTCTCTAACAGAGGCCAACCAAATGAATCTCAAGAAACCACTGAATTTCTGGAAATGACCTGGAAACCTGAGACTTATCCTGAATCAACAGAGCAGTTTTCAAGTGGTGAGCCAGATATTTTCCCCACAGTCCCAGTCCTTGAAGGAAAAGACATAGAGAGGGCCGAGTCCACCACGAAGAGAGGTTTTAACCTTGAAAACCTGACACATGAACCTGGTGAACCTGCAACTCTGTTTCCTGAGGAGTCTTCAGGAGAAGCGGCCATTGAACAAGTATCTCAGGAAATGGTCCCTTCTAGGGCTACAGAAGCAATATTAGGTGAAGAGGCAGAAAATAGTCCTATCACGTACACTCCCAGAATGCTTCCAGACTCTGTACCAGCATATGTGTCAGAGGAAGGATCAGTTACCCAACCAGGAAATCCAGGCTCTTTGTCTACCCTAGAAAGCTGGGTGGAACTGACAACTGGACAAATTGTAGAGTTCTCAGGGAGTTCTTTGGCTCCAATTCTAGAAGGCTCTGGGGAGGTAGACGAGGATAGAGAGAAAATGTTTCCCACAGTAACTGATTTGTCACAGGTGAATAGTACAGATGCGCTGATTACCTTAGATTCAAACAACAAAATGATCACAGAGAGCCTTCTGGATGTTCCTGAAACTGCCATATATACGGTTTCAGAACAACCTTTGGTTGAAGTGGTGCCTACTCAATTTTTAAGTGAAGTAGACACTTCTGACTGGGGTATGAGCACGTACCTTGAAGGAAAGCAAAAGAAAAAGGAGGGAGAGGGAGCTACAGGTACAGAATCTAGAGTTGAGATATACTCAACAACACGTGAGGCAAAAGAACTCGGCTTACCCCTTGAATCAGAAAATGCCAGTGTAGCTCCATCTAGTGAGTCAGCTATGGCCAGTGAAAGCTCTTTGATGATCCCCACAGAGTTTGAGAAGAACATGAAAAAATCGACTCCTATCTTCACAGAAGCGAATGTGGCAATCAATTTTGGGGAACAGCCCTTTGAACCAAGCAGTAGCAGTCAGTTGAGGGTCCAGGAAGAGCTGTCCACTCTTCAAAGTAGCCCTATCTCTCATTTTATGGAGCAGGGCTCAGGAGAAGCTGCTGCTACCCCAGAATCCATGACAGTTTCCTCATTTTCATTAAAGTTGGACTCTGAAATTCAATCGCAAAGGGAAGCAGCTGCCACTCCATCTCCCCATGTGGAAACCTCATTCTCCTCTAAGCCAACAGGACTAGCTTTGAGTACAATCATGAACAGAGAAGCTACTGAAATTATAAACCAAACATCCAAGGAAAAATTAATGGCAGAAGTGGCAGGAGCACCAACTCCCAGGGCAGAAATGAGGGACTTTTCCACCGGCTCTCCTGGGGAAGAAGGTTTCAGTGGTGACTTTGGAGACTACTCAACAGTGTCTTATCCTATTACAAGTGATAGAACAATGATGGAAGGTTCTGGGTATGCATCAATTACAAATGATCAGATTTCACCATCTGTAATACCCACTTCAGACCACAGCCATGTATTGTCTAACTCAGAACAACCCAGCAGCACTATGGTAAGCACTTCAGCCTTCCCATGGGAAGAGTTTGCAGCTTCAGCTGAGGGCTCAGGTGAGCAACTGGTCCCTGGCAGAAGCTCTGCCAACCCAGTGAGTCCCACTGATGCAGAAAACCTTTCTGATACAGATTCTTCATTGCTTGATCAAGGATTGGAAGAAATGAGTGTCATGAATGAAACTGATAAAAGAGTCACAATTTTACCAACAGTAGAAGCTGAAAGTACTGCAGACTCATCGGAAAAGGGAGAAGTAAAGGCCGATGGCAGAATTGCAGTGGACTTTCTTCAAACAATAGAGCCATCTACATTATGGTCTACGCCAGAAGTCAGTTCTATAAGCCAAGCAATTCAAAGTACAACAGTATCAGACAGAACAATCCAAGAACAAAGGCCTTTTGAATTCTTCCAAAGTTCTCTTGTATCAGAACATACAACTTTTGGTACACAAATATATCCTGAACTCCAAACCACAGATGATTCTATACTAACAATGAAGAAGACTTTTAGCAATGACAAAGAAATGGAGGAGGAAAGCATGTCCTTACTTCATATGTCTACTCCATATTCAGATCCAAAAGGCTTGGAGTCATATACTCCCCTCCCTGAAACTACTGAGAGGCCAGACTCTTCCTTAGCTCCTGTCTTAGTGACTGAACTTCTACCCACTGAAAATGTGAGAACAGATTCATCAATTAACAAGGATGGAAGAATAGAACTAATTCCCGAAAATATGAGACCAATATTGAAAGAGTCAGATACTGATCTCTTATTCTCTGGATTGGGATCAGGAGAAGAAGTTTTGCCTCCTCTCCCTACAATGTCAGTGAATTTTACTAAAATGGAACAAATAATAAGCACATCGTATCCCCACATGGTGAGTTTAGCAACAAGCATCTCAAGTGGTAACATGGAAGACTATGAGAGAATTGGAAGTGTGGCAAATGAAATTAGAACATTCATTTCCAAAACAGACAACATCTCTGAAGGTACAGAGGCAGTATCTGACACAACCTTAATAGAAATATTAAGTGACATTGGAGCAGAAGGACACACTACAGCACCTCTTCCTCTCTCCAGAGACATTGATCACCCTCAAAATCAGACCATCAAATGGGAAGAAGAAATTCAGACTAGTCAACCTCAAACCAGAATTGAACAAACTTCTAGTAAGAACTCTTCAACCTCAGAAACTGAAGAAACATCAACTTCTTCTGCTGTTTTTCTGCCTAGAACGTATGGTCTTGAAATGGCCAAAGAATTTGTTATGTCAATACCAATGCCAACTGACATGTCTCATGAAAATTCTGGAGAAGGATCTGGAGAAATGAATAGTTTTGATTTATTCCACACTTCTAAAACAACTGAAGCCACCAAGCAAGGAAGCACTCCATTTGTTTCTGATGGATTCCTGGAAAAGCATCCTGAGGCACCACGTGCTGAAGCTGGGAAGGCTGATGTGTATGCAACCATCTCAGCAATGCTGCCTCTTCATCCAGAAGCAAACGAAACCTCACCTAATCTGGTTAGCATGTTGCCAACTACAGTGCCACATGAGAGGCCCACAGAAGGCAGAGCAGGTAGTTTCCAAGATCATCTTGAGGCACTAAAAGATTCTACCTCAAAACCGAACAGAAGAAAATCTAGTGAAAATATTATTATAGATCTGGACAAAGAGGATATGGATTTAATACTGACAGTTACTGAGAGTAGCATCCTTGAAATTCTACCTGAGCTAACATCAGACAAAAACACTATCATAGACATCGATCACACTAAACCTATATATACAGATATCCTTGGAATGCAAACAGACATAGATCCAGACATACCATCAGGACCACATGGAAGTAATGAAGAAAACAGTCAAGTTCAAGAGAAGGTGACAGCTGATAACCTTTCTTTAACTAAGGAGTCATCAGAAGGTTTTGGTGATACTCTTTTGGCTAGCAATACTCAGCCAACATACAGTGAATCCATGACTTTGGAAGACAGAAACCTCTTAGATCACAGGGGTTTTGATTCTGCAGCTGGGACTCCTGTTCCTACTAGAGAAACAGATGTAGATATTTTACTTCCCACAGCATCATCCCTGCCCATTCCTAGGAAGTCTACCACAACGAATCCAGAGATCAAAGAACTAGAAAGTAAAGCAATACCTCTGGATGACATATTTGAATCAAGCACTTTGTCTGATGGTCAAGCTATTGCAGACCAAAGTGAGATAATATCAACCATGGGGCACTTGGAAAGGACACAGGAGAACTTTGAAGAAAAGAAACATACAGATTCTTCTTTTCAGCCAGAGTACTCTTCAGGAGATGAGGAGGCATTGATAGACTCCACTTCCTATGTAAGTATCACTAGTATCCACCACACAGCTCCGAGTTTAACAGAAGCTTCTCATGGGCTGGGAGTATCCAGCCCTTCCTATTACACTGACACAGCCTCTGCAGTGTCAGCATTTATGCGTCTGCCTTCTCAGGTGCCGCCCTCTCCATTCCCTGTTTACGTAGGCAGCAGAGCCTCTGAACACCCAGAGATTCTTGAACCAAGTGCTCCACCAGCTACAGAAGCTGGATCATCTCAGAGGCCTCCCAATGATTCTTTTAAAGAAGCTCATACAAAGAGTGAAGTAACTGTCAAGCCATCAAGTGAAGAAGACGTTCATAGAACAGAGACTCCGTTTGTATCTCCTGACACAGAACTTTCAGAAGACAAACCCAGGTTGTCAGAAGTCACAGAATCAACTGCTGAAGAAGAAACAGAGTCCTCCCATGATTCAACAAGCAAAAGCAATTATCTCCTCTCTGGGGAAAGTATTGAGGTGTTTCTCAGTAGCAGAACACCTGAGGCTGAAACCATTACAACAGCTGCCAGTGAAAATAAGTTAGAAGATGCTACACAGTGGCCACATTTTAGTTCTGCTTCTGCAACTTTCAGGGCTTCATTGGTGCCTACACCTCACCCCCAGACATCTGAGAGGCCCACCACCCCTCCTTCTTTGGAAAGATACCCTGAAACACACGCAGTTTTAATGAGAGGGCAGGGTTCCACAGTGGCAGCATCAGAGAAACAAGTGGAATTAAGAATACTTGATTCAAGCAATCAGGCAACAATAAGCACTGTGGATTCAAATACTGAGCTTGCAACATCACCATTTTCCCTTCTGGATACTAAGGAAACTGATTTCCTGATTGGCATTAATGAAGAGTCGGTGGAAGGCACAGCAGTCTATTTACCAGGTAAGATCACCACGTTGACAAGTTTGTTTCCAAAACAGGAATCCGTCCTTTGGTTCTGACATTATATATATGTATATATGGGTGTGTGTGTATATATCTGTGTTATTTTTATTATAAATCATTGGAGATTTGAAAATATTGTTTGTACGAAAGCTTCCAGACCACTGTATTAAACTCATAATGATGTACAATGACAGTAAGTATAGAGTATTTCTGGGCTTTACAAATATACCCATATCTTTTTTTTTTAAATAAAAATGTCCTTTTTATTATCTTTAAGTAGTTAGCTGTACAAAGTAGTTGCCGTCCTTCTTTGTACTTTTCTATGCTTTAGAACAACATACAGTTGCAACATGGATAAAATGAAATAATGGAAAGAGAATCTAATGTATTTTCACACACAATTAGAGTAGTACTTTTTAATATGTTCTGTAGTTATGTACTTAGTTTGTACTTTATTTCATTTTATTTATGTTGTGCTGGTACTGGGACTTGAATTCGGGCTCTTTAGCTCTTGTTTAGCTTTCTTGTTCATAGCTGACACTACCATTTGAGCCATGACGTCAGTCCAGTATTTTGTTGGTCAATTGAAAATAAGATTATCTCAGACTTTTCTGCCTGATCTAGATTTGAACCATGAATCCTCAAGGTTTCAGCCTCCTGAGTAGCTAGTGTTATAGGCATGAGCCACAAGCACCCTGTTTATACTTCTTCTTAGACACAGAAGAAATGTTCTTTTTCCTGAGCAAACAAACACAAAAACTAGAAAATCTCTTTTATTGATGGATGTGATTAATCAAAATCTGTTCGGCCTTTAACATCTGAGAATAGCAGTTAGCTTTAATAAATATTTCACAGCAAGTGCAACACCAATTGTACTTCACACACTAATGTAATTTCCTTACCTAAGATGGTGCATGTAATGTTTTCAAACATAGTACCTAGCTATAGTGGGTATTTATTGTATATTTGTGTCTGTTGAGAGAGTTCTGCTTATACACTGAATATATAGCAAGCATGAATTTGCTGCTGTTTCATAAAAGACAATTTCATTTGATTTTCACCAAAAGTCTATAATGCAGAATTACTAGCTGTATATAAAAGGAGGGTCAATTACTTTTCCAAGATTATACAGCCACATCTTGACCAAAGTGGGATTTGAACTCAGAGAGTCCCTCTCTTCTGATTGTCCTTTTCTGCTGCTTTCAAATATAATAAAAACATAACAATTGATACTTAATAATATGTAACCCAGGAGTCTTAGAATGTTTTCATACTAGAACTTATTTTCTTCTCAATCCAGTCTGAGAATGTGGAGAAGTCAGCTTTTCTAGTCTTTTCCTAGAGTGTTGTTGCTTAGATAGACGACAGTATGTTCTACAAGTAGTTATTATCAACTAGTTTTTACTTTGAAAAAGAAATGTCAGTACTTCAAAGGATATGTTGGTTGAAAATATATACTTTGTTTTACTGAACATGTTTTAAGTCATGGCTTTCTTTAGAATAATTTTTGTGGTACTAGTACTTCATCTGGCAGGTCAGAAAAGTAAAAGTCAGAAAGTACATTTTAAAATAAATGTCCTAGAGCTTTCTGTGAAATAAACAACAATGAGTTATTTTTGTTTTCTTTTTCGGTTGTGGGGCCTGAACTCTGGTCCTGGGCGTTGTCCCTCAGCTCTTCAGCTAAAGGCTAGTGCTCTACCACTTGAGCCACAGAGCCACTTTCTGTTTGCTGGTGGTGTATTGGAGATAAAAGTTTCATGGGCTTTCCTGCTCTGGCTGGCTTTGAACTGCGATCCTCAGATCTCAGCCTCCTGAATAGCTAGGATTACAGGCGTGAGCCACCGGCTCTCAGCTTGACAAAGAGTTTTTAAAATTTATTTTATCTTTTTGCTATCATTCTACTCATACTACAACTGATAACATAGTAATTTGGCCAGCATTTATTATTTTGCAATTTAATTGAAATAAAAAGTTCAGGTTGTTGACAATATGATATAGAAACAATTGGCATATTTTGCCTACATATTGTGAGTTAACTCTGACACATGAGTGAGAATGTTTGCACATTTTCCAGGCCACAATGTTTTACCAAGGATTAGAGAGTGTGTCTTCATTACAAAATGAACTGCCACTTAAGCTAAATTCAGTAAACAGCATCTCAAATAGAGCATTGCCTGGTATGTGTTAGAGATTCAACTTTAGAAGCTAATACAAACTGTTTAACAAAGAAAGAAAAAGAAAGAAACAAACAAAGAAAGGAAGGAATAAAGGAAGGAGGAAAGGAAGGAAGGAAGGAAGGAAGGAAGGAAGGAAGGAAGGAAGGAAGGAAGAAAGGAAGGAAGGAAGGAAGGAAAGAAGATCTAAACTTTTCTCCTAATCAGAATGTCTTCAGGTTCCTTTCTTACCCAGTCCTGTCTCCTGGTGTCAGCATGGTGTCTTGTGTCTCTGGTTGGAATAGCACAGGGTCACTTTGATATTCACAGATGGATACCTGACCTTGATTTCAGTCTCATCATCAAAGCAGTATACTATTGGATATAGTTAGCTAAAATTGTTTAGAGAAGCTTTAAATATTTGTGGAAATATAGGGGAAAGTGCCTCAAAAATTGTGGTCATTTCAGGAGAAATTGTTGCACTCGGCTCAATTTACCTAATTTTAATGTCAATTCCAAACTGGAATGTGTATCACTCTGGTCTACCTGGTGTCCAGACTTAACACTAAGAAAGTCCAGACTTAGCACTAAGAAAGTATGAGTGATTTTCCTGTGTGGATATGGCTTAGCCTTCTTCTATAGCCAGTGTTTCATCAGAAGTTAGGTATCTTCTTCTTCACATCTAATGATTTCAGGATTTGGGGACTAAGAATTCTTGAAAACGTGGTTGTATACCATATATAATCTCTTTATCTCCATTGTTTTATTAAGCATGTGACTTTCATTTGGATTGTAAACTATTGTGAGAATTAGGATATTCAGGAAGAAAATCAAAGAATAAATACCAACTCTTTATGAAAATACCCAAGCAACATTACAAAATAAAACGTGTGCTTAAAATGATATGAATTGATGTTTAAAAAATACATTGTAAATGGCTTGTTTTCACAAGTTTATGGTTTGGGTCTTTACATTGATCTCTTGAGAGGCTGGTTTTATTTATATTTTAACAAGAAAATGATAATGAAATTTGGGAATTTTATTTTAGGTAAGGTTTTGTATTGGGGTTGCTTTTAAAAGTAGAGTTTAATCCATGTATTGCTTCTCTTCAAGAATAGTTTAAAGGAGTACATTTGGAACGTGTTTTTGGAAAAGGCATGTTAATGTAGCAGAAGAGACATCAGTGCACACTTTGGAAGACAGTTTCTGAGCATTAAGTGGTAAAAGGCAATAATAATTCAAATGATGGTAACAAGCCAGTCTTCTAAAAGAATGCATGTTCTGTGTATCCAGCCATTTCACATGAACTAACCTCGTTTAAAAGAAAACATTTTCCATTCACTGTGCACATATGTGTAATCATTTTTGACTAAAATCAACTGCCATTATCATGCCAACTAAATCTGCAGTAGAATGTATTTGTTGCCAGATACCTATGAAATATTGCTTAAAAGTAGTCATGATTGAGTCCTAGAACTGAATAGATGTAATTTGTAACAATTAGTTATCATGACAAGGAACACTCCAGAGTAAAGTTAATGTTAAATTCTTAGATGCAAACCGCTATGGTAATGCTTCTGTTATGGTAGCAATAAGTTTCATTTTATGCTAAAAGTACATCAGAATCTTTATTATAAGCCTAATTGTTTGTTCTTGCTTTCCTGGACGTGGTAGGACCTGATCGGTGCAAAACAAACCCGTGCCTTAATGGGGGCACCTGCTACCCTACTGAAACTTCCTATGTGTGCACTTGTGTGCCAGGATTCAGTGGAGACCAGTGTGAACTTGGTAAGATGTTGTTTGCTCAGGCACTGCAGTTCTTGTCCAGAAACTGCCTTGGGGGAAATTTTATATTGTCAGATTGGTTAAATCCCCGAGGAACCCCTGTGTACCCACAGTGTAGGTTAAATGAAGTAAGGGTCAAAAAGTAATTTCTTTAAGTCAGGAAATGGAAATGGATATTTACTGAATTCTGCTAATACTACCAAGATTTTGTGAAATTTACTGAAGTCAGGGATGTATTTTGGGGACTACTGAAGATAAGGCTTACAAATATAAAAATGTTGTAGATGTTAGCAGGAAAAAAACCCCACAACATCTAATCTGTCCCTCAGCTCAACATATTAATTACATGATAAATTTAGGTATAATTTTCTAAACAAAATTCTAGTTAAAACTTAGGACTAAATACATAAATTAGGAAATTTAGAGCTAATGAGGTGAGATAATTTCTGCTCTGATGTGGGATGGGAAAGGCCCTTCTCTTGACTCTTAGCTTCCAGTCTAACTTGTCTCTACTCAAAAAGTTGTGGAGTTCCTGTGTTCTTTTTTCCTGCTTGGGTTCCATGGAACATAACTGATTTTTCACTAAAATAGTTCTTTTATTCTTATGTTGTTATTTAGTTTTCATTTCCTCTACAAAGTTCTCAGCTTTGACTTGGTTGAATAGTTTTGCCTCATACTCTAGCCAAATGGGTCTAAGACACTAGCATACATAAGAATCATCCAGAGGTTTGGGAAATCAAATTATTGTTTCCATTCCAAAATACTTGAATCTGTCAGCCGAAGGACAATTAGGGAAATGCATTTCTAAAATCCTTAGATGATATTGAGGACATTAAAGGACCACCCTCTGAGGAATGAGGAGTCATGGAAATTTGGAAGCAAACAAATAAACTTATCCTAGCTACTCAGGAGGCTGAGATCTGAGGATTGCAGTTCAAAGCCAGCCCAGCAGAAAACTCAGTGAAACTCTTATCTGCAATAAAAACTACTCAGCAAAAGACAGAAGTGGCACTGTGGCTCAAGTAGTAGAGTGCTAGACTTGAGCACAAAGAAGCTCAGAGACAGTGCCCAGGCTCTGAGTTAAAGCCCCAGGGATGGAAAAATAAATAAATAAACTTACCAAGATTGGGTCCAAAAAGATGACAGTTCAACAGGAAATGTACACATTACCTTATTTAACTGCATCCTCTCTATATATCACCTTTACAACAAAATAAAATATAATTTTAAAAAAAAGATGACAGCAAAATGAAGGCTATATTGATGAGGAAGTGGCAAGGGGGACAATGAAGTAAGGTACTTCGAATATTTGAATATTTCACATCAAAGTAATCAGAGTGTGAACCAAGACTGAATATAGGAGGGTAGGAGTTCTTATCTATTTCAGGGCTAACTGGATTTACCCAATAGCAATAAGAATAGCAATTCAGTGTATTCTGGATGCATTTGAAATGGTTCTCTGACTGTATTTGAAATTATTTTAAAGGTTTCAGACTTGGCAAATAAAAAATGCAGTTGGCCAGTTAAATTTGGATTTCAGATAAAATAGTGATATGTGTGTATATATATAATGCATACACATAAATCAAAATTTCATTTATTCTTAAAAAATCTGGAATTCAAATTTGATTAGTTAACCGTGTATTATTTGCCCAACTCACATTAAATAGAATTCTTTCATCCCTTCCTAAAGTGTTTTCATGGGCCTTTGTAATTGTATTTCAGATTTTGATGAGTGTCACTCTAACCCTTGTCGGAATGGCGCTACTTGCGTGGATGGCTTCAATACATTTAGATGCCTCTGCCTTCCAAGCTATGTCGGCGCACTTTGTGAACAAGGTAGGAACCATTACAAAAACCACTTAATGAACATTAATGAAACTTTTCAAAAGGCTGACCTTTCTGCATATTCTTTTTTGTAGAGGAAATTTACAGGTTTTCTAACTCTCCCTTTGTATGAATAACTAACAAATAGCTCAACCACGGTGTTGACTTGATTATGGTTGTTTGGTTACAATTGGTTATACAATGGAATTGCAGACTGGCACATTGAGCTGAATTTCAGGACATCTAAACCAACAGAAGGATTAGCCTCCCATAATCTTTCTTGGAGACAACCTAGGACAGCATTGGCCTTAATGTAGAATGTGTTCCAAGGAATACTAAGTGCAATAGTAGTTAGAATACATGGGCTTAATTTTCATAATCAATCATATCTGGATGATGAATTGATATAATGGTTAGAATATATTTACTTTACCTACTGTATACTATATAAATGATAATATATCATTGCTTGCCAGAATTTTTTTTAACTATTTCTACTAAAAGTGTTTACTTTTTCTAAATAAACGAAAGACCTAGAATCTCATAGTCTCTATAATTTCCATTTTATAGCCGACCTAGAAGTACACTTCAGGTGGTTAGTGGTACCATTTCTCAGTCCATCAGTCAGAGCTAGATTGCATGCTCAGCACATTCAACTCCAGAACACTGATTTTCTCTCCTTAAAGTCTTGCAGTGGTTTGGCTTTGATCAAACTACCCAGTGCCAAAGTTCCATTCCTCCAGACAAAATTAAAATGTATTAGACACTCAGACACATTGGTTTGGCCCTGCATTCTGCTTTGTGGTGTTAATCCAAATGTCATTACAATTAAAGCAAAGCTGAAAGCAGCATGGACTGAATTACTGTTACAATGGTTGGGTAATGGTTAAGCTTTGGGCTTTTTGTTGTTGTTGCTTAGAGTGAATTTGTTTTAGAATTTTAAATATGAAAACAGAACAAGAAGGATCCTTTTCTTAAACTAGAAAAGTAAGAAAGATATTACTTTTTGAAGAATAGCGAAGGGTGACATACTTAGAACATTCAGCTATATTAAAATTATTCTGTTTTCCATTAGTTTTGAGTCCTAGGAGCAATTAAAAACATCAGTTGTTCACCAAGTAATTATTAAGCTCCTACTATTTATTAGATATTGCTGAATTGGCGATAGAGCTCTGAATAAAACAAAAGGTCCTGATCTTGGTGACGTAAGTCATTCTGGACAGTGAATTAAAAGAGATGCTATTTCTTGATATTTTATGGTTTCCCAAAGGCATTTATTTCTAAGCATTAAGTGTGTTAGAAAGTGAAGCTCAGAGAGGAAAATGGATATCTGCTCATAGTCACATGTCTAGGAAGTTATTGAGGGGAAAAAAAAGCCAACGGGCAACATCTCAGTTTTTGTCAATATCTTCACACTTCTAAAAAAATTCTCAAAGATAAATAACTTATTTACACATGTACCTGATGAATGGACTGGTAAACAGATTCTTACAAGGAATTTTCTTTTTAAAAGACTATTGGAAAAAAAATACTGTTTATTCAATCAGTGGTGTCACCTAACTCCAGGTACATTCATTTTAATTTTCAAGCAAGTTTAACTTTCATCCACTTCATTTGATGAGAAATATCCCATCCAGATCTGTTTACCCAGTGCAGCTGTGTTCCTGTGATTTATTGCCAGAATAGTAAGGACTCTTTTACTCTTCTTTTCAGGTTGCCCAAGAACAAATGTTTTCTCCATTAGCAGCAGCATTATTGTCTAAACATTTTTTTTTTAAGCAAAGTGCTTTGATGACTGTGTCATTGTTTCTTCAGCTGACCCTTTCTCTTCATTAGGAACTCCTTAATTCTCAGTAACTCTAAAGTCAGGACAGATTTTGTTGGAACAACAGTAATAAACTCTACAAAGGACTCTTGGAACAGTCGAGAAAGAGGCCACAAAATCTATGATGCATCTTGGAGATACACAGAATCAAAATGTTCACAGATTCTTAGGACTTGAGAACTATATATCAGAGACACTGCATAGATAGCACAAAAAGAAAAATATTCAGTGAGGATGTTTAAGAGTGATAGAAGGTGGGCATCGAGGTCTCAGGCCTGTAATCCTTGCTACTCAGGAGGCTGAGATCCAAGGATCATGGTTCAAATGCAGGCCAGGCAGGAAACACTGTGAGACTCTTGTTTCCAATAAAACCATTAGAAAACTGGAAGTGGCGCTGTGGCTCAAGTGGTAGAGCGCTCACCTTGAGCTGAATAGCTCAAGGGACAGCGCCCAGGCCCAGAGTTCAAACCCCACAACTGACCAAAAAAAAAAAAAAAGTAATAGAGTTCCCATAATCATGAATAGAAGTTTCATACACTATAAGTCTGGGATTTTGTAGGACAACCTACGCACTATAGGAATTATGAGGCAGAGGTGGCTTTCTATTACCTTCAGTAATTTTTAAGAAAATGTCATCCAAAGGTTTTGGGTATATAGTTCAAACTCAGGAATAACAACAAAAGTAGCATGGAAATACCATCCTAAAGAGTTTCACTCAATAAATGAGGTTGTTTTTAGGTATGATTAGAAAAACAAATCAACTCAGATAGATTAATTCTAAACTTAACTTACTTGCCCAGAAAGCATCTTGGATGATGCTACTTAGCATGTAAACTCTTTGTTTTTGTTGTTGAATTCATGAATAATGTGAATTCAGTGCAATGTGGGAAACCTGGCTTTTAAACAGCAAAGATCAATACTCTATTAACTGGGTTTTGCATATATGTCATTAGGAAACTTAAGTTTACACAGTATGGATTGATAAAGTATTCTGCCTTGGTTTATCACAGAAACCATCCTTGACACCCAGGTCAAGATAGGAATGTATGTACCTGCTACCTGAGGAAAGTATTTGTCATAACATGTTTTGATGTTATTATAACAGAATACCCAATCCTGAGATTTTTTTTGGGGGGGGGTTCGGTTGTGGGGCCTGAACTCTGGGCCTGGGCGCTGTCCCTCAGCTCTTCAGATCAAGGCTAGCGCTCTACCACTTGAGCTACAGTGCCACTTCCAGCTTTTTCCTTTTTGCTTATGTGGTGCTGGGGAATCGAACCCAGAGCCTCAGGCATGCAAGGCACGCGCTCTACCACTGAGCCACCTTCCCAGCCCAATCCTGAGAATTTTATAAGGAAGAAAGGCTTCGTTCTGTTTTTGGAGACTTGAAAAGCCAAACAGAAGCTGTCTCCATGTAGTTAGTCTTTGGTAAGGGATTTATTGCTCCATCACATATGACAGGAAAGCAGAAAGGGAATTACAGGAGAGATCACAAAACAAGGTAAGATTCAAAAGATCCTGGTGTGGGGTCAGGCTTGTTCTATTTGTAAAAACTCATGATCCATTCATCAACCCAATCATCAACCCAGTTTGAGAGTGAAGCCTTCATGATCTAATTATCTTCCATAAAACTGCATCTCCTCTTAGTACCGCCACATGAGACACCATGCTCCCAAACACATGAACTTGTGGGTGGGCAATTCTGTATGCAAACTATAGCAGCATTGTAGCAGAGTCAAAGTCACCAGCCTAAATTCTATGGTCACGTTAGGTTTTTGTAAAAGAGAAAGAAGTAGGTCATGATAGTCTATTTTAATGACAAAAGACAAAAGGAGAAAAAAAGACAAATTGAAATTATTTAGGTTAACAGATGACACTTTTTAAGTGCATAGAGTTTTCTTTGATGTATTATTTAAGAGATGATGATCTGCTAACTTTAAAATGCATATTTTAGATTACAATTTTGGAAGTTAAGGAAAATGATGGTATTGTAATATTATAGTATTGACGTTGGCAACAATGGTGTTCTAAATTATTCTCCAATCCTTCCTAAAGACATATTTCCTCTCTTCCTCTATTACTCTACCTCTGAATTCTTCCAAATGAATCCCAAAAGGAAAACTACTGTCCAAGTGGTCACATTTGGCTTCATTCATGGGTGCGGAGTGCTACTTTTCAAACTAAACCATCTAGCTCTGTCCTGAGTATTTTCCCAGGAGATTTGGTGATCTCCAAATAACACTTGACTCAAAGTCCAAATTTGGAGGGCAGATTATTCAAAACAATTAGTCAGCTGCCTGTAACTAAACAACAGCATTGATAGACTAAACGGAAATGGAGTCTGCCTTCAGAGATATGCTGCATCTGTTGTAGGATCAATGTCTAAGTCATGAAAGCCAGAGAGGGAAACAGATAAATCCCTTAGAATGCATGCTTTCCCACAACTATATGAGGAGGAGGAACTTGACTGAAAGTCAAAAGATCATGTGACATTCATTTTGGCCACCCAGTCTCATCGAAAACAAGCACTTATTTAATAGAGTAGGATTGCAGTTTTGTTGATTGGTTAAAAAAATACAGCAATCTGGAAGGTTTGTCTAGTGTCTGAAATTTCATGAACTTTTCAGTTTCATCATATTTTATATGTAACTTTTTCAATACACTTGTAAGATATGGTTTGGGAAAGTCAAAATTATTTTTATTAATTGTAATTTAATACAGAGGATGGTGAGTCTAAATGCAGGTTGTCAATGAGAATGCAGTGATTATGGCAAGGCTGCTTTCTTGAAAACTCACATAAAATAAAGCTGAAGTCTTTTGTCCATATAATATTCAGATATATTGGAATAGATACCAGAGGAAACAGAAAAATAGAGGAAGACAGGAGGGGACTAAAGGGAAGGGGAGAAGAGTAGAGGGAAGAGGAGGGGCGGGAAACCTAAAGATCAAGAACTTGGGTTAGGTTATTTCACTTTAAATAAAGTTAAAAGCCTGATGAACATAACACTTGAAGTTCCCTATCTTTTCTTCTTTTGGTGTGGAAGAGAGAACACATTCTGTATCACCAAGGCTGCCTACTCAAGACTTTTTTTTCCCCTCTGTGTAAATGTTATACATCCAAAGCCTGTGGTTCTGTCTCTGAGTAGCAGAAAAGGACTATTTCCTGAGCTTTTGAAGTCGTTATGCAAATAGTGTTGATAATCCTGTTAGCCAGAATTCTTATCTTATCATTTGTGAACAATTCTCTTAAGAAAAAAATGGTGTTGCTAAGAAATTAGTCCCTATTGCTTCGCACAGAAGTCAGCAGAGACTATAGAGGTTTTGGCTGGTTGCTTTTTCAGTATTTTCTCCTGCTTAAAATGTCTTTATCGAAGGAAATGCAATCAGATCCGTGTTTCCATTCCAAAGATGTACGGCCGCTCACTTTGCTAGGATCAGTTGGGTTCATTTTATAATGATTTCTTTGTCATAGTGACCAAATTTATGAATCAGCTACTTCAGGGACATTGCATAGAACTTGGCTTGGGTATCCTGTCAGCACTTGGCTTGAGAAGCCAAGTTTGAATGACGTAGCTGAATTTAATGAAGTCCACCCTTTGTTGTTTTTTTTTCCCAGACACTGAGACGTGTGACTATGGCTGGCACAAATTCCAAGGGCAGTGCTACAAATACTTCGCCCACCGACGCACTTGGGATGCCGCTGAAAGGGAATGTCGCCTGCAGGGAGCCCACCTCACCAGCATCTTGTCTCATGAAGAGCAAGTGTTTGTGAACCGTATGTACCACACAGACACACACACACACACACACACACACACACACACACACACAGATTTCCTCAAACTGTACTCCTCATGACCTTTTTACTTTTCTCTGTATCCAACTGAGAAGAAGTAGCTTTCTTAGTCTTGATTCAATTGATTACATCCCTTGTCTATAAACTATAAAAATCCCTCACCCAAGGAACTCCGACCTAGGGAAACATTCAACTATAAAATGGGAAGATGTGGGCTGGGAAGGTGGCTCAGTGGTAGAGCGCTTGCCTAGCCTGTCTGAGGCCCTGGGTTCAATTCCTCAGCACCACATAAGCAGAAAAAGCCAGACCTGGCCCTGTGGCTCAAGTGGTAGAGTGCTCACCTTGAGCTGAAGAGCTGAGGGACAGCACCCAGGCCCAGAGTTCAGGCCCCACAACCAACAAAAAAATTTAAAAAAAAAATAGGAAGGTGTTACTTAGTTTAGCAAATGTTACTTAAAGATCGAATCATTAGAAATTGGTCGTGGGGTTTGAACCCTGGGCCTGGGTACTACTGTCCTTGAGCTCTTCAGTTCAAAGTGAGTGCTCTACCACTTGAGCCACAGTGTCACTTCCAGTTTTCTGGTGGTTTATTAGAGATAAGAGTCTCACAGACTTTCTTGCCCAGGCTGGCTTTGAGCCACAATCCTCAGATCTCAGCCTCCTGAGTAGCTAGGGTTACAGGCGTGAGCCACCAGTTCTTGGCTATTTGGTCTTGCTATTTGGCTTTCAGAAAAAGGTCATTTCTTAGGATTCAATATGATTCTTGTAATTTCTTTAATTCCGTATAATTTTATTACTTCTCTTTTGCATATTTGCATCTGCTATACAAAGTTAAGGAGGACGTTTTGCTATTTTTTAATCTAGTTAATTAAAATTGAGTTGTGAATAGTTTTATCCCTTGTGCATCTAAGTTCCTATCCATTTCTAATTATTTTTGACTATAGAAAGTGAGCTACCTAAGAATGTGAATAGGTAAAGAGTGAAAACTGAAGAAAGCTACTCTCAGAGCTATTTAGTAACTTCTTGCTACAGCAAACAGCAAGACATCTAGGTATATATTTTTATGTAGCAAATATATAGAACTATGGTCCTTACAAAATGCTTTTTGATGCTCTGTTGAGTATGTGCCCACAATGCTTTGTAGATTTTTGGGGCTTAATTGTTCATTTATAATCTGAATAGTGTTCAGTTAACTTGATTGCATGATTCATTTGCCATTCAGTCATTTCACAGTAAAAGTAACTATTTTTTAGGATAATTTTTTATAGAAAATTTTTGACTTAGATGTTCATTATTTACAATTCTTTCAGAGGAAACATCTGGGTGTTAAAATAAGTGTGTACATCATATATAGTTATTGAGTGGATTATCAAAAATTAATAGAAAATGTGTATCATGTGTAATGATGGAAAAAAATGAAGTACTGGAGAAATTATCAGCTTTGTATCATATTTTAATGTTTCATAGTGTTTGAAAATTAGCCTTTTAGTTTAAAGCATATTGTGCAGAAGAACAAAGAATAAAATAGGAGAAATATTTTTGAACAACTAAATAAAAATCCAGGCAGGAGAGAAAATGCATGATTCATTCTGAAAATAATTTCTTCAGTATATTTTCCACCAAGACACGGAAAAAGTAGTAAACACATTGGTGTTATTTTCCATCCAGGTCTGGGCCATGATTATCAATGGATAGGCCTCAATGACAAGATGTTTGAGCACGACTTCCGTTGGACTGATGGCAGCACATTGGTAAGACATTGATGAAATCTGTGCAGTTCCTTGTGCTTGGTATCGTGTTGTGCTCATGTTACAGGGAACACATCAAGCTGTAGGCATGTTAAGTGACTGCCATGAGGATTGTTTCAGTCAGGGAAGGGTTACCATGGAGTTTCAAGCTCTCCCATAGCTGTGAATCCAAAAAGAAGAGTATGGCAGATTTTCACCAATAGGGAAAACTAGATCACCAAAAGAATTGTGTTGAGTGTGTCTTAGCCAGTTGTTATGATGTTTCTTGGGTGCTTCTGTAGTGCAGATAACATTGTAGTTCACTAGGCTAGACAGTAAGTGAACAGTAAAGTCTAAATTTGATTTTTTAAAAAAGTGAAAACTAAATTTCTTTTTTTTATTTTTCAGTTTCTTAAGCCTTTGTGAGCTAGTTAAGTAGATAAATTTCATTTCATACCTTCCTGACATCTCAAATTGAGTTTAGCAAAAAGGAAAATTTATTCTGGTGTTGTTATCAAACTAATCTCTGCTTCTGGAAAAGTTTTACGTATTTATTTAGTTCAGGAAAGTTTCTCTGTGCACTTAAGGAAATGCTACTGAGCTCAACTATGTTTACATGTCCAGTGAATCCATTACCTGTTGACAGATAAATAAAAAGAAGGTCAGATAGGCTGCAGTATTGGTCTTAAGTGGTAAAGTCAATATTTGAATTTGATTTTGAACACAATTTATATATAATTTTAATTTAGCAATTTGAAATAAAATCTGTTTTGTTCTCTGTCATCACAATTTACATTAAATCAGAAAGACATGTTATTCAAGTTCATAAAATAGATTCTTTTGGCAAATGAAGAAAATAAAGGAAAAGTATATCGTCTATAAAATATGCTCTTAATAACTTGTAGAGACCCCAACCTTAAGATCAATAGTCTGATTTTCTTCTAATTATTCTAGCTAGTAATTGTACCTGTAAACATTATGTCTGAATATTTTCATTTGGCTTTGCCTAAGAAAATACTACTGGTCAATTACACTAATAGTGGATGTACAGAATGGGTCCTTATATTTTAATTTCAGTTGAAGATAGACAATTTTGTTTTTATGGACTTTTATAAATAAATAAACACACTTGAAATGATTCTAAATTTGAGATAATTAATACTATTATAATTTTCATTCATGTATATTCTTTAGCATAAGTTTTTAGCAAGGTTTCCCTTGTTGATATCCTGTAAACTAGGTTTCTGTGACGCTTATTCGAATATCTACCTTCCACAGATATTTCCTGTGAAATTATACATGTGATTGAAAAGTACTTATGAGCTCCCACCTCTTTTACGTAAAGAGGCTAGAATGAGCATGACTCAAGTAGTCAGTTTTATTTTGTACTTCCTTTATATCCTTCAAATATGGACCACTTACTTTAAAGTCTTTCCTTTTGGCTAGCTTTCTGCATGTTTTGGCCTGATCCTAGAATAATTACATTTGTTTGGGTAGAGTGTATAAAAAAGTCTATCATGGGCTACACAATGACCTGACTGAGTGAAATCCCAGTCTAATGTGGCATTAGTTCAATGGAACTGATTAGTATACTTTCATTGTTAACATGCATATATTCCTAGATATTTATTCTGGTCTCTCTATTTGCAATTCATCTCCTCAAAGAAGTGGCTCTTTCCCCTGCCTTTTGTTTCTCATGATGTCTAGGATAAAGCTTTATCCTCAAGTCCTGTGAGTTTGGTTAATGAGAATGAACGTTGGCATCTCTTTGGCAGCTTTGTGGGAATATTAGGGAGTTTGTCTTCCTCCAGGTGAGGAAGACAATCGTCATCATCTATGCTGAAGCAAACAACTCATAACTAAGTTTTATGTTTATTTTATAAAGATAGTGAGGCTAGAATTCAGGGCCTGAGCACTGCCCTTAGCGTTGGTTTTTTTTTTTTTCCTTAAGGCAGGCACTCTACAACATAATCCACAGTTCCAAGGCCAATTTTTTGGTAGTTAATTGGAAATGAGTCTCACAGACTTTCCTGGCCAGGCTGGATTCAAACCATAATTCTCAGATCTTGGCCCTTTGAGTAGCTAGTGTTGCAGGCATGAGATACCAACACGAGGATTCAATTAATTTTTGCTAGTGTACATTAATTTTCACAAATGCTGTGAAAAAATAGTCTAATTGCTAATTTCATAGTCTAGACAAGCCTTTACTCTGGTAAATTAGTTAACATGACACTTTGTCAAGAAAGAAATACTCACCTTCATTGGAAATTTTCAAAAGAAGATAGCTTAATGTACCATAACCATACAGCATGAACATAACATACTTTTTAAATTTGAAGACCAAGGACAAAATGGACTTAAGTTAGAGCCTTTGTTAGAAGAAGGCAGCAAATGAAACACAGAAACAAGTGGCGTTTATTAAAAAAAGCGACACAAGTACATCCAGAACAAACTTTGACAGACCCTTAATTTCTTCTTGGTTCACTCTGTATGAAATAAAAGCGGACGAAGGAGTGTCTCTTAACTTTGAACACTTGGGAACAGAAAAGAGCATCTGCCCCCAAATCCTGTCTCCCTCCCATCTGACTGATCTCTAGCCCACTTTCCTGCTTTTGAATCCACCCTTTCCTCTGTCCCCTTCCTTTCAGAGACAGTCTAGGTGTCTCTTCAACTCGTTTGTAGTTCTTTCTTTAGTCACCCATATCCTTAACAGCTTCCATATGTGTGCAAGCCTTTAGTCAAATAGCTCTCCTTTGTTTTACTGTTTACTCCAAGTTTTCTTCTTTTGAAAATATCCCTAATAGATGGTCAGGCCTTCCTCAGGGTGAACACTATGTGCTTACACTTGGAAATAGTGTTAAGTTGTCACTATGTTTGGAGGACTTTGTTTATATAGTTGAATGATTTTTCTCCTCTTCTGCATCCTCTCACCCTCAGGGTCTTGTTTTTTTTGAAGGATTTATTACAGCCTATCTATCCTGGGAGGTAGAACAGTATTAAAACAAAAGGCTCTTTTGGTATTTACCTCACACTGTCTGGATATTCTGTCTTACAACCCAGGAATAACAAACATGTTTATATTAGGTCTCAATTTCAATAATTGCTTTTATTGAAATAATCTTTGCTTCCAATATAATTATATCTTATTTAACATAGTTGTGCTTTCACAGTGACACTAATTCATTTCATATGCTTATGCTAAATTAGTGATATTGTTTGACGAAGTCATCCTGTATTGCCTTAGTTCTTCAGATTTTGATTGATTTCTTTCCACATTGTTAGCCCCTACCATAGGATGTTGATATTATTGGTAAAATGCCAAGTTCTTGTTTCTGTTATATTAAATAATCTTTTTCATTATTTATTTGGGATGTTTGCCTGATAAATGTCACAAAAGTGCACTCACTCATGAATGAAAATTGTGTCTAGCCCTACCCTTGTGATTTATGTTTATTTTCTCTTTACACAGCTTTCATTTGATCACTGGGCTTTCTTTTAACCAGTTATTCTTTAACTTGACTGTGAGTCTGTAAGAGCCACACATACCTAGTGCTTTATTCAAACCCCTGAAAAATAATTTAATTGTGAATTGCTCTCCTTGCCAACCAAGTTATGTCTTCAAATACACTGAGTTAAGCCATTTGAGTTAAACACACATTGAAGCTGAAGAACTTTTCTTATCTGGTATCTGTATTAAATGCTGGCCTTTAAGTTGTTTCTTTAACCAGCTGTTAAACGAAGGACCAGTCTGAAGTGTTTTCCCTCAGCTCTCACCTTCCCTAACTATGAACTTGCATTACTTCTTCCTTATGATTTCTGGGTCAAATACATATTGTTTGGACAGCACACAAAACCCACCATTCCATTTGCCACTATATTTCCTAAAAATAGCATCTCATTGCTGGAGTAAAACCTATCTTTTATGTGACTTGGCCCAGTGGTAAACATGTTCCCTCACCCCTTGCTAATTTCAACTTATAACATCCAAATGCCTTACATGATCCTCAAATTCCTTCTTCCAAGAAGCCGTGCTCACTCAGCTTGGACACGGCAAAGACTCTTCTCCTGTGTTTCTGGTCTTCAGTGCCGTTCTTCCCATTAGAGTGCTAACCCCTATGGGTTTGGCTTCCTAACAAGGAACATTCTGAGACAGGAATTAACTTCTATCTTGATTATTCCAGCACCTAGTAGAGTAGTTTCCACAGGATAGATACTGAATACATATTTTTAATGAACAAATGATAAAATACATTCATTATACTCCCTTTTAAAGATGACATTGAGCATATTATGTCTTTTGGTTAAATCTCCTGTGACCTATATCATTTGTCTAAATTAAAACTGTTTACAGTTGCACTCATATAAAAAAAAAACATCAAAACAGAATAGGTAAGTTTTCAAACATAGCAAATTTTTTCTTTTAATCCCCTCAAAAGGGATCATGTATGTGCAAGGTTCTGAGTTCCATTCTAGCAACACACACACACACACACACACACACACACACACACACACACACACACACCATAACAGTGACATATAGCAAGCTTGTGAAAGGTATTACGGCAAAGAAAAACAGATGTTTCTACTAGAAATGATAACAATTAGATCCACTGTTGTCATAGGAATAAGTGTGTCATAAACTTTGGAAGTTAAAAACGGGAAAGTCAATTCCAGCTTCCACCACTGGTGCATGTTTGAGTCATATCAAAGCAGCTTTTCTGTGGAGATTTGAGAAAAAACAATTGCGCAGAAATTTGAAGAGAATGTTCCTTCCCAAAAAAGGCATAGATTCCTTGTGTTTCCTGAAGAAAAATGACTTGTAAAGAATATTTGTATTTAGTAAAACAAGCCAAAGAAATATCACATAAGAGCTCTCAGCACATTTCACATGTTTTCACTGGCTTGACCAAGGATGAGTGGGTGGTCACTGTCGCTCCAAGTGGTCTAAGGTCAAACTGTAGATCCCAGGGGATTTAAATCTATTACCATCACCATCTTACTCCCTCCTTTCTTAACATCCGGAAATCAAATTCTCACGGTAGGAACCCTCCACTATCTACAGGGCTCTTTTCACCCCTTCGGTGAGCACCTCACCCTGCCCTTCAGTACTGTCAATGGTAGAGAATTGGTGGCTTCCCCTTTCCTTAATTCCTGCTCTCCCTTCCCTTTGTTTTGCAAAATAGTCCCAACTTCAGTATTTTAGAAAAGACTTTTTACATCCCCTTCACTTTTTTAATATTTAAGTTAATTTAATTTTTTTGGTATTGGTCCTGGTGTTTGAACCCAGGGCCTGGGCCCTGTCTCTGAGCTCTTTTGCCCAAGGCAAGCACTCTGTCATTAGAGCTACACCTCTATTTCTGTTTTTTTTGCAGGTTAATTGGAGATAAGAATCTCATAGACTTTGGCCTCCATCCTCAGATCTCAGCCTCCTGAGTAGCTTGGATGACCAGTGTGAGCCACTGGCTTCCATTCCCTTCATGTTTTTTCCCTTAAGTCATTTTTGCTTTGTCAGTGCTGACTGGTGACCCAGCAAGGCTGATGGCTTCTCCATTTCCTAGGAAGTACGAACTTCCTTCCTCACACTTCAGTCGATCCTTAGAAATTAGGGCCTCCCTCTCTGTATCTGTCTGAGTCTAGCTAGGAAGTTGTAAGGCAAATTACTGACTCATAGACAAACAAATGTCATACCCTCTAATAAGCAAATCATCTTGTACCTTAGCAGTTGGAATATGAACTACAAAAGCCTAAACGACAGAATTTTTCTAATACTCTCCTACCTGACACTCTCTTCAATTTATCAGAGCCAATGCACAAGAATGACCCAACTTGTGTGGGTTCAACTTTAAGTCCAGAGAACTTTATGTTTTTTTTATCCTTCTGTCAAGCAATATATTGTGAGAGAAGCCAGCTTTGAAAAACGTAGAAAGAATAAAGAAAGGGCCCAGAACCCAGCAAGAGGCACTTAAAAGGGGTGGTGGTGGGGAGTTACAGATCACAGGCTGTAAACCACTATTTTTCCCCCCACAGGAAATGTATCATTATTGCTCTATCAGAAACACAAAGGTCTCTATCCTCCTTTCTCTCCCAGATGTCCTGGACTTTGAAAAGAGAGTTTCGAATATTAACTAATTCTGGTGCTCTTTAGCCCTGTTTATAAGCGTCCGCTCAGTTGAAAGGATTGCTCATGATTTGGCAGAGAACAATGCAAAACAAAACCCTCACATATTAAATAGCAGAGAGAATCTTAAATATTGAGAGGATGGATATGTCAGTTACCCTGATGTGAACACTGATGATAAATCTGTATTAAATGGTCACATTGTGCCCTATTAACATAGATAACCAATATGTGCCAATAAAAATATATTTTACAATGTCTCTCCCTTCTCCAAAAGAATCCTTAAGTTTTACATTTTTAACCTACAAACCCTACAAGACTTCTAACAAAATAGTTGCAGATGTTGTAGCTATAACATGCTTTTAGCTCCAAGCCAAATGCCACTCCTCTGAGAACAAGTCACACTGAATATTAATATTAATTTAATTATGGTAAGCTTCACAGATTTCATTATATTAACCTAAAAGCCAAGAAAAGCATATGTTCTTGCCTGATCCTTTAACTCATTACTCACGATAACGAGGTTTTACAGATTCCTGTCTACCAAAGACCACTGTGATATTAGTGAAAGTTTTTACTTTCTTGTGTTGCAATGTGATTGGATTTCAAATCAAAACCTGGGTATTTTGTAGCTGCATGAGAAATATTAGAAGTCACAAAGGGGTCATTCTAAACACAAAATCCTTCCTTCCCTCTGGCTTTTTGCAGTTCAGATGGCAAATGGTAGGTAGTATGGCTGCAAGAAATACTTACTTACCTAAAGACAAGATTATCCTGGAAGGGGTGGGAAAACCAAAAAGGAAAAAAAATAGATGGATAGATAGATAGACACATGGATAGATAAATAGATAGAAGACTTATCAGTACAGTAGTTCCCTTTTGGAGATGCATTATTGACAGTGCTTTAGGAAACTTTAGAATCATATCCAGATGTTGACATTTAACTGCTAATTAGTGTAAGTCAATGCCTAACCATGGAAAAGGGAAAAAATGTTGAATGGGTTTTGGCACTTGGTCATTGCATTTGGATCATTACTATTTCATGACTGAAGGAAGACCTGTGAGAACCAGCTTGGGGTTGAGGAGCCTACTGACACCATTCATTGAATGGTTTAAATACAAGTTGCTCTGTGGCCTCTGCCTGGGTCCCCTTGTCTCACAGTGGGAACAACTCACATCTCTCTGAAAATTCTGTGGATAATTACAGCTTTGTAGGCCAGTGAGCTCACACTATTACACAAGATTAGCGCTGTTCTCCAGTGGCCAGATTGTCTCTCCTGCACAGCGCTTTGGCAGCTAGGAAAATAACGGGCATGTTGCCACTTTAACAACTATCAGGAGACCCCAAGTTAGTTTTTCTTCCCTTCAGCATATTCATGTTTGGTAGAATCCAACTGCAGGCTGCCAGGGTAAGAGTAGTGACACTA
The DNA here is from genome assembly GCF_000151885.1 of Dipodomys ordii. Classification (NCBI taxonomy): domain Eukaryota; kingdom Metazoa; phylum Chordata; class Mammalia; order Rodentia; family Heteromyidae; genus Dipodomys; species Dipodomys ordii. The sequence continues at coordinate 7,008,490 of NW_012267244.1, read as the reverse complement.
AAACAAATGTCTCTTTCTCCTTTGAAACAAAGCTGCTCTTTTCTGTTCAGTTGTGGGCCAATGAATTACCCTGTTCAACTTAAAAGACAACAGCAAAACCATAGCCTCCTGTAAAACATAAATAAATGACGACCTAGACTAAGGAGCAGCAAAGGGTCCACCTACCTCACTGGGAAGTCATTTGCCCTGAACAAGTTAAATTAAACAAAGTTAAATGTACCCCCACAGCCTCCAAACAAATGCCTATTGTGTACCCTAAGCCATCCATGGGGAAAAGTCATTTCAAAGGTACCGAAAGTTTTGATTTCTGTAATAAGTAGTCTAAATAGCTTTTTTCATTTGACTCACATTCTGAAATGCAGGAGCTGATCCGGACTGGTTTTGCTGAGTTCATTAGTTAGTGAACCCCACTGGTTTCTTATCATTGTGGGGTTCCAGGCAGGTACCCATCCTGTTGGGGAAGTGTTTTCTATTTGGAATTCGCTTTCATTCTTTCACGATAATCTTGTTGTTCTTGGCATGGGCTTGTATTTGGATTTAATTTGTAGCTCCAGGAGTTCAGCAGCGGTGCTCTGGCTCCCAGGTGGTGAAAGGAGTTTGCACACTGAAAAGTCAGCTTTTAGTACAGGTGTCATGTTTTCTAGATAAGGTTTTCTCCTGAAAGCCAACTAGCTGTCATTCACATGGCAGACATTTGTGTGCATGGCCACTTACTTCAGATGAGTAATGCTCTAAACTTGACTTTGCTTCTGATGAAACTCACCATGAATATCAGATTATCATCAGATAATATTAAAATGAAAATAATAAACCATTGCAGGGGTGTGTTTTAGTCAGAAAATTTATATTATAGTTTCAATGGCCAGTAAGGGTTTTTTAATTTAATAAGGAAATTTTTTAATTTATATTTTTATTCTCTTTAAGTAGTTGTACAAAGGAGTAAACATTCACCAACTCAGTTATAAGTATACAAGGTGTCTTGATTGATGTCACCCCTTTCAGTAAAGGAATTTAAAACAAGTTGAAAAATGCTGTTTAAGGTCTTTTAGCAGATTATTTCTCTCACAAAACTAGGGGACACATCCCAGAGAATCCTCTAATCATTTTGCCACCTGTACTTAATTATGATTTTTTTAAAGGTAATCCCCAATTCTATTTTTTTAAGCAAGTATAATACCACACTGGTGGATGTATACCGCCACCTAGTGGTCATTGTATATCTGTGTTTCAAAACTGAGCATTCCACTGCCCCAGACCTAGGCAAGAATTATATTCTCTTTGAACTGTAGTTTCGAATAGTGTAGAAATTCTCGTACTGATTGCCTGATTATTGTAAACCTACACGTTAAATGTAGAACGAGATGATTTTTCAAATATAGCATGAAGATAATACACGTGGTCACATGCTTAGGAAAATCTTAGCAAGTAAGGTAAATACTAAGACTAATCTTTTCTGACTCTTTATACACAGTAAGGGAACCCAACACAAAGTTTTCCTTGGCTAGTTTCCTTGGCGGTTGAAACTAAAGGATTTTGCGGTTTTGTGAATTAAATTAGCAGTGCAGAGAGAGGGAGATGGTAGATCAAGAGCGATGAGTGGATTGTTTGGGGGGGGAAGTAATCTAAATCATAGTTTAAAGTTTAGTAAATTCTCCAACAACTATAATAATGCATACTGTCACCCACACGTAGGACGCCCATGGGCAAAGTGTCAAAAATTACTTGGATCAATGGAATACATGTAATTGTTTAAAATGGGTTTAGCAAAATCATAATACTTCTAAAACACTCTTTTCAAATGATTGTTCAACATAATGAAAGTTGCAGTAAATTTTAAGGACTTAAAGATTGATACCTGAGTATAAGCTGAAAAACTAGAGCTCAGTATTTGGATAGAGAGACATAGTAGGTTTTTGGCAGTTGCATATTCATTATGTCAATGCCAGTTATACATGAGAGATCCGAAACACAAATCTGAACTGTGCCAATGTCTGGCTAGTATTTAAGAACTGTTTGATTAACGCTCAAGTTTATATAACAGACAACTCAGTATTATCATCTCAAGGGCTCTATTGCTGTCTACCCTGACTACCATTTTTGGTTTGTGTATTTTTGACAGAAACTCATCTAATACCTGAATCTGTGAATGTGGACATCCTCAAATGTCTTCAATATATTTGTATATAATGCCAAGAAATGCCCATACTTGTACTGTCTATATGGAAGTGTATGTGTGTATGTGTGGGGTAGTAGATCTTAAATTTATGACTCACCTAAAGATGAGATTTAATTCAACCTGCATTCGACAATTTGTCTTTGCTTTTATTTATACTACGCAATTTAGAAGAGAGGGAAAGACACCAAAATCTGCAAAGTGCCTGGCACTTTGAGGAAACTAGCATTCTGTGATTTTCTTTGTAAATATTTGACCAAGTTGAGAACGTATCTTGGTAGAAAGCATGTAAATGGGTTCAGAATTCTGAAGGACTTTCAACCAAACAGGTACTTTTGAAAACTACTCAGTCTTAGGATGATAGCTAAAGCATTAAGATGCTGGGCTCTTCCATTGCTTTTTTGTTTTGCTTACTTGTTTGTTTTTGGACCAGTTGAGTTTATTTAAACCATGCCTCAACCCCTTTTTGCTTTGGCTGTTTTTCAAATAGGGTTTCATTTTTATGCCTTCGCTGGCCTCAAATAGGATCTTCCTTTTCTCATTTCCATCATAGCCCTGGTGATTGGTATGTGCCACCGTTCCTAGCTTTCATTGATTGAGGTGGGGAGGAGGGGGATGGGGCTTGAAAACTGTGCTGGGATTGTCCATTAACCATAATCTCCTGATCTCTGCTAGGATTACAGGCTTTAAAATGGTGTTTTAAAATCAAGATTCCTGAATGTTCGGAGAATCTTTGCTCTTGTGTGCTCAGAGCTTTGCTTTTCAAACTGACATTTTCTCTTAAAGGCTTCTTTCAAAATCTTGGTATAGAAAAACAAATGCTCTTTTGGAATGTTATAGGGAGGTGTTGGAGTAAGTCATTCAGATCAAGAGCACTTCACCTCAGCCTGGCATGCTCTCTACCCCTACACTTCCTCATAGCTGGATTCCCTTCTCTTGTATCACCTAAGGATGAGCTGGGTGGGGTGTGTCTGGCACAATAGTAACTAATGCCACGTGACCTTCTACTGAAAGCAATGCTCAAAGGTAAAGCAAAGCAAACTCCCCTCTTGTTTTTAAGGAAGAAAAGCTCCTGCTTGTTTCTAAGTGTTGAATGTATTCAGAATATACACTAATAAACCTGAGCAGAAAGTTAGTTACCATCCTCAGAATAAGGAAACCAGAATTCATCACCGCTTATCATCAGTGCCTTTAATTCTTGATGCGATTCTCGTTATCTGTTGTGATTGTGCGGCCATGGGTTGTGGCCATCTATATGGTTTCTTTGAAAGATTATTGGAACTTCTGGGACTTATAACATCAAATACACACCTTAAACTGCTGTAAAGTCACTTGGATTTAGTAGATTATTGAAGACTTTCAAAAGCAGAGGCTGCTCCCATTCAACATGACTTACCCCCAGTCTGGTGACTGAATAAAAGGAGAACTAAGAGAAATCCCTTTCCAGCCATTCTCTCAGTGAGAAAAATCAGTCCAGTTCCTCTAAGATCCGAGGTCATTCTCCCAGGGTTCAGGATGTTTGGCAGACTAAGAAGTCATGTGCAGAAAAGTCACAGAAGGAGTCTTCTCTTTTATGTCAATGTGTGTGAGAAATGAATTATAGACAATAATGATACTTTGGAACAAAATAATCTGAGCAATTATAGTTCGGAGGACTTTGATGAATAACTTGGGCCTGCTACAAGATAGTTTTTCCCTCCCTTCACCATTAGAATTGGTTTAGAATGAGCTCTATGGTTTGTGAAGACAATTTGCATGTGAGAGAAACTTTTATTATTTGTTGGATTTTGTTCAGAGTTTTGGAATCATTTTAGTATTTTGGCATCTGAAGTGCTACAATCCAGTTGGGGATGAAAGGGGAAAACAATTTTTAAAAAAGTGACTGCGTTCAATTTAAGTGAAATACTTTCCCTTTTGGGCACTTTTTTTTTTAGGAATATGGAGAGCTAGTCATTTAATTGGAACTCTTAAAGTAACTTAATCACAAAATATACAGCATTAGGCAGTTTTATACTAAGTAGGAATAATTATCTCTTAATAAAATGCAAGAAAAATTTACATCTGAATTGGCTTTCTCTTACATGAAGTATTTGAGTTTTTGTCCTAATTTTCTCTACCATCAGAAAAGATGAAGTTACAAAATGATATCGGGTGCCTTTTCAGGAAATCCACTTTTTGTGTTTCAACTCTTATCCTTGGGGAGGCGACTGGAGCTCAGGGTGGAAGGGGGAAACACAAGTATTTCAGGCATAAACACACAGAGACACAACCAACAATCCAGCAATTGTTTGTTTTCACGTCACAGGTTTTTTTTTTTTTTTGTCAAAGGTTTGAAAATGAGTTTTCTCAACCTATGACTGGTTTGTAGAATAATTACTAGTCTGCTCTTTCAATCCTATACATAGGTCAATTCAGAATAGCTAATACAAACGCTAGGATGTAAGTCAGTGGTAAAGCTCTTGACTAGCATGTACAAAATCTTGGGTTCAATTCCCAGCACCACCAGAAAATATCATAACATAGAATGGATCATCCAAGACTACATAATGAGTCCAAGGCCAGACTGAGCTATGTAGTGAGAACCTGTCTCAAAAACAAAATGAACAAATAAAAAAATTAGAGTTGACTACCCAACATGTTTGCTCAGAATTCTGAATAAGGAAAAGAAATATCCAGAGACAAGTGATATGATTTACACTGCGCATTTCAAAATGCCATATTTCTTTATGTCAACAACACTGTAGGTGAGAGAGGATTTATTACAGTCCTCTAACTCCTAATTAATTCCTGAAAAGGCATTGATTCTCTACCTTTAACTTTCATGAGAAAATACAATATTGAACCTAAAGTCAAAGGTTTGCTATCTTCTCTTTCCCTGTAAGTGGTGTTAAATTAGGCTGTAAAAGAATAAGGAAGAAACAAAGAAAGTTGTTGAGAAAACTGGAGTTTCCTTTGCTAAGTTCGTTTGGCAATAACAAAGAGAAAAATCAAAGCATGCAGGCCTAGAAAAATGTGCACAATTGGGCCGTCAGAATGAGGTAATTGTGTGGTGTGCCTGCGGGCATTGGATTTTCTTATAAAAACCATGGACTTGAAATTTGGTTCTGCACCATTAAGTCACGGCTCTGCCAAGCAACTATAGGAACATGCCTTTTAAAGGATTGCTTCAAGCCAAATATAATTCTCACCAAAGACAATTAAATCTTTTACCAGAGGTCTGGGCAGTTTAAACCTTGGGAATCACTTCATCAACATAGAAGCTGAATTTTATTTCAGTGTGAAAATGAGGCAGTCATTGTTCAGATCAGGAGGAAATGACAACTGAAAAGTACTTGGCAGCCAAGTGAATGGGTCATTGGAAACGATCCCTGTGGAAATCTAGTAACTTAGGAAATCTGTGAGTGCTATCTGATAAATGCATAGATCAGCTTATAATACTAACATTTACTCATTAGAAAATTCATTTGTGTTCTCCTTGGAGAACTTAGAAAATATGTAAACCTATATAGAACAAAAGATTAGCTCACAGTCATTTTCTGTCAGTCAGATAGAGACTTTATACAATCTTACTACATTCTCATTTGGCTTTATCCTTCGGAAAGAGCAGGGTCCAAGACTATGTGTAAATAGGTGTCATTATTTATGTAAAGTTGATGTTTCCATGAGTACTTTACATTGTCTTATATCATTTTCAAAAACTAAGTATTTAATGGTTATATACTATTGCATTTCTCGGGTCACCCTGGACATACTATGGGGCCATGCATGCTACCAGAGTGGGTTTTCCCAGAGAACGTCTTGTTTTATTATTTTATTGTAAAGATGCTGTACAGAGGGGTTACAGTTACCTGAGTAAGGCAATGAGTACATTACTTGTGGATTATTGTTACCCCTTCCCTTGTTGTTGTTCCACTATCCCTGCCTTCCCCCACCTCCCCCACTCCTCCCCTCCACCCGAAGTTGTAAAGTTCGTTTCCAATACACTGTCCTGTGGGTATCCTTGTTACAATGGGTCATCCTGTGTCCTTGTTTCAGCATTTTGTTATTCCCCTTCCCCTCCCCAGATTAGACAAATGTATATACAAGATGCAGGGTATCAAAATCAAGTACAGTGACAATAGGGATATACCATAGGGGGAAGAACATACAAAGGAAACAACAAGCAACAACAAAAAATAAAATCACATGGTACATTTAAAACAATAACAATAAAGACAGACCTCTTGTGTCCATATCTTGGGGTTCATTTCACTTAGCATCATCTTATATGGTCATATGTACATGGCTTTTGAGATTAGGTTTTCCTCCAGAGAAAATTAAACATCCTATATTGTGATTTTTCTTGTTTGTGGGAATCACTAAGATCATTAGGATCACTAGGGTTAGGTTATTAAACCCTATTAATCCTCAATTCCTTACAGTTTTGCTGTTTTATCACTCTTCAAGACTTTTTTCTTTGGTGCTGGTCCTGGAGTTTGAGCTTAAGACTTTAACACTGTTCCCTGAGATTCTGTTTCTCAAAGCTAGTGCTCTAACACTTGAGCTACAGTTCCATTTTTGGCCTTTTCTGAGGTGATTTTTGGAGACTGGAATCTTATGGACTTTCCTGCCCAGGCTGGTTTTAAACCCTGATCCTCAAATCTCAGCTTTCTGAGTAGATAGGGTTATAAGCATGAGCCTCTAGTGCCCAGCTCAGATTTACTTAAAACAGGGATCTCTTGTCTTCTGTATTAATTTTATCATGATCAAGGAGAACTTTAAAGTACAATCAAGCAAAGTGTTTGAAAGAAAAAGTTTTTCAAACTTGAGACTTTTCCTAAGATTTTTTATTAAAAATCTATATCTTTATAATTTTGAAAAGTTTTTTTTCTGAACAGAAGGTTCATATTCTCAGGTCTTTTATTGTTACTTTTATTGTTCTTATACTAGAGTTTCTTGGTCCACAAAGTTCCATTTCATAAATAAAAGAATATTACTTTGTAGCTTTTTTTGACCCAGCATTGAAGACTAAAATCACACAGGAAAACATTTGGTACTAAAAACACTTTATTTAAATATTTATTTCAAATTTTGGAATTAAAAACAATATAGTTTTGAATATTAAGTGTTACATATATTAAAGGGCATAAAAAGGATAGGGTACTGTTGGGTATAAGTAAATAGTCATTTTATAATTTCTGGCATGCTCTGAATTTAGAACAATTACCATAATTTAATTTTTCTATCACTTTATGTTCTCTAAATAAATTTCTTTACTCTTCTCAAACTCATCTAAAATTTAATTGAAGGAGAGACTACCAGATCTGTAGGGTCAGAAGACAATCATATTATCTGCTGTCACACAAGTCAGAACCAACATTTTCTCCATTTTATAGAAGTTTCTCAACAGTTGCCTTGTCATTGCTAAATACACACACACACACATACACACACACACACACACACACACCCAGAGAGTAGGCAAAGCCTAATAGGAAACTAATAATCAAACAAAGGTAGAGAGATTCTGAAAAAAGAAACATCACATTCCAGGTAGCAAGTCTAGTTAACTGGTCTCTTGTTTATAGCTTAATGTCATCTAATCAGAGTTTTAAAAAATGTTTTAATGTTTTAACTTATTCATTGACATGGCAACATTTTAGAAAATAATTATATCAGAGAACCCTGTATGTTTAACATCTCTGTGCTCTAAATTATTGCCAATTAAACTGAATTCTTATAAGATATACTACATAGTAAGTAAATCATCCATTACAGATGCTAGATATATGACATTTGACAATGGTGGAAGGCTAAATGTATTTCTGCTGATACATACAAACAATATAGATATAGAAGGAGCCAGTATTAAAACATTAAAGTAATTATCTGCATACATATTGCACAAAGAGAATTTAACATGTAGTACAATGTATTTTGAAAACTTTTTAAAATAACAATATGCATAAAATTTTAACATATTCTTAGTAAAAGAAAATAACTCCTAGATTAGATCACACAACAAAACAATGCATGGTGCAAATAAAAATCACAACTAAAACTAAGTAATTTTGAAATGTTGTATACATAATCATGAATATACATATATCAAGTACAAAAAATGTTGCCAATCGTTTAAACTTTAAGTCAAACACATAAACTTGGATTTAAGACATTCATATAAAATAGAAAATATTAAGGTATTTTATAGTAGGTCTGATAAGAAATAATAGCTAAAACTTCTATTGCTCTATGATCCAAGTTATTTAACATTCTATGTGCACATGTGGTCTAGCAAACCACATGACAGACGAATAAGAACACGATTTTTTTCACTGCATCAGTGTTAATATAGATAATGATATCATGACACTTCTTGAATTGAGGATTGATTCTATATTCAGAAATATAGAAAAAGAGAAAATTTTCTCAAATATGTAAAGAATAGATGGATAAAAATCAAGAGTAGGTATTTGAAATAAAGACTGAATTACAGTATTTTCCACTAATAGTTTAACAGTCTTTACCATGAAAATAATTTCAGCTATGCAGTCTATCAAAAATTGTTGGGTTTATTCTAAGTAGTTTGTGATCGTTGCTGTTACAGTAGCCTTTGACTGTCAGATTTTCATGCTGCTCCACTTTTGTAGCAATATGAAAACTGGAGACCCAACCAGCCAGACAGCTTCTTTTCTGCTGGAGAAGATTGCGTTGTAATCATTTGGCACGAGAATGGCCAGTGGAATGATGTTCCCTGCAATTACCATCTCACCTACACTTGCAAGAAAGGAACAGGTAAGGATTACTCCATTAATACTGTATACTTATCCTGCATGTGAGTTAGCAGTAGCATTCAAGAAGAATAACCTTCATTCTTTATACAAACTGGATATGTCATGTCCTTTCTTGTTGCTCTGCAACAGCATACATTTTCAATACAATTTAAAGGTTTGGTTTCAGTAATCACCTGGGATTTCAAGTGTTAAAGATAAAAATATGGCATTTATGGTATTATGGTATTTATACAGGTAAACTACCTGGCAGTATCATAACAAACATTTCCTTGCAAGCTTAGTTATGCTTATAAACCACAGAACAAGAGTGGCATCCCCATGTCTGTAGTCCAAGGAATAATAAAGACATTTGTAAAAGAATTTCTATGACGAGACTAGTTTGGTTAACATAAAACAGAAAACAAAAACGTAGACAGTTGCTTTCTGTATCTACATTGTATTTATCATTGGTAAATACATTTCAGTTTCTAAAGCATTTCATATAGACTTCTTCCCTAAAAGTATTAACACCATTTTTTGATAATGATATTAAAGCATGAATATCTAGTCCCTGGCTAATACTCTTAGCTACCTCAAATAAGAAGACAAAGGACAACTTCCAAACGTAAAACCCACTTGATTTGTCTTTGATTATAAAAGAGTAAAATCAAAAATACAGACTTTGTAAGTACTGTAGGACAGATTTAAAAATCAAAAATAAATTCTAGTGGGAGAACGACAACACTAAGTCATAGTCTCAGAGGAATTTCAGCTACTCTCATGGCTACTCTACTCGACTCTCATTAAAGAACTTTCTCTCAGTACACTGTCTATAGAAGAAGCTTTCCTGACTGTGTGCCTTTCTTCTATCACGGAAATGGTAAAAATAGCAAATCAAGTATTTGCTGTTTTCCTTTTTCCGATATAAGAAGTGTTTAATAAACTGTTTGTCTTTATCCCAATGTTTTGTTTGCCTTCTTAGATCTCCGAGTGGTCCTGGAGTCACGCTTCTCTGTTTTTGGTCTAAACACTTATGTTCTCTATGTTATTTTTTTCCTATAGTAGAGTTTCTCAGGAACAGCTCTATTGACATTTGGAGCCCGATAATTCTTCATTGTGGGAGGCATTGGAGAAGGTTGAGCACCATTCCTGCCTTCTATGAGCTGAATGCCAGTAGCACCCTCCCCCTCTTCATATTCCCTCTGCATTGTGGTAACCCAAGGTGTCTCTAGATGTGGTCAAATGGCTCAGGGGAGGGATGCAGGGTTGAATAGTTCCAGGCTTAGCACTCTAGCCCTATAGCTGAAAGAGTTTCCCCATCAGAGCATTATGCTCTATGTTTGTCAATGGGAAATGAGTTTGATTAAATTGGCTCTATTCTCATCGAAAGAGAATAAACTATTCTCTATCTTTCCATTGTTGTACAATGCAATTTTTTTTTATCAGTGCTCTGAGAAATTTTATAGATGATGGTAGTCTTTTAAAAATATTTTTCCAACTTTAAAATGAAATATTAACTACTTAGAATGAAGGATTTAAATATAGAGAACAGGTATATTTTAAAAAGATGAACATCTCAATACAGTTATTATTTCCTCGAAATATGTTATATGTTCTTGCTAGACTGCATTCCCATTTTTCTCCAATTCCCACTGTAGATAATGACCTAATTGTCTTACTTTTCCATTTAATATTATCACACATGCTTATATCCTTAAATGATAAATGACTTAGTTTTGCAGAGTCTTGAACTTTATATAAGAGGAATTATATTGTTTACATTCTGTACCTTGTCTTATTGTTCAGCATTGTGCCTGTGATATTTACCTATGCCGATACATGTAGCTGCATTGTCTTTTCTTTTGTTTCTGTATGCATTTATTGTATGGTTTTCTAACTTGTTGTCAGTTTCCTTGACAGTGGACACTTGGGTAATAGTGTTTTTACCATTATAAATATATAAATAATTTTCTATGAGCACCTTTATACATTTTTTTCATTAGTCTTTTGGGAGACTCTGTAGGATACAATTCCAAGAGTGAAATAATTGAGTCAAAAAAACATATGTATTATCATTTTTACTAGTTAATGCCAAATTATTTTCCAATGCGGTGTCACCAATTCATATACCCACTAGCAATGTGCGACAGGCCCTGTAGGTCTATATTTTCTACACAATTTGATATCATTGGATGTGGAAATTTTTTCCAATGTGGTGGGTATAAAATGGTATCCCTGGGATCTAACTTGAATTTTCTTGGATGCTTTGTAGCGAATATCTTTTCATACACTTATGAATTATTTATAGTACTTCTTTCATAAAGTTTTACTCATGTTCTCTATTTTTTACTTTTTCTACCTATGTTTTAGACATTGATTTTCAAGAGCTCTTTTTATATTTCTATTACTAATCCCTTGAACATTATATTGATTACAAATGTCTTTTTTCAGTTTGTAGTCTGTTTTTGCCCCTTTTACCTTACAAGAGTTTGATGAGCATAATTCCTAATTTTGTCTGAGTGTTCCTTTAGGGTTTAAACTTTTGTATCTTAAAAATCCATATTACCCTGAATTCATAAAATATTTGATATTGTTTTCTGAACATTTTTTAGTTTTGCCTTTTATATTCACATATTTAAACCATCTAAAATTCATGTTCCCTGTATGTTCTGAAGTAGAGAAACAGATCTAGTTTTCCATATTAATACCTAACTCTGCAAGCTTTATATGCCCTTGTCCCTGCTATTACGTGTTTTTGTCAAATATCAAGAATAGGTATGTGGAACTATTTCTCATCTATGTTCTTTTTTTGTTAATGCCATACTCACTGAATTATTTTAGCCTTTTTAATAGTCTTCACACATACATACTTTTAAAAAGCCATACAATTCTCATATTCGAATGATAAAACAAGCAATTTATTGGCCCAGCACTGATTCATATATAGTGAATTATGTAATTGATCTCTTCAAACCTTGTATTGCTTTGGTCTCATTCTATGGGATCCTTATTAGTATTTGGATCTCAATGTAGGTTTTCTATATCATAATAAAAATAGCATGTCAGTATCTAGATTGGAGTCAGCAAAAGTTAATAAAAGGAAATAAATATTTGAGTTAAACCTAAGTTTGTTATTGTAAAATACTGCGATTGTAAACAGATTTCTATATATGTCAATAAATGTGTCAGTTATAAACTTTCAACATTAGGTTTGACACTGAAACATTCGAGTCCTGAGATGACTGCCATACCGAGGTAGTCATCATACCTCTGTGTGTAATTTCAGGAGACCATATGGCATATTCTGCTGGGCTTGTGGTAGCACAATCATAAAACTTTGAAATGCCATAATGGGAGAATTATATTTACATTGTCACATTCCAATTAGAGATGTAGAGCAAAACCAATAAATATATATTAATGAAGCAATAACAAATGGAGACAAGATTGCTATTCACTTCCCTGTCTCTATAAAAGAGATAGAAAAAAGTAAGTAAGCACAAGTAAGACTAGACAAAATTTTATTTACACTTAGGCATGTATGTCCATGTTTTAAAACTGAGATATTATAACTTGGCAGTTTTTTTTCTTTACAAGGAAATGGTGATAATAGCTAATGGTTACAAATCTATTATTACCCTAACCAGCACTGCATAATAAATAAAAATTGGGGGATGGTGATGAAACCAAGGTCCATGTTGTAAGATAAATAATTTTTAATTTAGAAATTTGCTAGAATAGTGGTCTTTCTAAATGAATAGATGAATGTGTGACCTTTAGTTTTTTAGTGAGAACACATTTCAATGGAATGATCTCATATCCAAACTACACCCAGGGAATCAACTTATTTATTTTGAACAATTTCAATTTTTTAGTTCTAGATTATTGCCTTTTATGAAGGTATGAAGTTTGGTGGGGGAGAGACATAGAGAGAGAGACAGAGAGAGAGAGAGAGACAGATAGACACAGAGAGACACAGAGAGAGACACAGAAAGAGTCAGAGACAGAGACACACAGAGAAAGAGTCAGGCTCATACTAATTGAAATACTTATTTGATTTGGAAATAACCCAATTTGCTTTTCTTTAGTTGCTTGTGGCCAGCCCCCTGTTGTAGAAAATGCCAAGACCTTTGGAAAGATGAAGCCTCGTTATGAAATCAACTCCTTGATTAGATACCACTGCAAAGATGGTTTTATTCAACGCCACCTTCCTACTATCCGATGCCTAGGAAATGGAAGATGGGCAATGCCTAAAATAACCTGCATGAACCGTAAGTGGTCTTTTAGAAAGAATGGACAGCCGTGCTATAGAAACTTCTAGACATCCTCATTTTACCGCTACAGTATTGGTAGTTTAGGGTATGGAGCAAGTAATATTGTTGTGTTTTCTTTCTTTTTTTCTTTCCTTCCATGTAGCATCTGCATACCAAAGGACTTATTCTAAGAAATACTTAAAAAATTCCTCATCAGCCCAGGACAATTCAATAAATACAACAAAACACGATCATCGTTGGAGCCGGAGGTGGCAGGAGTCGAGGCGCTGATCCTTTACATGGCGAACATGTGTTTTCATCATTACAGCCAAAGTCCTAACTTCTTGTGCCTTTCTTATCACCTCGAGAAGTATTATCAGTTGCTTTGGAGTTTTGGATCACCGTCCAGTCGTTTTGGGTGGCTGTGCCCCCAAGACGAACGTATTGACACTCAAAAAGAAAGTGAACAAAAAAGGAAAGGGAACGAGGGCAGAAAAGACCATTTCCAGCCTACTTAATTTCTTTAGCTTTCTGTTTGTCTCCAGTGCAGAACATTTCATCACATATACCAGCCTTCTGTACTATTTAAAAAGCTTAATTCCAGCACCGATGGCCATGTAAATAAGATGATTTAATGTTGATTTTTTAAAAATCCTGTATATAAAATAAAAAAGATCACACTGAGTTTGGGCATATTTAATGATGATTAGGGAGCGTTTGAGGTCTTTAATCATTGGTTTGGCTGCTTTCATATAGTTTATTTAGGCTGGAAATGGTTTGATTTGCTCGTTTTGTGTGTCAGCAAGACTGAGGATGGCTTTTCCTGGACAACTAGCAAACAAGCGTTTGTAGGTCACTGCACCTGCCTCAGCCAGGGTGCCGGGCACGTCCCCAGGATGCGGAATCCTGCTTAATGAGGCCCCGGTGGATATAGGGACTCCAAAGTGGAACTCTTCTTGGCTGCATTTCTTTCCCTTCACCTACAAGAAAGGCCTGATGGAGGACTTTTCTATGACCGGGAGCAATTTTTAGGGGTCGAAGTGCTAATTATTAACTCAACCAGGTCTACTTTTTAATGGCATTCATAACACTAACTCTTGTAAAGTTTCAGCTCAAGGCATTTCAAATGGATAGAGACCAAGGGCTCATGGAGGGTGGGGGATTGTTAAAACAACAACACATACGTTAAAAAAAAACCCTGAAATTTTGTATATATAACCATTTTAATCTTTTATAAAGTTTTGAATGTTCATGTGTGAATGCTGCAGCTGTGAAGCATACATAAATAAATGAAGTAAGCCATACAGATTTAATTTATTGGATGTTATTTTCCCCAAGACCTGAAAATTGATATTGTATGCTACAAGTTTTTTTTTGTTTTTGTTTTTTTAAAAACTGTAAACTTTCATACTTACCCAGTTTAGAACCATATAATTTAGGTACTCTGTCCCTGATTAAAAAATGTGATGGTTAGACTGCATCAAGTGTTTAAAATGAAGAGTGAAAAAGTGTATAGTTTTCCGCAAGTGATGTTTGCCCATTCTAAGCAAGAGCTTATGTGTAGAAATAGTGCGGACATTTCTTCCTTTTAGGTGAAGTATGTATTTTAGAACTTATGCTGACCTCTTCCAACTCTATTTTCTCCCTGCTTTTGGAATAAAGTGACTGTTAAAGATGATTTTGAATCCTTAGCCACTTAATTTGTTTAAGGGACAAAAAAAATAATAGAACTAAGACATTTAGGATTCTCCCTGATTCTAGAATAGCCAACAAACAAAATGCAAACAGAAATGATAGATTTTGGAGAAGATAGAAAAGATTACCCTAATTTAAATATTACAAAAGGCACACAAGTATTGGTAAATCACCTGGCACCTCATAGGTATGTAAAACTTTTGTGTCTCATGTATCTGCTAGAATACATTTAATTTAAACCTTTAGAAAGAAAAAAGGAAAATAGAAAAATGAGCAGACTGAGCTTCGTCCAATATTGATTCTTTTCATAAGTCCTCCGTTAGCCGAGAGAATGACTCCAGCTCAATGACACATAGTGTCTAAGCAAATTGTCTTGGTTCTCGTTACCTCCCCAAGGGCTCTGAAGCACAAGAAAACACTGTGCTAACCTATTAGCTTTTAATTTTTCTTTTTTCATTACCATGCACATAATACTTTCTTGTATTTATAACATGTATAGTGTAAAATGTGAATGATCTTTTCTGTGAATGAGAATCTAAAAATCTTTGTAACTTTTTATATCTGCTTTTGTTTCACCAAAGAAACCTAAAATCTTTCTTTTACGACATTGTGACTTGTCTGGTTATTTACAAGTTTAAACCCTAATGTGTGCCAACATTTTTATATTGTGCTTCCATCACAGTATTTGAATGATACAACTTTATGGCTAGTTAACATACCTGCAAAAACTGAGATAGCAATTCTGAGAGCGCTGTCATTCATATACTAGCCTTAGTTTCCAATCTGTAAAAATACGGGCTGCTCACACCTATAATCTTAGCTACTCAGGAGGCTGAGATCTGAGAATCACGGTTCAAAGCCAGCCGGGGCAGGAAAGTCCATGAGACTCTTATCTCCAATAAACCACTAGAAAACCAGAAGTGGTGCTGTGGCTCAAGCGGTAGAGCTCTCGGCTTAAGCTGAAGAGTGCAAGGACAGCGCCCAAGCCCAGAGTTCAAGTCCCACGACTGACAAAAAAAAGAAAAAGAAAAAGAAAAGAAAAATAAGGGCTAAGGAAGTGACAATCCAGATTAGAGACTGCTTCTTGAGAACCAAGTCATGTGTTTGGCATGCATTAATCTCAATCAGGCTTAAGAAATGTGGGCTATTGTGGTCTGCATAGAGAGCCCAAGTTGTGTACAGGAAGTTAGCATGTGGTAGAATCCTGAGTGATATTCTCAAGAAAAATGTAAAATACAATGTTCTTGATTGAATTACATTTAGGAGGATACCTCACTGGCTAGATGATCATATCTAATTATCAGATGATGTCAAAAACAGTCAGCTTCCATCCAGTCAGCTATCCATCAATTCAGTTATACAAAGGACTTACTGTGTGTTAACACTGTACTTGACCCTGAACATTTAACAGTGAGGCAGGTGTCTCTCCACAAAAGGTTTTTGCTGAATTTATCCTATGGAAAGATCAAAGGCCTCAATACAACTTCCAATACTTAATCTGGAAGAATCATTAATTATAGTTTGTGCAGCTATACATAGCACAGAGGTGAGTTCACAATTACTTTGAGCTTTCTTAAGATTATCAAGACTGCACAGGGACTTGGACATGAATGGATATAGAAGAGATATTTTCGTTTTTTGACATTTCTTTTACAAGAAACTTAAAATGAAAATGACCCAAGGAAGTATGCAAGAGTTGATCTTACTTCTCCAAATATACTCTTAGTAGATTTGCACCATCTTGTTTTATTGATTGATCCAGAAACTAGTGGGAAAATATCATTATTGAGACGTTCGGTATTAGGATAGAGTTAGAAGTTTGAGATTTATACTACTTAAAGATAGGAGGTAGTTGTTTGCTTATTCCCCCCACCCTCTCCTTTGAGTGTATTGCTAGGTTTAAACTCAGAGCCTCAGGCTTGCTGCTTGGGCCATTCTCTCAGCCCTTTTTAACTTTAGATCATTTTTTTGGTGGTGGGGGGGGTGAACAGGGCCTTGAATATTGGCTTGTTTTGGACTTGAACTGTAGCTGGGATTACAGACGTGAGACACTGTGCCCTGCTAGTTCTCTGGTTTTGGTGTTTTTTGTTTGTTTGTTTGTTTGTTTTTATACTGTGGTTTGAACTTCAGAGTCTTTCACTCTTATTTGGCCTGCTTGCTTATGGCCAGCACTCTACCACTTGAACTATGCCTGTAAGCATAGCTTTTTTGTTGGCTGCTTGGGAACTTTTCTTACTGGACTGGTTTCAAGCAGCAATCTTCCAAGTCTCAATCCCCTTAAACAGCTAGGATTATCAGCATGGCCACTAGCCACAAGAACTAGCCTGGATAGTTTTCTGCATTTTTGAAGGTTAAATGTCACATCAGAAAATGTATGTGTCTCTAGCATAGGAGACAATTTAGAAAAGGTAGGCTTCTGGGGTAGCTGAAGTGGAAAACAGGCAAAAGAGATAGTATATGGAGGGAATCTATTATTTTAAAAGTAGATCATTGTTGATCTTAATTGAATTTTCAATATAGAACTAGGAATTAGACACTGAAATTTCCATGAGCTATTTGCCAAGAAATCCTCTATCATGTGCAATAAATTTACAACATTTGGAAATGGATAGAAAACTGAATAAGATGCAAAAAGTTTCAGAGACCATTTTGTGAATGTGCATAGCTATTTACAAGGAAATAAAAATCTCTGAGCAAAAATACGTTCTAGATGTAGATGTAGATGTAGATGTCTGTTTTTAATGTACTTCTTCCTAACAGGAGAAGGAGAGTACAGTTGTTTTTTGAAGAAAAAGGCCCGTAGTTATAAGTTGGCTCTGATAGTTGTGCATCTTTTTTTTTCTTTCTTTGTTGCAACCTGCATTAACTAAACAAACCAGAACAATCCACCCAAAGGATTCTTTTCTAAAGCAAGTCTAAACAGAAAATTTGTAAAGTTCCTGGAATTAGTCATTCAATGCTGTATACTCTTTCCCATTATGGCTCATTTCTGTATGTTTGGATCCCAGCTGGACAAGAAATAATAAATTCCAAAATAGAAGAGGAATGGTTTTTATTGAGATGTTTACAGCATAAGCAAAGTCTGGATTTTAATTAGAATTAAAATCAGAGTTTTGTCTATCAAAGATCCTTGCCAAAATTAAAATTTACTGCCTTGGGAAGTTAATACAAAGTGCTTTTTTGTACTTTTCACTCAAATAAAATTTACAAATTACACACCCCTCAGATTTTAAGTTATCAATATTTTTTATCATAAATTTAAACAGTTGTAAAAGATTTTATTTTTGTCATTCTATTAACATTATAAATTAAACAGATAACATCATTCTTTGAAATTTTGTGTTTTTTTATTCTCAACTCTGGACTAATTTTTTAAATTTAGATTACTCCATTGGAATCTTATCTAAATACTAAACATTCATTTGTTTAAAAGTATTTCAATGATTAGGCTTTCAAACAATTTGTACTTAAAACTTGAAAATTAATTTTTTTCTTATTAAGTTATGAAATTTAACAGTTTCAGGAATTGATTTATCATAATTTGTTGATCAAAGCCATTATAAAATTTGTAAGAAAATATAAATTGTAAGATTTTACTAGAAATATAACACAATGAGATGATTAGAGTTGTTTTCCCAAATAACGTTCCATGGATAAGTATTAGCTCAAAAATTAGAATGGCCTAACAATTCTATTCTTTTCTAAAAACACATTTTTATGTGAGTAAGTAGGTAGAAATATCAATTTTATTATGTAGTGCTGTTTACTTTTTAAAGCTCTTTCTGACTTATTGCCAAAAGTCACATGTGAACTATAAAGGTTACTTTCAGTTATTCGTCACCTAATGTCACACTGTAGTTTTCCTTGTTACAACAAACACGTAACTTGAAAAGAAATATGCCACAGATATCAAAATCACTCATTTTGAGAGATAAGGTGGTAGTTCAGTGATGGAGCACTTGCTTAGCCAACGTAAGGCCAAGAGTTTTAAATCCAACATTATGAAAAAACTATTATTCATTTTGAATTGTCTGATGTTTGTTTAGAGTATTTATATTCCAAAGTAATACATCTCAGATTTGGGATAGATGAGAGGTATGTTCCTCTGTAGTGGCTGCTTTTTGAAAATCTCATTTTTTACTTTTGAAGTGATAAAAGGAGAGTTATCTAATATTTGATTTGCAAAGGCTTATTTTTTTCCCTGCAAAAGCATCATTAGTTTACCCAAGCACCTGTTAGAAGGGTAAATCCTCAGGTCCTCCCATACAGAATGAAAGATTTGTGGAATGAATAGAAGAGTCTGATTTTTAGTAAGCCACTGGTTTTATTGGGAAAAAATAAGACAGGTGTTCATTATAGGATAAAATTAAGAAAGTATATTATTGTAAATGTTTGTTTCCTAAAGATAGTAGAGAAAGTTTACAATGAAAGAATGAGATGAATTTAAAAACATGAGGATAAAAGAAATGAAAGTGTGTTTCTAATTATAGAGTTCCAGCCTTGAGCAAGCAAACCAAGTGGGAGCACTGGGTACTGAGTTCAAGTCCCAGTACCAGCATACACAAAAAGTGAGAAAAGAACTAAAGAAAATGTAATTTCTATATAGAATCACCTAGGAAGCCAAGCGTCTTTGGTAATTTCAGCTGAGTGGGAAGTGGAGATTAGGAGGAGCCATGGTTCTAGCCAGCTTGGCACAAAGTTGGGGAGACTGCATCTCAATTGAAAATCTGGATATGATGATGCTATCAACTGTTTTCCCAGCTACAGGGAAGGCATAAATAGGATCACAAGTATGATCAAAGTATGAGGGTGGCCTGAGGTCATTTGAAAAGTATCTCAGCCAAAAGAACTGGGCCATGACTTGGTGCTAGACTTCTGCCTAGCAAGTCTTAGGCCCTGAGTTCAAACTCTAGTACTAAGCAAATAAATGAAAAAGACAAGAAAACAAAGCAAAGAATGCAAACAACAACAATAACAACAAAAACACTAGCCAGGAATAGGAGCTAAGATTTTCAAATTCCGTAATGAGATCTAAATAGGTGTAGGTCAGAAGAATGCTTCATGAACTTGGCATTGTTCCAGTGTCTCTCTCCTGTTTTCCATTATTGATATTGAACTCACCTTTGATTCAGTAATGCATTTTGAACACTTATGAGGTTTAGGTATCATAGTAGATATAGAGTTACAATTATAAACTGGGTTAGTCAACTACCAGCTCCTATAGACCTTCTAGTCTTATAAGATTAGGAGTGGGTTAAAGTAGAAAGAGATGTTATTTCTCTAATGTTAAAGTTTCTATTCTTGTCCATCCTGTTGTTCTATTCTCCAGCTTTGTCTAATTCCATTTGTAAAGCTGTTTTTTAAAACGATTCCCTAAGCAGTTATTATGTCCAGCTTATTAAATTTCATAGGCACATTAAGTTCCATATTCAAATCAAAGTATTAATCATCACACACTATTTTATTATTTTCTGATGTTATTCTTGACTGTCACTGGATGGGTATTTAATAGAAGTTGATCAACTCACAATACTGGAAGATGGAATGTTCAGGAGCACAGCACCCGCATCTGCTCAGCATCTGCTCAGCATCTGGTGATGACCTCCTGAGGGGCTTGGCATGGTAGGCAGCACCATGTGACCAGGCAAAGCAAGTTTGCTAGCTTGGATCTCTTATTCCATTAATCCCAATAGGAGGGCCTGATCCTCCTACCTCATCTAATTCTAATTATGCCCCCACCCCCGCGTGCAAAGGGCCTATCTCTTATTGTTATAACAGGAATAACATCTCAGTAAGTTTCAGATATTCAAGCCATGACTCAACTTATATATGTTTTTACAACAAAGACTTTAACAGTTGTCTACTTTCCAACGTAATGCCTTTATTTACACAATCACCAAGTTCATTACTTCTATTTCTAAAAGTTTCTACTGTGCTTTCTTTCCTCTCTCCCAGCTGTTGTCAATATTTCATATAGCTTTATGCCTTATATCCTTGCATCATTATTCAAATTGTTTTTCAGTTGACTATAAATTGCTCTTTATATCAGAATTCTTTTTTAAATTTATTTTTATTTTATTGTTATTATAAAGGTGATGTACAGAGACAGATGGAGGATTACAGTTACATAAGTCAGGCTATGAGTACATTTCTTTTTGAACAATGTCACCTCTTCCTTCCATTTCTCCCTCCTGAGCCCCCTCCCCCACAAGTTGTATAGTTCATTTTCAAAGTAGTGTCTAGTGAGTATCACTGCTGCATTTGTTCACCCTTTGTCCCCCATTTCTGTGCTTCCCCTTACCCTTCCCAAAACAAATAAACTTACATATAAGAAAAAGGAGACAAAATTAAAATTAAAAAACAAGAAGCAAAATGACATAAGACCTCTTGCTTCCATTTCTTGGCGTTCATATCTATAAATACCATTTTTCAAGACCATATGCCATATCTATTAAACCTTTGTGATCTCCTCAGAATATCCTCATTTAGTCTTACTGTATGAATGTTTACGGTCCTGTATAATTTATCATGTCCAAATTATTTTTTGTCTTTTACCATTTGGTGTGTTTACTTGTAGATTTATAAGTACTTTCTACTTACAACAAATGAGAGAAACCATACAAGCTATGTTTCTTTGGGTCTGGCTTACTTAACGTAATATAATTTTTTCAAGACTTTCCAGTTCCTTATAAATGGTTTAATATCATTCTTTCTGATGGAAGCATAGAATTCCATCGTGTATATATACCACATTTTCTAGATCCATTTGTCCACTGATAGGCATCTGGATTGATTCCATATCTTGCCTAGGGTAAACAATACTACAATGAACATTGTGTGCTGGTAGTTTTAGTGTGGTCTTGACTGAAATCAGGAAAGCAATTCTACTTGTAATAGCCTCAAAAAATACCTAAGAATTAACAAAAGATGTGAAGGACTTCTATTATGAAAACTTTAAAATTCTAAAAACAAAGAATCTTGAGGCAGATTTAAGGAAATGGAATACCTTCCATGCTCCTGGACTGGAAATATTAGCATCATGAAAATGGCAATACTGCCCCAAAGAACTTACAAATTCAATATAATACCCATCAAAATTCCAATAACATTCTTCAATGATACAGAGAAAGTAATCCAAAAATACATAGGGAATAATAAAAGACCCCAAATACAAGGAAGAGCAGTGTTGGAGAAATATCAATATCAAACTATCACAAAGCCATAGTAATAAAAACAGCTTGATACTGGCACAAGACTAGGCCTGAGGACCAATGGAACAGAGTAGAAGACCCTTAAATGAACCCTCAGACCTGTAGCCTCCTAATATTTGATAAGGGAGCTAAAAACAAGATAGAAAAAAGACAGCCTCTTCAACAAAAGGTGCTAACAGAATTGGCCATACACATGCAGACAACTGAAGCTAGATCCTTATATATAACCCTGCACAGAATCAATTCTAAGTGAATAAAAGACTTTGATGTAAGGCTAGATACTATGAAAGAATTCTTAGAAGGAATAGGGAAAATACTAGGGCTCTCAGGCACAGAAAAAAACTTTCCAAATAAAGATCAATAAAGATCCAAATAGAATCATAACAAATCAAAGTAAGTCTAGATAAATGGGATTACATCAAATTGAAGAGTTTCTGAATGGCAAAGGACATCACTAGCAAGATAAATAGAAAGCCCATAGAATGGGAGATCTTTACTAGCTATGCATCAGACCAGGGCCTCATATCTAAAATACATTTAGCAGTCAAAAATTAATCCACCCCCAAATAGATCTTCAAAGAAACAACAACCCAATTAATAAATGGAGTAGATACATAGACACTTCTCAGAAGAAGTAAGAATGTCCTATAGACACATGAAAAAAAGTTCATCATCTCTGGCCATAAAAGAAATGAGCAGTGTTTTAAAAGAAATGTATTCATTACCTCATTTATGTGACTGCAATCCTCCCTGTTCATCACCTTTACAATAAATTAAAAAAAGAAATGCAAATCAAAACAAAATTGAGATTCCACCTCACCTCAGTTAGAATAACCATTATTGAGAAAACAAATAATAACAGATGTTGACAGGGATGTGGACAAAAGGGAATGCTATTATACTGTTGCAGGAAATGTAAACTTGTTCAACCACTCTGGAAAGCAGTGTGGAGATTCCTCAAAAGTCTAAACATGTAGCTTCCCTATGACCCAGCAATCCCACTCTGGACATTTACCCAAATGACCACAGGATGCTTTAGAACAAATTGCCTAGGAGGCGACAAGATGGCGGAGGAGAAGCTGGAATCTGAACAAGCTCTTGCATAGAAAGCAGTTTTAGAGTTCCAGTGAACAGTCCTAAGCCAGAGAAACACACCAAGTGTGCCATCACAGGACAGAGAGTTAGACAAATGAGAGAAAGCCAAGGCAAGAATACACATCTGAGCAATAGCCAGCAGCCGCCGGCGCGGCGGCAGGGTCGCGGTGGAGACCGCAGCCAGGCGATACCTGAGCGCTCACACAGAGAGTCCGGGACGAAGGAGCCAGACGCAGCGGGCGAGCGGATTCTACTCAACACCAGCAAGTACCGACAAGGAGCAAACAGCTTCATCCTGCAGTTTGCAGACCAGAGACGACCCAGGATCCAAGACTCGGCGTGAGTACAAGCCCAACATCCTCACTCCTTCTCAGGGAGCAGAGGAGGGAAGGCCCCCAGCACCGGTGATCTCCATCTTGGATACCGACAAAGCTCAGAGGAGCTGCTAGCTCCAACTTAGGCCTTGGAATAAAATGAGTCATTTAGCAGGTCACAAGAACTTAATGACAAAGTGACCTGCCAGACTCAGCTCCATCCAGGGAAAAGTCACCCAGCTCAGGCACCAGCCATTGGAGTGGCTTTCCCCACTGGGTAACCAGAGCCAGTGGCTTGCCCCTCCCTCTAGCAGCCTCAACAATCAAAGGAAAAACAGAAACCCTGAGAATGGCTCCAGGCTGGGCTCTGTGAGTTTTTTTTCTTTTTTTTTCTTTTCTTCACAAATTAGCCCCAGGGAAAAGCTACTGATTGGTGAAAGCCCTCAACTCTACCCAGAACCTAGCCTCACCACTGCATCCCCCTCTTTTGTGACTCTCAAAGCAGATCTGCCTCCCATTAAACTAATCTGGGAGGGGGAATCTCAAAATCTTGGGTAAAGCAGAGCATTTTTCTGCCTGTTCGAACAAACTGACTTAAGAAACCAATCAAGCCACAGGACCTCAAGCTGACCAGAGACTCCAACAAGAAGCTGGTTACAGACAAAAGGGAGATACAGGATTCTCCCCACCCCACCAAAAAAAAAAAAAATCAAAGAATTTTTTCTTTTTTTTTCTTCTTCTTTTACTTTTTTTCTTTTTTTTCTTTTCTATCCTTTTTTTTGGTACCTTATACATATAAAAAATTTTTTTTCCTTTTCTAAAAATTTTATTAATTTTTGCCTTTTTTGAAAAATAATGGTTTTCCAGTAACTTTTTTTTCCTCTTATAATTTTTATTTTAGGAATATGTGAATATGCGGTTTCCTTTCTTTTCTTGTCTTCTCTCTCTTTTTCTTTCTTTCTTAACTATCTTTTTGTTTTGTGTCTAGCTCTACTGAACTTCTGATCTTTTTTTTCCTCCCTTTATTATCCTGTTCACCTATTCTTTTTTTTTGACCTTCTTTATGTGACTTAGCTCTTGTCCTTCACATCCTCAGTTAAACCCGCAGTTAACTAGTAGACCCTATCCCCCATTGAGAACAAATTGCCTACACAGCAAAATCCAGCTTCCTATCTATAAACCTTAACAATTTATTATGATAAAATATCCTTTGAAAAAAATTATTCTTTTCATGCTTTAAGATTTATTATCCTTTTTTAAAAATCAATTAAAAATGTAGGAACTTATTTCTAGCACTAGCTTAGTTCAGGTTTCTGGAAATAAACTCCTTTAGCCTCTCTAAAAATAACAAATAAAAGCAAAAATTTTTAAAAGTTTGGTTTACTGTTCATGAGTCAGCAGCAGTTATTGAGATAGAAATAGAAAATTGGAAATTCTACCTGGAGTTAGTGGATATAGGTTTGTTCTTCCAGTTTTATTATGCCCCTTCTAGATACTATTCTATATGCCCAAGATATTGATTTTATGGACTGATTTTGTTGGGTTCATATCATGGGAAGCATTGTAAGACATGAAAGTCAGACAGTGATATCCGTGAGTATGACCCACTGGCTCCCTCCTACTTCTTTGAGATTATCAATGGGATTTTGGTGTTGCTATTTTAACACATCATTAGGCTTCAGGCTTACCAGGGAAAATATTCTCCACATCACACTTCCTGCCTCTTGATTCCACTAGTACTTCTCAGGTTGACCATTCAGGACTGAATAGCAATAGGTCTGTTTTTGGTCCAGAGATAATTCACCATAAATTGGAATTTCTTTCAATTACTCGTTCTTAAACTTCCTTGAAATTATCCAATCCAAAATTTATTTGTTTCCTATTTGATTCCTGGCTGATATTTTTAAAGTGGCAATGTAGCCTTTTTTCCATACAATAAAAACTTCCAAACACCAATATGCAAAGTAGAGCTTTGATCAGCTGAAATATGTAATTTTCATATTGCTTCTAAACGTTGTTCATTTTCAGCAAAGGCTGAGAACTACTTAAGAGTAGTGCTTCTCAAAAGTATTGGTATTTTGTTAAAATGCAGATTTTGATTCAAGAGGTAAGGGTAGAGCTCTGAGATTTAGTATGTCTAACAAGGTCCCAAGCTGTGTGAATACTACTGGTATACTTTGTATATAGGAGTCTTGGAATACCAGTCTTCAGACTAGTATATAGCAGCAAATTTCACACAGACACTTATTAGATTTTCCTGATGTACTCATCTCCCAGTTTCTGATTCATTAGGATCGAACTTTTTTATTTCTAACATATTTACAGTGATCTAACTGCACATGATCATATAGGATGATGGTCTCAGACCTTATCTTGCCTGACAAGCTTACAAAATCTTTTTATTTTTAATTCTTTCTTTTTCTTTTCTTTGTTTTTGTTTTTGTTTTTTTTTGGTCAGTCATGGGGCTTGAACTCTTGGCCTGGGTGCTGTCCCTCAGCTCTAAAGTTCAAGGCGACCTGCTTTCACTATATTTGATGTCAGTATAACTTGTGGAGGAGATGGGGAAAAACCAGTTGTTTAAGGATACAGGTGGATCTGATGCAACAATGAGAA